>NW_027437187.1:30724939-30804939 GCF_033239565.1 Halichoeres trimaculatus | reverse complement strand
ACAATCCTTTTAGTGGAACTTAAGGGCAGGCTAAAACCCTCCTCAACATGAAAACAGAGAAAACAGCAGCTTCATACCTTTTATTTCTGAATCAGTGTTGAGGGCAAATATTTAAATAAAACTATAAAATTGGACGAGTTTTGACATCTTTATAAAAAACACTGGTGCAGGATGAGAGCTCAACCTGTTAGCTCTCTGGAAGAAACAAACACCATGTGGAGAGATAAGAGGTCAAAGGTGCTGGGGGCTGAAGGAGTCGTTGTCGGCAAGGTTGGCTCTGCAGATCGGACACGTTGTGTTATCCTGTCGGGTGAGAAACATGATCAGACCAGAGAAAAGGTTTCATCTAATGTTTGTAATCTTATTAGTAAAACAACAGGTAATGACATCCTTAAGAAACAGAAAACTTAAACATACTTAAAGTATCAGGAGGAACATTTGTCATAAGCAACATTTTCTTCTCAGTCAACAGTGACAGGTGGGTGTGTACCTTCAACCATCGGTCTATACACTGCACATGATAGTCATGGAAACAAGGCAGCATCCTCAGCTTTTCTCCATCAGTGTAGTCACAGAAACAGATCTGGCACCTGTTGATCAACAAGGAGACAGAGATAGTTTGAGGCTCGAAATCTTTCTCATGAGAGTGGTAAATAGACTGAGGTCCTGGTCCAGGTTCAGGCTGGAGGACTCACTGAGTGTTCCCTGCACTGTTAGCACTCTGGAAGGATTTGATTGGAAACCTCTGGATCTCTCCCCGACTGAGCTTTTTCGACACAACAGCACCCTGTCGCTCCTCAAATGCTAGCAGTGCCTGAAACAAATAGACAGATGTTTCAGAAGGACTACGATTTCACTGGTTTCATTTTACCACTAAAACAAATGGACTGAAGAGTGAAAACATCACCACTTTCCTTTCTCACCTCATAGTCATCTCCCTGAAGACTGTCTGAAAACTCTGGGTGTGCGTTCCTCCTCCTGCCTCGCACACGTCTTCTATGTTGACCAATCAGATCTGCAGAAACAAACTCAATGTGTCAGTAAACCTGGAAAACCATCATCGGTCATTTCTCAGTTGATTTATGTTCTCTAATCTATTACAGCAATAACTGTAAAATAATACACTTGTTCAATTTAGAATTTAAAATTTGGTTAAGTTATATTCTCTCCTCTTTAAAAAGTGTAGATTTGTAGAAAAATATTAGAGTGATGTGTTTGTGTTCTCACCTTCCTCATAGCTGACCAGAGGAGAGACTGCTGCCAGCAGGTGAGGCATCCAGCTGGGCTCCATGTATGGGTTGTACTGCAGGGACAAGTTCAGATTATAACTAAGGGTCATTAAACCACTTCTAATGCTCTAAATGGACACGTATTTTTATTGAACTGTTTTGGTACAACACTTTTAGTGAGGTGCAGACCAAAGTGAGGGTCAATCTCACCCTTGAATGGCTCTGCTGCTGTTGATGATGGTGGTGGTGATGATGGTGATGGTGCCTGCTGTGTGAACTCTCCTCCTGGTCAAACTGGGCCTAAGAGGGTAAAGAGGATTATCATCAATATCTCTTACTCTGAGTACAGGTGGGCAATTTGTTTAAACAGGCAAAGGACTGTACCTGAAGGCTTCGAGCCATTGCCTCATCTTCCTCCACCTGCACCAAGCGAACTACAGCTTCATCATCATCACTGATGATGATCTCTGGAGCTGCAGCAGAAAGAAATTACAGGACTGGGTTTGGAGAGGAATGGAAATACTAAGTAGGAACATTGAGAAACAAACACATTTCCCATCTCCTCACCTGTTGAGGTGTTTCCCTGCTCAATGTTCAGCCACCTCCTCTCCTCTGCAGTGAGGAAGGATAGAGAGCCGGCTGCAGGAGGTGATGCTGGACGTTGAGTTATCCTTTCACGGAGAGGCGCAGGACTAGCTTCATCAGTGGAGCCTGCCACAGTGTGAGCCGCCTTCCTCTCTGATACAGGTGTGAGGTAGGAAGAGGAGGAAGAAGAGGAGGAGCAGGAAGGTGAAGAGGAAGATGAGGATGCAAAGGGCTGCGGCTCCTCTGTCCAGCTGTCCATAGGAAAATGCATAAGAGAAGAAGCTGGAACAAAACCAACACTCTGCTGTCCCATCGCTGCCGACAACCGCCTGCGTTTGGAATTATGTGAAAAAACTCGCTCAGTCCTGGTTGAAAGATCAGGAGAGTCTTTAACTGCCACCTGAAGAGAGACAAACAAAGCTCTCAGCTGCTAAAGTATCTGAAAGCAATGAGAATTAGTTGACATCAGTCAGTGCTTTGACTTACAGGATTGAAACGTTCCTCTGTGAGGCGAGCACATCTCCTGCGTTTGCCAAGCTTTGGGCTGACACAAACAAAACAGAAACTGCATATTAAAACACTAACAGACCAAAAAGTATTTCTGGTAGATAAAAAGACAGATATTACACATGGGGAAGTGCTCCCTGAATAAAAGAGAATCCCACGTTTCAACAGTCAACACAAAGTGACAAAGGTGAAGTATCCCCAAATAACGATAAACTTTGGGATGTTTGTGTGAAGCAGAAATACAACAGGCCCTTCCTCTAATGTAGCCCTGTTACCTGGGTGTCTCTGGGACAATAACAGTGAGGTCTTGGCACAGGACATCCTCCGGTTCCAGAAGGCAGCCACGGTTCAGAACACCAGGACTGTCCGGCTCAGATGAGCTGCCTGCACAGGGGTCTTCCATGTCCTCCCCACGAACTAATACCCACCTGGATATATCTCGTGTGTTAGTGAAAATCCAGATTCATGGCATAAAAACGCAGAGGACAGTCCACCTGAGAAAGAATGGAGGAGTGATGAATGGTAAGCTAAACTGTGGTTTAAAATCTACATTGCTCTAAAATGAATCTTGTGCTTCTCATATCGATCTGTAAATCTGTGCTGAAAGGGGACGTAAACACGAGATAACAGCTTGAAAACCATTCAAAATCGACTTTGTTTTCACTGCTTATTCAATTAAAAACACAAGCAGTAGCTCGTATCTGTTAGCATCATTAGCACAGAAAAGTGACAAAAGTAGCTACATGTAAACAAACACGACGGTCATCGGAATTAAATTCAACGAAACTTGGGTGATGTCATCTTAATAAGGTTAAAAAGTAAAATAAATCTTATCTTCACCTTAATGTTTTGGTGGTTTTCTGTTCGTAATCTGTCGATCTGCTGTGTGGTAGTAACGCTTCTCACTGGTGTTCCCACGAAAAGTGCCGTCTGTTGAGATGTCTACCAAGCTGCACTGCGCATGCGTGAAGTTGTTAAAATATGAACGTTTTCGACGAGAAAACCCATAAAACCCTATAAATGGTCGGAATTTAATACAAGTTTTATTAGAACGTATGGAAACATTCTCTTCAGATTCTACAGGTAAACTACCAAGCCTTTTTATCATAAAACACGTGCAAATGGCCCAAATCAACAACTTCAGATAGGGCTGGCGTTTTATAAGTAGTAGCAGAACTCGACAAAACACCGGCTTCTTCTTTCACTGCCGTGATTGGCGGTCTATGAGCCAGCTTACAAGTGCAATACCGCCAACTGCTGGACTGGAGTTCCCTGTGGTGAATTGGCAAACAAAATCATAAAATAACTGATTCTCTGTGATGGCCCTTTCTCCTTCAGTATTTTGGAGTGATTGGGTAGGTGTTACTCCATATTTGGTTTTTGATAGAATACATATTTTTAGGTCCACTATTAAAGCTCTTGAACTTGGTTTGAGTAGCAGACAAAGTAGTGCCTTTCACATCGGACATGGATTTTTTTTATTTAAAAAATTACAATCCTGTTGTACTGTGACCAAGATGTGCAAAAAGTTGCAGTTCATTGTCACTTGAAGCTGACTGCAGAAAGACTGGAAACCACACACCAAGCCAAAAAACAGAAAGAGATTTTTGTTGCATTGAAAAAAAAATAATAAACAGCCAGGTTCAAAAAACGACTTAAGTCTGGCATCCTTATTCCCTATTGGTACACACTACAGCATAGTGGGGGAATTTTTTTTCTAACTCAGTGGTTTAGAAGGCTTCATAATCCAATCCAGCATTGAAGTCATGTTATATCTTCAGAAAAATGGTCTCCAAAGTTATCTTTGAAAACTATAAGTGTTGATCATGTAATGATGTTGTTAATGTTGATTCTTTATCTTTGTTTATTTATTTATTTATTTGTTTTTTTGTTTTTGTTTTTTTGGTAGCTCATCTTTGGTTAAATGTATGGGCTAGGCTTGGATAAGCATTTTGCTTCTGCCTATGCCTTTTCAGTCACTACTTATTATAAGAATTCTGGTTTGTTTAGAATATGTATTTTGTGACAAATATTGTACAGTGTATGTTGACCGAATAAAAAAATCCTACTACTTCTACTACTACTACTAATACTACTACTAAAAATCATATTAAAACAACAAATAAATGCTAAATGGCATCTGTTAAAGTTTTAGTTTTCATAACGAGTTTAAAATAACCCTCACAGCAGCTTTAACTAATGCAGAGCTGTTTCTGTTTACATCGACACCGCCCCTCTGTGCTGCAAGTCACATGGTGGGCTCCACACCACGGTGTCATTATCAAACGCACTCACTCCTCAGAGCAGAGGAAACGGGATGCGGGCTAGCTCCAGTAACGGTTAACATTAGCCGTTCCCCTCTCTCTGGTGCTGATGGCATAAAATAACAATACAAAGCTTAAGTCAGAATTAGCCTCAGCTAACGGAAAATGTTATCTGTATGTGGCGGGAAACTCTGCTCTGCGTATGTTTGTTGTTTAGGTTAGCCGCAGGAGCTAACTAGCAGCCTGCTTCTTTTAACGGCCACGGAGAATTAGCACCGGACGCTAACTGCTGAGTGATTACAGAACCGTCACATCTGAACCGGACCGCCCCACAGGATGGACGGAGAGGAGCTGCTGTAGGAGGAACGGGGCCGGTAAACCTGCAGGATGCGCTAACGGAGGAAGTTAGGATCAGGCCTGAATACCAACACACTCCCACCTCTCCTTCCTTCCTTTCCTCCTTCCTTCCTATTTATCCCCTGGACTCAAGACCCTTCAGTGATTGCAATGGAGTCCGCCCTGAACCCCCTGCCTCAGTTCACAGAAAACTCCTACAAGAGTAAGTAATCTTCATACTGGATATCATCACCTGCTCACCTGCAGGAGTTGACCTTTGACCCCTTCACCTTACAGTGACAGAGGAGGATGTGAAGAGACTGATTGAGTTCAGGGCGTCTAACGAGGCTCTGTTCACCGGGAAGAGGAACTCTGCAAAAATAGCATGGAGGTAATACTTACACTACAGACTGTGAAAAGATGAAATGGGGTGCCACAGGAGTGTACCCTGGGCCCCTTACACTCTTTGTTATAAGTGATGAGTGTAGCCAAACCATATAGAGTATTTAGGGTGATAAAACCTGCCTCCTTCATGTTAACAAATGTGACTTGGTCAAATTGTAAATATAAACCCAAATCATATAAGTGTATGACACCCATTGTTTCTGTCATCACAGTTAGTTCTTAGCATTCTGCTTTTTGTCACGTTGTTCATGTTTGTGCTTTTAAAGTGGGGATGTGACATTATGATTGACAGCTCTGTTGACCCATAAGGCTTCTCAACTCAACCCTTTTCTCCACCTTATGTTCTCCAGCACCATCCTGAAGGGTCTGGGTCTCGAGGGGAAGCTGACTGCAGATCAGATCGCTAAAAAATGGGACAACCTGCGGACGAAATACAAGGTAACAATCTTTGTGTTGGATTACACCGTAGATGTCAGACAGAGTAAAGAGTGTTCGAGCGCAACATTTCTCGTCTTCATCACTCCTAGCTCTGTTCCTCAGTTTGTTGAGTCATGGTTTTTAGACTTGTTGTTTCCTCAAGGACCTGAAGCAGCCCTACCAGGGCCAGGACCACATCGGGGGCGTGGTCGAGTCATGGCCCTGGTTCCACATCATGGATGAAGCCATGCAGGGTCGTCTTTACAACAGCAACCTGGTGCTCTGCCCGGAGAACGCCAACAACAACCCTACCCACCGTTGTAACAACCAGCAGAACCAGAACCAGGAGAACACCGACATCCTGGAGTTCCTCATCAAAACAGAGATGGAGGACACGGTGGCTGCAGAGGCTGTTGAGGATGATGGGACAGTTCACGTGGAGGCTCCGCCTGCTGAAGGAGTCCCGATGGGCTGGAGGAGGATGAGCGAATGCTCGTATAAAAGTAAGCACTTTGAGTCACCATAAAAACAGGACATCATAGAGATGATCACATTGATTTTCCTGTTATAGACTTGCACAAGACTCTGCCCCTGTGAAAGTTTTGTGCTTATATTGAAGCGTTCTTTGTAGGAATGCACAAATGCATGATATATCGGTATCAATATTGATATCTGCCGATGTTGGTAATTTTTTTAACATATCTGCATCGGCAGATATGTGTAAAAGTGGGCTGATATTAACTCATTAGCTGCAGGCTATTTTTAGAGCATCTTGAGGGATATTTCAAGACCCAAATAATATTGTTTTCTATGGCTATGTAAACACCAACACTACTTAAGAAGAGTGGACTCTCTTCTACTATGTCTGTCTTCCTGTTTTTGATTCAAAAAAAAAACAGACAAATCATACTTTTTTGATCGCGTTTATCTTGGGCGCTCCATCCTTTGATCCTCTCCATGGTCATCTTTTGTCACGATCATGCCACTCTTTCTCTTTAAACTACTTCGACACATCATCTCAGATTTTTTTTTTTTTATATATATGGGTAATATTGGTTATCGGCCATAACAGCAATATTAATATTGGATATCAGTATTGGCCAACATTTTCATATTGGTGCATCCCTAGTTCTTTTTCTTTCTTAAACTGGGTAGAGATTTTTTAATCCTTTTGAAACTTTATGCACTTTGTTTTAGTTGTTAATAAAAGAAAATACATTTTTTAGCAATACAGTTTTAAAAAGTAGTTTTTTCGTGTGTAGTTTTTGCTTATAAATGTTTTTAAATTCTTAAACAGATGGGTAATTTCACTCATTGAAACATTATATTTTGCATTTAAATCAGTCTTTCACTTTAAAGCTTTTTTGAGCTCTGGTTATCCCTGAAATCTGTCTTGCCTGTATTTTAGCGGACAGCTAATAACCTGATTGTCTCATTCACAGTGTCTGAGCCAGAAACAGAACGAATGATCAAACTCCGAGCTGCAAACGAAGCTCTCTTCACTGGCAGGAAACATTCAGCCAAACCTGCTTGGAGGTGAGAAAAGTTTTAGAATTTTGGAGTCTCTGTTGTATTTTGAAATTAGTGGAGCAGAGTTTTTTCCAGTTCTCTGTTGAAATAGAGGATGAAATCCTGGGGAGTAGATGATTGTAAGGTAGAAAACACATGTACAATCAGCATGTGCTTGTAAAATATTTCTGTAGTTTTTATCAAATTTTTGAAAGCACTGTTGGAAATTAGAAGTTAAGCTTGCATTCCTGCAGTTATGAAGGGCTTAAACTTGGGCGTGTTCCCTTGCAGAGCCATCTTGTACGAGCTGGGGCTCCAAGGGAAATTGACCACAGATCAGCTAGCAAAGAAATGGGACAACCTGAAGAGGAGGTACAAGGTCGGTCTCTTTGTCTGTGTCCAACTACAAAAACATAACGTTGAGGCTGCGGTGTGTTTCAGGTTTCGACGTTGGATTCTTTATCTTTATCGCCTTCTGCCATGCTCATTTCTGGATCATTTCTGTCTCCATCAGGAGCTTAAGTTCCCTTCTCGAGGCGTGGAGACAAACCCGAGCTCCTGGCCCTGGTTCTACAGAATGAATGACGCCATGGAGGGCCGATTTGCTGGGGCAGCACCCATCCTCACGCCCATTGTGGAGGACGAAGACGAAGACTGTGAGCCTCTGTCTCCAGCGCCAAAGAAGCGGGCACGGCGGAGCAGAGGGGGTATGGCGGAGTTTTTGACTGAGTCTGAAATGGACCTGCTGGTGGATAACGAAGACAAGAATGGATCTACGGCTCTGGGGGAACTGCACCGTATGGCTGAGTTCTCTTACAAATGTGAGACATTCTGCAAAACTATGTGTGTGAAATACATTGTTGGTAATGTCGGAACCACGTGGAAAAAGAAAAAGTTTGTAGTTATAAATCAGTGTACTGAAAACTTGTTAACCTTTGACCTTTCTCTCAGTGACAGAAGATGACACCAGAAGGCTGATCGAGCTACGAGCTGCCAATGAGTCTCTATTCACTGGAAGGAGGAACACAGCCAAACCTGCTTGGAGGTAACTGAGCTCCAAATCAACATTAAGTCGCTAAAATAACTGATTTAGAAGCTGTTTGAACATCAATGGTTTTAGGATGAAATGCAAAAGTATTGTTGCGTTTTGGCCTCTCATTTACATGGAAATGGCATTTCAGCGGAATGAAAACACAAACTTTTGAAAACATCCTCTAGAGTGGATTTTTTTCTAAAACGCTGCCGCCATCATTGCTGTGTAAACAGTAAGCCGGCGTTTCGCGGATGCACATACACACACAACAGTACCATTATGACGATAGTCACGGACTACTGTGATGTGCTTGTGCTGCTGAATCTGCTGACTGTCTTTCAACAAAATGTGCATCTGTTGCTTCACTTCTGCACTTGACATTCACCAATACACCTGATGATCGGCCCAGCTCTACTTTGGTGGAGATCTACCAAAAGCTGCTTCTGGACGAGACAGTTATAGTGCCGACTACAGGCCTGGCATGCTTACTACAGCGTTTTCAGTCCCTCAGTGTTCCTGTGTAAACACAGATTTTTTTTCACTGCGTTTCAGCGTTTTTGTAGTCTAAACAGGGCTTAAAATGAGTCAGAAGTGAACTGAAGACAGGATTCTTAATATCAGGTGTCACATGATTGATGGATTGATTTGTCCTAAGGGGAATCGTGAAGGAGATGGGTCTGACTGGGAAGATCACACCTGACCAGGTCGCCAAGAAATGGGACAACCTCAAGACAAAGTTCAAGGTGACAACAGCTGCATTCAACATGTCACATATTGTAAACACAGTCACACTCTCATTTGTCATGAATTCTTCGATCTTTATATCTTCCAGTGTCTCTATCTTGAAGATTTTTGTCTCTTTAGGACTTGAAGTTTCCCCCCAGGGGGATGGAAGGTCAAACTAACCCCGCCTCCTGGCAGTGGTTCCATCTGATGGGCGAAGCTTTGGAGGGACGGTTGGTGGGGAAAGCTCCCAGAGTGACACCGGTGTGGAGCAGCGAGGAGGACGGCGTGTTCGTCTCCTCTCCGCCCCCTGACAGAGACTGTTTGCTGGTGGAGAGGAGCAGCGTGTCTGAGCTGGAGAGTATGGTTGGTGGAGACAGCACTGAAGGTGATGGGAACGTTACGTACATTGACGCAAGCGGAGAGGAGTGCTCGACCCCGTCAGACCTCTCCTATAAAAGTAAGACGGCTGCTTGTTCTTCTTCTGTGGTGTTTATGGTCAGGAGGTTTGGTTTGGAGCTGTCTTCTCACCTGTCTGTGATTCTCCTGCAGTGACGGATCAGGACACTCGGAGGATGATTAAACTCAGAGCTGCTAATGAACCGCTGTTCACCGGGAGGAGAAACGCTGCAAAGGCTGCCTGGAAGTAAGAGACTATTGCTGTAGATGCATATGTGTAATGATGCAAATACACCTGATTGGTTGATATTACCCAGACTGCAAACAGAAAAAACTGCGCTTCTCATTTTTAAGGAAAAACTTCCAGTACCAGATTCTACATTTCTATGTAAAATCTGTTCAACATCAGTTTGAGTGCATCTTCTTTCTCTTTTTGTGTTTCTCCCAGAGCGATCCTGAAGGAGCTCGGCCTGCAGGGGAAGGTCTCCACCTACCAAATGGCGAAGAAATGGGACAACCTAAAGAGAAGATACAAGGTGCTTGTTGAAATAATTCCTTTCTGGGTTAAGGTCTATACATCTCAACACACGGAGAACGTCATGATGCAATATGCGTCATTTCTGTATTCATAGCAACAACAACAACAGCAGCACGGGGGACTTCCTGTAATCAAAAGACCAAGATTTCTTGCGAACAGAAAATGCGCAGAACAAAAATTAAAGTTCCTTTTGATGGTGATATCCTGATAGATGTATACATGACCAAATAATTGGGTTAGAAAAGGAGTACCCTAGGGATGTGTTTTTTGTGTTTTTAAAAACCAGACAATGAGCATATTTCGTTTTTTCAAAAAGGTTATTGGTGTTTACGTGGCCCTCACGTAATTGGGTTATTGCTAGTATTCAGAATATGAAAGGATTACTGACTTCATGTAAACGCACTCACTGTGTGTCCGGCTTTCAGCTCCAGGTTTACTGATTGGCTTTTTCAGGGACTATTTTCAGCTGCGGATGAATACACTGACACTTTTTTCTTCTTCTTTTCCATCCTCATATCTGGTCTCTCTGGTCTCCACTCTTCCTTAATCTGAATTTTCCCATCATACTCCTCTCCTCTCCTCTCCTTTTCCTTCCTCCACTCATGGTCTGTCCCCACCTCTCCTCTCTTTTCCTCATCTCCTTGCCTCCTTCTTCTCCTTTCCTCTACCTCTTGATTTCTCTCCTCTCTTCTTCTCTCATTTACCTCTCCTTTTTCCCACCCTTCTTTCTCTCCCCCATGTCCCCCTTCTCCTCATTCCTCCTCATTGTCTTCTCTTTCCTCTTCTACCTCTTATCTTTTAATTTGTGCTGCTCCTTCTCCACTGTTACTTTCTCCAAATTTTCTTGTGATGCTTTCCTCCGCTCCACTCCTCTTTTCATCTTCTCTTACTCCCTCTCCTCTCTTTTCTTTCTCACCGCATTATCTTTCCCCTCCTCTTGCTTCCCCTTCTCTCTTCCTTCTCTCCTCATTTCCTCTCCCTTTCTCTACTTGTCAATTCCTCTCTGCTCTTCTTCCTCTTTTTCCCCCTCCTCTTTTCTGTTCCTGTCATTTTTCTTTCTCTCCTTTCCTTTCCTTCCCCTTCTCTCTTGTCTCCTCTATTCTCCTCCCCCTGTCCCCCCTCCTCTCCTCCATCCTGGCTCTCCCCTGTAGGACCTGAAGTATCCTCCTGTAGGGATGGAGAACGTGGCAGACGGCTGCTCCTCATGGCCGTGGTTTCACCTGATGAACGAAGCGATAGAAGGTCGCCTGTCGAGCAGTGCCCCCCTCCTCACCCCCGTTACCCAGGACGATGACCAGCACCTGGACTCCACCCCCAGACATCGCTCCCGAGCTGCGCCTCTCCCTCCTCCCCCCTCCGTCTCAGACTTTGTACAGGAAGCGTTTGTGGACAGCGGGGAGCAGAACCAGCGAGGCCCTGAAACGTGCGAGGGCCCGCTGGGGGGACTGGAGAGGGAGTGGGACGTGGTGGAGAGGGAGCGGGCGGCGCTCGAGCGAGAGAGGGAGATGGTTGAGCGAGATCGAGCGTCTGTGGAGCGAGAGAGGGCGGCGGTGCAGGCGGAGCGGCTGTGGTTGGAGAGGGAGCGGGCGGCGGTGGAGAGGGACAGAGCTATGGTGGAGCAGGAACGAGCGACACTGGGGAGAGAAAGGGAGGTCCTGGACCAGAGAGCACTGATGCTGAACTCTGTGGGACACTCAGGGCACCTGAATGCCCTCATGTAGACCAGCAGGGTGCAGGGGTGTGGACCATCCCTGTTGAGATAGACTGGTCTGAGGTGGAGGTCTGGAAACCACACTGATGGAGCACGAAGGCGAGACACGTCCAGCTCTTGGTCTTCCACTTAGAGACGCTGCAGGACAGAAAACATGCAGGAGGTGCTGTAGACCGAGCAGGAGGGCTACACAACTCACAGTATGATCATGGCTATCAGGGTTTAAGTTAAAGATTTAAAATGTTAAACTTGTTGGTATCACCGAGAAATCGCTTAAACAAATATTTTTGGCCACTGTTTTTTGTTTACAGACTGGGAAGAGAAAATGTGAAAGTGCCTTATGACTAATTTGTCTTGTCACTGTGGCCAGCAGGGGGCGCCTCCTCTGATTGGAAAACTGATATGCCTAACCTGGCCGATACAGTCCCAGGTAACATCACATCTGATTCACGCTGAGGTTAGGAACACACCTGATCCATGTCTGGTCTATACAACTCACATCAGCTGCATGTTCAGTCCAGCACGCAGCAAGAAATGCCACATTGGTGGACTCGAGAGTTTTTCCTCATTCATGTTCAGCTGTAAAACTTCAAACCTGTTGTCTCCTGGCCGAGCTCTGCTCGTTATGTTGGTTTATTGTTACAGCCTAGTTTGAGGATAAGTTTGGTTTATACAGCTTTTACATTGTTTATAGAATGAAGTAGAACAAAATACTCACCCGGAAGGTTTTCCTGATCCAAGCAGTGCTTCTGGAGATATTTAGATCCAAAATCGTGCAGCGGACGTCCGTATAATGGGATCCATCGGGGCACAGACAGCGCCGCTCCTAAAACTGCATTAACCATCCAAAAACTCATGTTTTTCACCAATATTCCATCATGGTCCGCAGACAGCGCTGTGTGGCTGTAATGACCTCTGAACTCACAAAGACTTTGTTTACGTTTGCCCCTCAAAGAAAGGAGTCAGCTCTCCAGGGAGTACTACGCATGCGCGGAGGGGCAAACGTAAACAAAGTATCCGTCAGTTCAGAGGTCAATACAGCCACACAACTCTGTGGAGTGACACAGACTGCAGCAGAGGACTAACCCGGAGCGGACCATGATGGAATATTGGTAAAAAACATTGTTTTTGGACGATTAATGCAGTTTTAGGAGCGGCGCTGTCTATGCCCCGATGGATCCCATTATACGGACGTCCGCTGCACGATTTTGGATCTAAATATCTCCCGAAGCACTGCTTGGATCAGGTAAACCTTCTGGGTGAGTATTTTGTCCTACTTCATTCTATAAACAATGTAAAAGCTGTATAAACCAAACTTATCCTTTAAACACAATCTGGTAGTTTATGTTATCTTTAAAGTCGCCAGATTTAATAGGGTTTCAGTGCACACTTTCCACTGTTGCTCCAGAATCTGTCAACAAAAAAAATAGAAATCTTGTCTATCTGAGCTGCCTGATCTGAGACGCAGCAAGAAAACAACAGATCTGTTGTGAGTTGACACACATTGACTTGGATTGAAACTGTGACGAAGTTGAGACACATCTTTAAAGTTCTATTTACCAAAAGGAGCTTGAAAAGCTAGGCCAACCGTTGGATCCAAAATCCAAACATGCTTTTCTTTTGCTATGATTCTCTTTTTCAGCCAGGGCAGGGTTGTTTTAGAGCAACATGAATGTTGGATCAAACATGTAAATGCAGGTGGGCTTATAACACAGCTGTTTGAATCAGGCTTGTATATTCAGAATCATATCAGTAGCAGATGTGATGTCATCTCTTACCTGGTCACTCAAACAGGTAGAGGTTGTAATCGGTAGCTTCGGTGAGTGAGATACAGACAACAATCCCCATGTGGAAGCTGCGCCCCCAGCTAACGTCTCCTAATGCAAACTGTATCTATGATGGTACAGTCGGATGATATGTGATCATACTTGTTGTGCAGCTCTACCTGAGTGGTGTGTGATTGGACCCTGGAGTTCCTCACCTGAACTGAAGTCAAACAAACATTGGTCAGTAAACTACATTAACGTGTTTTTCACAGAGGTTATTTTGGCTTCAGTTTTTACTATTTATTTACAAACATTTATTTTTTTTCTATTTTTTATTTCACAGTCACAGAAAGCTTTTTCGTTATTCTCATTTTACACGAATCACCAAACCAACACTCAGAAATAATTCATAAAGATTTAATGATGTTTTTGAAGGAGACTTTGAATGTCAGGATGAAAACATGTTTAAAATTCTAACACATTTCTGAAGTTTTACCTCTTTAAGTCCTTATATCTCTGTTAAGATGCCTTATTTTATATTTATTTCTCATGTTTAATGGCAGTTTGTGTGTTTCAGCCAATCACAGATGAGTATGTCACAGAATGTAGCCAATCAGAGGACTCCATTAAAGGAGCTTTTTGGGTTATTCTTATCACTGCTGGAGGGATTCCATCTGCACTCACCATACAATCGTTACGCTCACAGATTTCAGTTTGGAGAAGATGTTTTGATTTGAGATTAAAGACATCGAGTTACCTGAACTACAAACACAATGTCACGTCTCTGCTTCTGTCCTTTTTTACTACAGTTAAGTCGGACTCAGGACACACTTTCCTCTTCCCCTAAGTCAGTCTTAAACAGATGCTGATCTGGTTTCACAGACTTTTATTTTTGAAGGAATGTTTTGAATTCAACTACAGAGTCATATCTGTTTTTAATGACTGAGAGCCTGAAGATCAACGCTATCCATTGTTGGATTTGTTTTTTATCCCTTTCACCAGATTCTCTGAATCTTTTAATGGTTTTATGTCCTTCGCATGATGAAATCCACTTATTTTTCAACAAAATCTGAAACTGTTGAACTATTTGCTCACGCGGTCTCTCACAGAGTGGTGAATCTCTTCTGAGAGACCCCACCTCTCTCTCTCTCGCTCTGTTTTTTGTTCCCAGTCATGTCACTAACCTGTTGATAATTAACTTCACTATTTGGGAGATCTCCCTTGAGAGTTTCTCTTTATTATTATTATTATTATTATTATTATTATTATTATTATTATTATTATTATTATTATTATTATTATTATTATTATTATTATTGTTATTGTTATTATTATTATATTAACATTACACAACTTAAGTTCATCTTTATTTGTGAGGCGCCTTTCATTTATTAGACTATGCAACCCAAAGTGCTTCACAAAATAATTGAGCCTATTGATAACAGCAATATGTGAGCAAGCGCCTATAAAACACTTTAAGAGTAAAAAAGTAAAAGTGCAATTAAAAAAAATACAAGATAAAATGATTTAACTTAGAATACGTTTTATTAATTGAACTACTCTCCACTCCCTGTATCTTTTACCTGAAACAGGTTGTGTGCATCGATTTTCAAAAGTAGTGTTCGCGAAATGATAACTGTTTTAGTTTAAAGTGGACATATCATGCTTGTTTCTCCTTTTCACTGTGCCAGACTAGGATGCCTGTAAAGCATTTCTGCCCTCAGTACAAGTCATTTAGTTCCTTCATTGCCCCACAATAGCGTTCTCAATATCCTCAGTTTAGGCCATTCTGAAGATCTCGTTGAAACGCTCCGTTTCGAGAATGACCTCCAGTAACCTCTCGACGTCACAGCCCTTTGTGCTCTGATTGGTCAGTTCTATCAGAGGGGCGGAGGGGGTATAGCCAGGGGGGCGGTTTTTGCAGCATGGCAGTATTTACAAAATCGCCACATTGAATGGAGCAGACCAAGCGAGTTTGCTGTTTGCCAAAACTTCACCGTAAGGCATTGATAGCACTAATAAAACGGCAGAGTGTAGGATACGTCCTTTTGTATTGGACCCCGAGTCAGACCCAGATGGTTCTGCAGCTCAGGAGGAAGAAAATCCACCTCAACACAGATCATCTCAGGACGCTTCAGTGTGGTGAGTCAAACCGGTACTGTAACATGTATAGTGTATATGTTTATACTCGGCTCTTGGTGGGTGTATCCCTCGGTGGCGGTTGTGTGACTAACTGACTTCACAAAGGAGGAGCTGCTTTATCAGATTACTCCAATAAAAAAAAGGATCCTCGAGTCGTCACGAAGGTCGAAATCTCGTGGCCGAATGTCAATGACTTATTTTAAGAGGCATCAAATCTCGTCCTAGGATATCAGAAAAAATACAATACCTCATTTTTTGAAAATTCAGGGGGTGAAAGGTCTTGTTTTCAAATTTTCTTATATTATATGTAAGTATTAAATCAGCACGATATGTCCCCTTTAATATGTCATCTCTGCACTATTCTATATGAAATATAGACTTTAAATTATTCTATGTAAGTGAATGCATCAAAGTTAGAGAGTATAATCAGAGCCTTAAGTAATTCTTTTCAAATATTGACTATGAAAGAGTCATTAAGCTCAAATTTACTCTGGTGTGATCACACACACACACACACACACACACACACACACACACACACACACACACACACACACACACACACACACACACAGAGCTTAATTACTATGGAACATCATGTATTCACCTCATCAGTGAGTCGGATTCCTCAGCTGACAGGCCGATTGGCTCACAGAGGTGGAACAGGAGGAACCTGTTTTTTCCCAGCTGCTCCTGGAACCTGAACGCCTCCTGAGAGTCAGTGGGTTGGCAGACTGAGACATGCTCACAGTCAGAGTCGGTCAGTATTAAACCTTATTGTTACAATTTTATTCATTATTTACATTTAACTGTGTAAAAGAAGGAATTTGCAGAAAAGAAATTTCACTCAGCTTCTGTAAAAAAAAAAAGTCATGAGAGTTGTTTTAACATTTTTCTCAAAGCTTTTTCACTCAGCTCCTGCACTTAAAGTAAATTTTTGAACGTAAAATTCTTTTTTTACACAGTGAAAAAGGACAGATTTGTCATTTTCTGCTTTTAAATGATGGTAATGACATTTATTTAATTAAGGTGATTTATCATTGAATATTTTAGAGCCAAGAATTTAAGGCAGGTAAAGCTCTTTGATTTTGAAATTAAATAATATCCTTACAAGAAGTTGATTATTTTATTAATTAAAGCTGCTGTATGTAACTTTTAGAGCCTCTGTGAACATGTGTATTTGTTTGTTTGTTGTTACAGGAAGAGCAACCATGTCCAGACGTCAGAAGTTATATGGAAGTAAGTCCTGTCTTACTTTCATCATTATCTTGTAGGTTATTAACACGCTGTAATGTTATTATATCCTGCTTCATGAGTTAGAGCAGTTGGCATTTTATAGATGGTCAAAGTGCCTGTGCTTCCATAACAGAAAAAATAAATCTCAGTAAAGAAACACAGCACATCACACTCTCATTCTTGACAGAGAATTTTCATAGCCTAACAACTGATCCAGACAAAACAAGATAAATTAAGGCAGCCAGAGCCATCCCCAGGATTTTAAATCTCAATGAGGCAAATCACAACATCAAGGCAGAACCAGCTCCTTGTAAAGAGATAAAAGAAGCCTTTAAGGTGAGAGCTCTTCTCCCTACCGGGAATGAAGTGAGATTGGTTTTATATCAGACCAACCAGTCTAACCAGGAGTCCTCTGTTTGTCCTGGAATCTTTTTAATTACACCCACGCTTATTCAGCAGTGATGTTTCCATCTATTCAGAAAATGAGTTTCTGTCTGCATATCAAACCTTTGTGGTCAGATAGTAATTTCAGTATCTCTTCTTGATTTCACCCACAGACACAAACACCCTGATAAAACAGTTTCATCATCCTCTTTAGTTTTGATTTCCCTTTCTCTAAACAACTTAGATAATTAACTCCCCTGTCTAGATCTGGTCTGACTGGTGGAGCTGCTTATCACTTAAACATACTTTACATAGAGGGAGGGACGACTTGTCTTCAGAAGTGTTGTTGTGTGTCTTTGTGTGAGTAACAAGGTTATAATAGTTAACTAAAACGAAACTAAAAACGAAAACTATAATTTAAAATACATTGCAGTTAACTCAAACTAATAAAAACTGGAAAAGAAAACAAAAACGATAAGTAAACTTAAACTGTATCTTGTGTTCACAAAACTAACTGAAACTAACCAAAATTAAAGACAAAATGCCCTTAGTTATAGTTTTTGACAATATTAATAGCCTTTAGGATTTAAATTAATCCGACACATTTTCCCAACCAATTTTAGACAGTTTTCGGCAGTTGTCAGTGCCGTACAGCACCATCATAGCGGCGTATAGGGACGAGCTTGTTTACTGCACTGACTGGCTGTGCGCTGTGCTGCGACGCAACATAGTGGAGCAATGAATCAGAGCATCTGTAATAGTTTAATTGTTACAGAGTCCAAGTTTTATTTATTGAAGCTCATATTATGTTTTTTTTTTATATAATTTATGTTAATATAATTTTTATGTAATTTATGTCAACATTATTTTATATAATTTATGCTTATATTTTTTTTCTAAGTTTATATTATTTTCATTTTCAAAACTAAAACTAAACTAACACTAAACTAAAACAAAGCCTTGTTGCAAAAATCAAAACTAAATAAAAACTAGAACGCCTGCTCCAAAACTAATTAAAACTAAACTGTAATGGAAAATAAAATGTCAAAACTAACTAAAACTAAACTATAATGACAAATCCAAAACTATTATAACCTTGGTGAGTAATTGCCTAATGGATATCGTTCTGCCTGGGAATTTTGGTTTGCTTCATAAATGGAGAGGGATGCAGGGAGCTGGTATTCTCTGTTGACCGTTTTAGCCTTTCTTTTTTTTTTTTCATCAAGTATTCCTGTTCTGATAGTCATCCACACAAAATGCATCTGAAAAAAGTATCTAAGTCAACAGGTTGAATAACACCCCCCACAACTGCACTATCAGTTTCATGTTTCTTCCTCTGAAGGCAGCGCGTTGGACAGATCCCTGTGTTCCCCTCTGTGTGACTAGTTTAATTTTTAGAAGTCATAAAACTTTGTGCTCTGATTTGTTTTCTTGGTGTGTCTTGCAGGGGCTCTGTTGTGTTTGTTTATTGTGGTGCCCGCAGTTTTGCTTCTTCTGATCGCCCTGCAGAGCATCAGGGTTGAAGGTAAAGAACCACCCAACACATTTAGGATTCTACCTCTCACTGCTCTCAATATCAGATCTTTTCGCGATTTTATATGTTGAATGATATGATTTTTGGTACAGTACTCACAGCAGACACAGAAGAGGATGAAGGCCACAGATAAAACTGTAGCCAAAGTTGAGGCACAAAAATTAAAAATTAAATATTCCTTTTTAAAAACTACTCAAAAAAATCATTTCTACTCAGAGTAAAATAATATAATAATAATTTTTAATTTATATATATACATATTAAACATTTTTATATTATGTGTATTTGATCTATTTTAAGACAAAAAAATCATTATAATTTTTTTTTTAAAGTGAAATCACTATGTGTACCATGGACAGATAAGGTAAAAGCAAAAACTTCTTTTCCACAGAATTCCAAACTTCTCTAAAAAAAGAAAAAAAAAAAAAAAAGAAAAGAAAAAAAAAAGAAAACATCAAACTTTTTTCTTAGAAATCTGAAATCTTGTATCTTTGTTTTTCCCTCAGGGTTTTGACCGAACTCAAGAATAATTACTCTCAATCTCAGAGGTTATGATTGTTAAAAAAAAATGTCTTCTAAGTTTAAATTTTATGATGATACCAAAAATTCCCACCTCTTTTCCACAGAAAAAAATGAATTATCATCAAGTTAACTTTTTTTCCCCTTATTCAAGAGAATCTCGAGTGTAATTCCTACCTCAGAGTCTGAATTCTGAGAAAAAGTCTGGTTCCCGTTTTCTGTAATTAAAGACGGATTTCTGATGTCTTACAATTTTGGGATTAAAATAAAACAAAACTGTGACAGATTTCTCAGAAGAAAGTCAGAATATCTTCAGGATTCTGATCAAATAGTTGGAATTCCAACTTTCATCTCAGTATTTCTGCTTCATGGTTCATTTATTTTGTTCAATTTTGCTGCTTAACCCTCTATAGGATCTTTGGTGGGCCTTTTCAATTTTGTATGCATATGAGGTTTGATTTTTTTTAAAAAGTAAAGAACTCAGAGTTTTTTTGGGCTAATGGTCAGTGTAGCAGTTTTAAGTGACGAGTCAGAATATAAAGTAGTCAATTGTTAAAAAATGGTTGGGATCTTCTTTTACATTAATAGTTACATATCTGATTAAATCACTGAGTTGTTCTGATTTTCTGACCCTGTTATCAAACAGTAACCAGGGTTTGAATCAGACTGTGTAGCTGTTCTTTTAACTGTATAATCTCTCTGTGTCTTTTTATAGATACTTCAGCTAAAGCGGTAACTACGACCACTAAGAGGCCAGCCAAACACTTGGGTGGGTGTCTGTTTCACCCTGAACATGATGAATGAGTGACTGAATGATGGTCAGAGTTCACTAATGTTCGTTGTCCTCCACAGCAGGGACATGTCCTTCGATGAAAGAGTGCCCACTTGATCAGTTCAGCTTCTACGTCCAGAGTGGAGCTGCTGATGCTGTTGCCCCAAAGATCTGCATCCAGAACAGGATGTAAGTGTTATCGGACTTGATTTAACTACCAGAACCAGCACTTGTAATGTTGGCAGGAACCAGAACTTGTTCCACAAAAGGCAGAACATCAGCAAACCTCTGTGTGACCTTTGCTCCTCTTCTTGTTCCTCCTCCTGGGTTTATTTGCTGTTTTTTGTCACATCAATCACAGCTGATCTTTCAAACTCTCTTTAGGGTTTTAGGAACCCAACTGAAAAATGCTGGACCTGGAATAAACATTGTCATAATGGACGGTGAGTGTTGATCCACTAAAAACACCTCATTACCTTTTATTTGTGGTTTATTTAGTTCCTAATTGTTAAATTTCAAACAGGTAAAACAGGAGCAGTCACAAAGACAGACCACTTTAACATGTACAGCGGCAGTAAGTAGCTTCTGATGTTCTTAAACACATCATTTAGTCTTGTTTGGAGGAAAAAACAAATGTCACTGACTGATTTTGTGTTGCAGATGTGGAACCGCTCATTGAGCTGCTAAAAGACATTCAGACAGGCTCCACTGTGCTGTTTGCATCCTTTGATGACCCTGCAACAAAGTAAAAGTCTCTCGCTTTTGTGTTCATGTAATGAATGATAAAAATCTCTTCTTTCCTGGCCCTAATACTCTTTTATACAAGCTCAACTCAGCATGGTGTCATCAGTTTGACTCTAATCTAAGTCAGAAAGGTTGAAAACCCAAAGATGTATGCACATATAATCCAGATGATCCAAACTGTTTTAGCCTAAATGACAGTGGACACACTTGAGTTCCCCAAAACAGTTCTTTGCTGTAGAGAAAAACTGAAACACAGGTATAGTTGGTCAAACCACATGATGAAGAGAGTCAGTCTTTTAGGTTAGAGTTTGTGTCTTTTTTTGTCGTAAAAATATGTTTGACACACATTTCCTCCTGCTTCTTTAGCCATCCCTCTAACAGAAATGCCTTCCCGTGATGTGAACTCTAAACTGTCAACTAAGGAAGAGCCTCTTGATAAGGTGATGTTTTTGTCTGATCAGGTTAAATGAAGAAGCGAGGACGCTGATAGCTGAAATGGGGAGTTCTTCCGTGAAGTCTCTACGTTTTAGAGACTCCTGGGCGTTTGTCGGAGCGAAAGGATCAGCAGTCAAGGACAAATTTGAGGAGGTAACACCTGCCAACTGCTACATTTTCATCTTCAGCCTCTATGATAAACTTGTGTTTTTCTGCCTTTGTGTCAAGTTACATAACATCCCAAATTTGTTCTTTTGAGGACTTTCTCTGATGGTTGCATATTTTTGATGATGAATTTGGACAAATCTGGGATCATGCTGTCTCTATTTGTTTATTCCAGCACATAAAGAATGACAGAAATTCAAATAAATACACCAACTGGCCCGAGCTCGTCTATTTTGAAGGATGTATCCCAAAGTTCCAGGAGTGACCTGCTGTTTCAACCTAAAGGGACACTTCACGTTTTCGTCAAACATCACATCAGGGACATGGGGCAGGAATAACTCAGCATACTGGGGGCAACTTGTGTTTGTGCTGAAAGACACAGAAGAGTGTGAAATATCCTGTGTGTGTAAGCTGATCTCTGGCCAGCTGGGCTGGGTAAAAACAGAGAGAGACACAGAACTGCAGTGGCAAAAGGGAGAGCCTGGTGAATGTTTCCCAAGAGGACTTCATTTTTCTTTATGCTCAACCTCTTTTTCCCTGCTGAGAGGCACAGGACTGCTTTGGGTTATCTGCTGGAGTCTATAAAACAAACTTAGGTGATAACTAGTTCTCAATGCAAGACAAACTTCTTCACAGTAAATGAAAAACACATTTTAAAGGAGAATAACATGTCTACATAATACAAAAGTGTTCTGTCTGTGTTTTTTTTTTTTTTTTGACATCCATCTCTACCTGCTCCCCCAGAAAGTATCTAACAACTTGTGAAGTCCAAACCTTTTACTGAAAAATGTGCATTTATAGCTTATAGAAATGAATTCAAATAAAGATATTTGGTGAATGGTGTTATATAATTCTTCTTGGAAGGTCAAAGAAATGCTTTAGCATGAAATTTGTGTTTCGCCCAGCCTCCCACATGATGATTAGTAGCCCATTAGTTTACGAAATCTATTGTGTGGCTCCTTTCTTTGAAAATTATTACCACAAACGAGCAACTGACTAAAGAAAGTGATAAATAAAAGTCTCATGGGATTTGGTTTCTGTACAGATTCATTTTCTTTTACACACAAAGAGCTGAAAACATATAATGAAAGCTTTTCTTACTTTATATGGAGACACTAAGTAGATGGTCACTGCTGTATGTTAGACCATGACAAGTCACTCTACTATTGGCCACAACAATAAACAAAGTCAAGACTATTAAACTGTCTTTTTGTGCAATTAAAAATAAATTGAAAATTCTAAAAACATCACGAAAAGGATCCCAACAGAGAATGCCGTATGTTCTTCAGAAAGTAATAATCAGATTTTTAATGATTTTCAGTATCTGCTTAATATATTACCCGGGTGTTATATTGGTGTAATTAATTTCCTTCTTTTTTTTTTCCTTTTCCAAAAAAGTAAAACTACACAGATTAAGTTTACAGGTCAGCGCTATTACGTCCGTTGATGTCCCTGTTTCGACCCGAGCTTGTTTGAGCGAGGACCAAATCTCTTGAATCTGATTGGCCAGTTATCCTAGCTACAGAAGAACAGAGAACTCTGGTTGGCTAAGAGTGAAAACGAAATCTCAAAGGCGGAGCCGTTTGTTGTCAGAAGACTTGTAACATGCTCCGTCCCGGATATTGTGTGATATTTAGAAGTTGTTTTATTTTTCGATGAATTACAGTTAATTGTGTTAATAACTGACGTTGAAATGGCCACATTGGTTCTTGATAACGGAGCGTACACTGCGAAGATTGGATACAGTCAAGAGAAAGTCAGGTAAGTCGAGCGATGCTAACCAGGCATATGAGATTAGAGTGTTTTATGACTAAACATAATTATATAAACAAAAACAAGACAAACAACAACAACAAAAAAACAGCATAAGTAATTTTACTAAAATAACAGTACGTATTTTCCAATGAGAACGCGCCGCTTTGTCTTCGCACCAAACTCAATTAATAAAAAACCGTTATTTTTGAGTTCGCCCATTTATTTCAAGTAATAGAGATTAAAAACACGATTGAGAATCAAAATTTGATTACTCGGTGCTCGTACTAATATTCGGCATAATTTTAGAAATCAGGAAGCTGTTGTGTGTTACAGGCAACAAGTTAATTGGGATTTCCAGTAAACAACATAAATTGCATCTTAAATCTCTTATGGTATCAGAGAGATTCCTTGCATACGCTAAGAGTATTAGTCAAATTTTTAACACCCAACACTTATTTTCTACGTAACTGTGAACATTTTTATGAATATGTTATAGATTTTCCATTACAAGAAATGAAATTTTAAAATAATTATAAATTATCAGCAAAAAACAACAACAAAGAAGTCAGTTCCTTGTATGAGGCTCAGATTGGGGTAAAATTTTCAAGAGTTCATTCTAAAACAGCGTATCCCTGTATAAATGAAAATAGTACGACTAAATGACTTAATAGTGGCATGAAACAAGACTCTTAAGTTGTTAATCTGAACTCAGAAACCTATCATGAATTTAATGTGACTAATTTTGCACCCTGAAATGCCCCTCAGATGTAAGTAAGTGATGTCAGGATGCTTGTTCAGAGAATATTTTACAAGTTTAATAAGTAAATTACTCTTACTTTACACCATCAACTCATCGTGATCATCTCTATTCCTCTTACAGCGTCATCCCAAACTGTCAGTTTCGCTCCAAGACATCCAGATTGAAAACCTTTACCGCCAATCAGCTTGATGAGATCAAAGATCCGTCAGGCCTCTTCTACATCCTGCCTTACCAGAAGGTGAGAGTGTGGAAACATAGGGACACTGCAGTGTTATAGTGAACAGGTTTCTAATTGTTTTCTTTTTTTCTATTTTAACCTCTTAGGGTTATCTGGTCAACTGGGACGTCCAGAGAAAAGTGTGGGATCATCTGTTTGGAAAGGAGATGTTTAAGGTTAGAAGTTTGTTTTGTTAGTGTTTTGCCTTGTTTATGTGAAATTTAGGAGATGTTTTCATCTTATTCTCAATCAACTTTTTGAGATTATATTTTTCCTCTGATCAATGTAGGTGGATTTTGCAGACACCAGCATCATCATCACAGAGCCCTACTTCAACTTCTCCTCAATCCAGGAGTCCATGAATGAGATTTTATTTGAGGAGTACCAGTTTCAGTCAGCTCTTAGAATAAACGGTATGCCGAGGTTCTCAGAATAGCTCAAGTGACTTGTTTTTCTTCAGGGATCCAAGATCCTGTGTGTTTTCTCTCGGTTGAATCTGTGATCTGTGTCCTCCAGCGGGCTCCCTCAGCGCTCATCACTTCTTCCACACTAAACCCTCAGAGCTGTGCTGCTTAGTGGTCGACAGTGGCTTCTCCTTTACCCACATTGCTCCCTACTGCCGCAGCAAGAAGATGAAGGAAGGCATTCGTAGGTTAGAGGACTGTGAACACAACATTAAATCTAACCTGCAGTAGCGATCACAACAAAACACTGATGAGCCGTGTGCTGCTTTTGTCTGATAGGATCAACGTAGGAGGCAAGCTGCTGACCAATCACCTCAAAGAGATCATCTCTTATCGGTGAGTTCTTTTTGTTTCAGTGAAGCGCTTTGTTGACCCTTATTTTTTTAAAGTGTAGTTTACTGAAGTAATCATCTCTCTGTTCCTTTCAGGCAGCTCCACGTCATGGATGAAACTCATGTCATCAACCAGGTGAAAGAAGACGTCTGCTACGTGTCACAGCAGTTTTACAAGGACATGGAGATTGCACAGTAAGCAGAAAAGAAACATAACCAGCTGATTTAGGACAGATGATGTGTTTCTTCTCCTCATTTATTTGGTCTGTTTCAGGATGAAGGGAGAGGAAAACTCTGTGATGAGAGATTATGTTCTTCCTGATTTCAGTTCAATCAAAAAAGGATTCTGCAAGGTGAGATGACATTTTTATGAATATCATGACAGAGTGAGTCTCATCCCTGAGCTGTTGTCATCACATTTCTTGTGTCTTGCAGCCTCCAGAGGAGATGGTTTACAGTGGAAAGTACAAAACAGGGGAGCAGATTTTGAGGTTGGTGAATGAGCGTTTTGCTGTTCCTGAGATGCTCTTCCACCCGTCAGACATCGGCATCCAGGAGATGGGCATCCCAGAGGCCATTGTGGACTCCATTCAGTCCCTACCAGAAGGTCTGCACACACACACGTTTAAATAAAACCACTGATCCTTCTGTCGGAGGAGGCAAATACAAACTTATTTTGTGTTTTCTGCCAACAGAGATGCAGCCACACTACTACCAGAACATCATCCTTACAGGAGGAAACACGCTGTTTCCTGGCTTTCGAGAGCGCCTGGAGGCGGAGCTTAGATCACTGGCCCCAGCTCATCTTCCTGTGTCAGTGCTGCTGCCCCCAAAGTAAGAGTCACATTGATTTATAGCACTGTGTACTTAAGGCACAGACCAGCTTGTGACTATGTCTAGGGAGCTTCAACAGCATCTTCAACAGAGGAGGTGTGTTGTGGGTAATGAAGAAATGATTATTTTTAAATTTAAATCTCTGAACTCGGAAGTATGAGAATACATATATTGCAAAAGGGCCTTTGAGTGGAGCCATAAGGAGTCAAGAGTGCACTTTTCTGGACAGAATATGTCACTAAAACGACAGTATGCAACATTACTTCTCCAGCTGAAGCAAACTTTCTGACAGTGCAACTAATGTATACATCATGTTTTTCATCAGTTGTGTTTCTGTTTTGTCCTGCAGTCCCATCACGTATTCGTGGGAAGGAGGGAAGCTGCTGGCTCACAGTCCAGACTACGATGAAATCGTGGTGACTCGAGAAGACTATGAAGAGAATGGACACTGTATCTGTGAAGACAACTTTGATATCTGACTGAGCTTGGGCTCACAGCAGCAGATTCTTCTGCCTCAAAATGACCGTGGAAAAAAATCAGAGGAATTACAGACATAGAAACCTGAAACTGTTCTCAGTTTAGTTGACTGAAATGAGAAAAGCTTTTCTACATCAGTTTCATTTCATGTCAGTGTATTGTTTTTTTATTTGAATGTGACTGTGTTGACTCAACCTGATAAAACATTTTGAAGTGGTCTGAACTCACTCCTTTGTTTCATTATCTTCTGGTACGACTTCTTGTGAGGTGTAGAAACATTTATGCATCTATTTGTGACTCACATAGCCTCTCCTCTTTCTTGTCTTCAAACCATAACCCTTTTTTTGTGTAGTGATATTCTTTTTGCTTTTGAATGTTGGTCAAAGTTTCTTAATCTTGCCTCTGAAATTTTTCAAGAAACTCAAGTCATGAATCCAAAATTAACTAATGTTTTTTTTAAATACATTACTGAATACATTTTTTATTGCAAAAAGAACATGTTAAAATCGGCGTCTTAGAAGTTACCGAGAACATCTCAGGCATCGAGCATCTTGGATGTGAGAACATTGTGCTCCTCCTTTAAATAATTTAAATGTGCTGGAAATAATTTAGAAGTTTGGATGGAACAAAAAGTGTGGAGGTGTCAGTTTGGTTTCTGTGTCATAATAGCATTTTTCCAGAACCAAAGGAGGAATTTAAGTGGAAAATAGCAGATTGATCCACAATAGAAATGACTATTATTTATTTCCATGCAAAAAATGCATTGTAAAGTGAGGCTGTCAGATACTTTGATCCGATACTCCAAAGGACACATTTTGAAATCCAAGTTGATGATAATACTTTTAGAAAAGTCTCTTTTTTTCCCCACGAAACCCAGTTTGACTGAGCAGAACAATTTTAAAATTGTTTCAAGTAGAATTGTGAACTGAAAACAAGCAAATACAGATAACAATATGAAACAGAACAGTACAGTGAAAGCCCAAAATTTTTACAGGATACCCATTTTGATGACCATCTTAAAATTAAAAGACCAGATAAGAAAAGATAATAAATAGTGCTTTTGTACAAAACCGAATTTGAATGATCTAGAAATTACCGTCACTTTTGAATAACATGCAAAACTAGCAAGAACTTAAACTTGTACAGAAATTTTAACACCCCCCCCCCCCCCCCAAAAAAAAAAAATAAAATAAAAAAATAAAATAAAAATAAATAAATAAATAAATAAAAATACAATACAATAAATAAATAAATAAATAAAATGCAAAATAAAAATAAATGAATAAAATAATGATAATAATAATCCCAGTGGACATGGTAAAAACAAATAATCAGAATTTAGTTTTACTTTTAGATGCTTGGATGATTATTTGAAATTCCCTCCTGAAATTAAGGAAATATATTTAAAGGTAAATTTATACAAATCTTTAGTTGCTGGTTCATGTACATAGTAAAATCTTTAGTATAGATAATGAGTTTTACTCGTTTTTTCTTAAGTTTCGGGTCTGAATCATGATGTAAAAAGTCTGTGGTGCTCCTTTAATGCAAACTACAGTTTGGTTTTGGCGGGAATCTGGAGGAATAAGACGGCGCTAGCATAGTTTAATTAGCTCTGCTGTGGGTGATTTGACAAATTTAGTTGAGTTTAGCTTCTTTGAAGCGTGCCAAGTTGAAGAATTGAGACTATTTTCCCTTATTTGACCGATAATTCGTCGAGTGAATTAGTTCCTGTCCTTTGTTTAAGCGATTGTTAATTCAACTTCGTCTGTTAGCAGCTAGCTGTGGAGCATTAGCCTTGTGTGTGCTGCCCTGTAAATTAAAGTCAAAAGGAAATACTTTTCATTTAATCTGTTTGAGTAGACTTGGTTGGAAGAATGGCATCAGCAAGAAAACAAATGAAGAAAAAGCAGCCTGAGGAGAAATTAGATACAGTTTTTGATTTTAATGGAGATGAAAAGAAAGAGATGAGTGGTTCAGAGGATGAAGTTAGAGGAGGTAAGTCAAGCTAACGTTAGCATAACGTGGTTTTCGCCTTTCTAAGAGTTTAAATAAAGAAATCAAACTTTAATATGTCTTAATTTTCTTATATAAGATGAAACCCCAATAGTAGGAGAGAAGATAGCAAAGAAGAGACCTGCAACTGACTTTGAAGAAGAGGGAGCATCATGTGGTGTTGGGTATTTCTTATTAATATCTTTCAGTCACAAATCTGCTTTTGCCAGAGAAAATAAGATGATTTTTTCTATTCATTATTTGGTGTTTTCTTTTCAACGCTTTCAGTAATGAGGTCCAATCTATGTTGGAGAGATTTGGAGGTAAGTAAGCTTTGAATATGTGATCTTTTTTTTTTTGGTCCTGGTGCCCATGTACTGTGCTGATAGATACAGAAAAGTCAGACTCTTTGAAATTTAGTTCAGATTACAAGTTACTACACTTTACTTTTGATAGTCATTTGTTGTTTGATATCATAACATCATACTGATTATGACGGAATAACAATAGATATATTAAGCAGTATTAGAAGTAAAAGTGATAAGCCCAGTTTCTCTCAAGGAAGGTTTTCAAGTAGGTTGTAGCCACCTCTGTCCTCCTGGTCTGAGACTGGGACACAAGGTTCCCTTTTAACATGGAAATTATCAGATGATATGCAATATTCACATTTAGCAACACATAGTCAGCTATAACATGCAGGATGTTTGTGTTTGATTCCAGCTGATATCAGTAAAGTGATGCAGGCCAAGAAAAAACGTCTTGAGTCTCTGACGAAGAACTACATGAAGGGAAGCCAGCACAAACTGGAGCAACTGTGGAACACCTACCACACCCAGAGGTTAGATTTCCTCAGAGACGGCCTGCTGACGTTTCTTTCTCCGGTCTCAGATTGAGTACAAGTTAATTCAAAAGAATGTAATGAGAAAGGTAAGAAAAGTTTAGCAGCGCAATCTGAAACGAAGGTGATCAAAGGAGGGCATCAACAAATTACTTGCTACTATTAAAAGATTTATAAAGGCGTTCCATCTCCACCTTCTACAACATTTTAGTAATGGTGAAATTAAAGTACAATCATATTGCACTTCATTTTGCAAAAATTCTTTCTTCAGTCTGTCTTTCCACTTGGTGATCCTCCTACATTTACTGAAGTAAGTGATTTGAAACTTCGAATCAGCTTTGTTTAAAATGTTTGTGTTTGTGTTCAGACAGAAGATGACTCAGCAGTACTCCCAGCAGGTATCCACCGCTCTGCAGCAGTGGGAGACTGAAGCCCAGCGAGCCGAGGAGCAGGAGGAGAAATTCAACGTTTGTTGAGATTGATACAATCTTCTTACATTTGGTTTTGTGTGGAAGTTCGTCTCTTAAGCTAATAAGACTAACTTCTGATAGTGTCCAGGGTGAGCTGCATATGTGAAATAGCCAGAGTTTTTACCAAACTTGTTCCAGACTTGCCTTGATAAAATGTCCACAAGAAGTCAGGGTTAGCTAAAATGACAACACAGCAGAAAATATTTTAGAAAATTCACCACAAACCCACAGGCAGGGATGATGAAATTGAGTCATTGGTGGAAATTTGGAAGATCAAGGCACGACAGGTTGTGTAAAAAACATCCAAAGCACATGTGGAAAAGCAACTTTGGAAAAATAAAGTCTAATTGTCTTTTGCACTCTAGCACTTCGAGATGGATGAAATGTAAAGTGTCTATTTTTATTATTATATTAGTAAGGTCACTATCAGTGTTTCTTCTGTCTAGAATCTGTTCAGACAGCAGCAGAAGATCCTGCAGCAGGCTCGAGTGGTGCAGAACCAGAAGCTGAAGACTGTCAGACAGCTGTACGAGCAGTTTGTGAAGGTAAGGCCTTTGAAACATGTCTCCATACATGATGTTGTTTTCTGTGACTCCTTCAGTGACAAATGATCAATTTTTTCAGCAGTTTAAAATCTGATGCAGGTCTCAAACTGCCTTAGATAGTCTTCCTAAAATGTGGAATACAGAAAAGAAAATCCAGTAATTAAAGTCCATTCTGCATTTTCTCTAGAATATGGAGGAGATGGAGAAGAGCCACAATGCTTTCCTGCAGGGAGCGCAACAAGAGCTGAAGAAAGAGATGGCCACCCTGCAGAAAAAGATCCTCATGGACACGGTGAGCAGAGTCGTAGAATATATTGGAAAAAACACAAGTCTTATAGATTCATTTATGACTAACATGAGCCGATGTTTCTACAGCAACAGCAGGAGATGGCTACAGTCCGTAAGTCCCTGCAGTCCATGCTGTTCTAGCTGACCTCCTGGTTAAAGAGCTGAGAAGTGTTCTTCTGCATCGTTCTGTTGCTCACTGTCAGTTTTTTAGTGAATGTACACAAAACTTCTTCTTCTGTGGGTGTTCTTTTGCAGTTTGCAATTCAAGTATCAGACACAAACAGAGAGTGCTTAAAGACTGCAACAAAAGCTACAAAGGGTTGAACAAAAATGTCTGTTATAAATTATTTGGTTGATTTCTAAACTTGTGAAATGATCTGTATTTACTGTGAGGAAGTTGAAAACATGGTAAATAAATGAGTTTTTCTGAACCGCTCTGATGACTTTTTAAGGATCTTTTTCCTTCAGCAGCTGCTCCCCATAGTAAGACACATATGAAAAATATATGAATGGGTTTCTGATTTCCACAGATTATAAAGAAAACTTAATCAATGAATATTAATTAATGCTCCACAAGAGGCTGTGAGTTGGTTTCTCTTTTGTTTATTTACCCGAAGCATTTAAAAGAGCTTTCACCTTAAGTCTGTCACCTTAATACTTGCACAGCCATTATTTTGTTTTTGCGCTTAGCATTGAAAAAAGATACATGATGACAATGTGGGTTTTAAGTGCAGTTGTAGTTAAATCTCATACTCTTATAACGGTTTTATGTTTTTAATCTGCTAGATTAATCAGTTTGGATTTAATTTCATTGATTAAATTAAATTAAATGTTAAAATATTTTATCAAAAAAAAGTTTTGTTGCAATTTATGAGGCTTTTATAAAAGTTGATTTTGTACAGTAGAGCATGTATTTTCTTAAAAATCTAACAAATGTCTTCCTTCAGGTGTAATGTTTGCGTGCTTTGTGACACCTGTCTTCACCAGGACACTTTTAGAAAATATCGTTTAAAGCCCCATGTGAAATTTAAAAGGAGATAGGTCCATTAACTGTAAAATTAATGGACGTAGTCTCCCTGACGTCACCCGTCTGTTTCTGAAACAGACTTTTGAAGCAGATCAGCTATAGCCGCCATATTGGAAGTGGCAGGGGCTTGAAGCTATAGGGCGCTGTCAGTCACGTGAGCTGAGCTGTGCCTCTGAATGGGTGAGCTCACAATCTTAATATCTTCTTAACTATTGAATTAGAAAAAAAATTACCCCCTGTACAGTGTGAGGGGACAGTAAAATTAGCAATCCAGACAGGGGATGATTTTTGAACTAGGCTGTAACAGTTTTTTCTTGGCTTGGTGCGTATGTGACTTCCAGTACTTCCGGAGCCAGCCTCAAGCAGACACTGGAGAAACAGCAGATTTTAGCACTACCACATTTTCTCATATTCTTAGATCAGAGGTTGCGACTAAAAATATCTAGGTCTAGAATTTCATACACTACAAGCACTGCTGGAATTTTGACCTGACTTTTTTTACCTTTCTGGACCTTGGAAGTTGGTGAGGTTGTGCTTGTATCCTTCACTCTGCCTCCAAATGAAGACACTGAATAAAGAAATAGGTCACGTTTTCTTTGTGCATATTTTTAGGCACAGATTGTCTGACCAATCAGATCCCTGGCAGCTTTCACATAAAGGTAGCAGGAGCATCATTTCAGTATCAATAAATCAGCTCTGCTCCTTTCCCGGCAGTAACTTTATTGGGAACAGAATCAGTGAGAACATTGTGATGCTTCTATAACTCAGTTATAGAAAGTTCCTACATTCATGATGAGAGTTTACAGGATGTCACAGAGCAGGTGTTCAGATCCAGAGGAAGATTAAGAAACCAAAACTTTGAATCTTCCTCTTTCGCTCCACACCAAAAGTCACGCTGTGTTGATGAAGCTGAGGTTTTTCACCCAGTCTTTCCCTCACAGCTTTTCAACCAACCTCTGGAATAAAGACACCAGTCTCTGTCTGGTTTCCTGCTGCTCAGGATCTGGATCTGCAGCGTTCAGACTCTGGTAGAACCTGGTCTGAAGCACCACTTCTTTTTCTGTCATCTCAACAGGATGTCCGTCCCTCTCCCTCCTCCACAGAGCTCTTTCTCTTTCTAAATCCTCTCGGGCTCTTTCTACAAACACGCGGTCTCTCTCTAGAAACGCTCTGTCCCTGTCCAGAAACGCCCGGTCCCGATCCAGAACCATGCGGTCTCTCTCCAAAAGTGCTTGGTCTCTTTCTAGAGCAGCTCTGTCCCTCTCTATAGCAGCTCGTTCTCTGTCCAGACTGGTTCTGTCTTTCTCCAGCGAGGTCATGTCCCTCCTCAGGAGCTCCCGGTCTCTCTCCAGAGCGATGAGCTCTTTGTCGAACTCGGCCTGCTCTTGCTCCAGAGCCTGCCTCTCTCTCTGCAGCTCCACCAGCTTCCTGTCTGCCTCCCCCACCTCCCTGACCTTGTCTTTGGAGGTGGCTGCAGGCGTCTTGCTCGTCTCTATGACATAATCTGGCAGTAAAGTGGCGTAGATCACAGCAGGCTGGTTGTTCATCCCAGGCTGACTCAGCGGTTTGTGCTGAGGGTTTATCATCTGTGCTGTCTCTCCTGGGGCTGGAGGAATCTTTGTACTGTTCCCTGTCTCACTTTCATTTTTCTGGTGTGTTTCAATGCCGCTCAGTTCCAAGACATCCCCGAGTGTGTCCACATCATCCTCCAGAGGTGCCATTTCAGAAAAAGGTGCTCCTATGATGAGCGGAGGCGTGGCGCCGCCAGCGTTCTCCTCATCATCATCCTGGATGATGGGCTGCACAATGTTGGCTGTCCCAGCCAGACGGCCCGTCATGGCTTCATCCATCAGCTTGAACCAGCGCCATGAGCTGGGCTGGGTCTGGTTCTCCATGCCCTCTGGAGGGTTCTTCACTGTCTGTAAAAAAAAAATAGGACACAATCTATTAAGTTTCTGAGTAAAAACTTCACTTTTATCCAACAAAGGCAATTTGAAAGTTCATTTACAGGACAGGAGCCATCTAATGGTGTGGAGAAGTATGACACCTCTTATTCTTATAAGTATCACAATGCAACAAGGAACACGGAGCACAGACTCACTTTTCTGTTTCTGTTTTTCAATGAATACATACAAGTAGACTTCGACAGATTAATCGGTCAGGCTGATTAATTGGGCCGATTATGCCTGTCACCGATTAACCAACATTGGCCAAAATGTAGCCGATTATAAAAAATTTTGCTCCACCGAGATTCTGTCACTCCTGTTTCTGTGTGTCTGTGTGTTGGGCTGCACACTGCCCTAGTGCCTGCCCCCTCAGTCCACCATTATCTAATGTAAGACTATAGAACGACGTTTTCACATGTTAGTTGCTTTTTTGTGAGATAAACAGAGATAAATGGTACTGTTAATTCACACGTCCACCATTATCTAATGTAAGACTATAGTACGGTGTTTTAATTACATGTAAGTTGCTCATTGTGTGTTTACATTTTTATTTTCTTTTATACTTACTGTGTTTACAGTTTGACTTCTTTGCTTATCATTTAGTTTACAGCTTGTTCTTATTTATCATTGGTTTACACTACAGTTCTTATGTTGACAGTTTTATCATTTAAGTTCCTCGTTTTAATTAAATAGTGTTCTGTCTCTGTCTTGAATCATATGGGTATTATAATGGTTTGTGATTTTATACAGTATATATCCTGTGTTTATCAATGAATTTATTATATATATCAGCCGATATATCAGATATTGGCCGATATATTGGTTATCGGCCTTTTTTTGCCCCCAGTATCGGTATCGGCATCGGCCCAAAAATCCCATATCGGGCTCTACATACAAGAGCAGAAATATGTCATCAAAGATTCAACTAAAGGACAGAAACTACTTAAAAATAATGCTGAATACAAATGTAAACAATACCTCGCACCTGTAGGTCTCAAGTTGAACTTAAGTTCAGCCTAAAATGGGTGGTATTATGCTTTTTCTTCTTTTAAAAAAAGTATTAAAATGTTGTTTCTCAATTCTAAACATTGACATAGTGTTGGTTGGTGAGGTAAACATGTTGGAGAAACTCAAGGATGAGACTGAGTGCTGCTCAAAATCTCAATGTTAGAAAACAACTTTTTAAAATCATGTTAGAAAACAGCTTCTTCCTCCCTGCTGATGACAAACCAAAATTAAATTGTTTAATAAAGCTATAAATGGGTATGAAGGTGCCCAAGAAGAAAACAGACATTTTTTTGTCAAACAATCATTGAGTGTTTCTCCTTTGGCTCCTCAGTACACCCTGATCTGTTGATCTGGACTCACCCTGTATCTCTCCTTCAAGTTGTCCCACTTCTTCTTCAGCTGCCTGGCTGACATCACCCCCTGGAGCCCCATCTCTCTCCGGATTGCCCTGCATGAGACACCAAAGTTCAGTCACTCTGAATCACTCTGTTAAACTATCACTCACTTATTCTATCACTCACTGTATATACTTTCTACATATTTTATTTTTTATGCATGAGTGTGTGTGTTAGTGGAGTGCTGACCTCCAGCCTCTCATGGCTGAGTGTCTCCTGCCGGTGAAGATGGCTTCATTTGTAGCTCGAAGCTGTATCATCAGTTTGGTTTCTCTGTCTGTCACTGTGGAAACACATTCATCATCATCCATCATTAAACAGGTGCAAAACAGGGAGAAAAATAAAATGAGACATGCTAGAGGCAAAACAAAAACATGACATACAAAGGTTCCTTTCAGGTATTTTCAAAATCTGTACAAATGAAGAGTACAGGGTGTTGAAAGAAAACTTAAAACTTTATTTTGCTGGAGTTTATAAGAAAAATGTCAGAAAGAAATAACCTTAAAAACGTATACTGTAATAAAAGTCATAAAAGATGGTATTCTCAGTAGATAAAGCTTTGAATGCAGGACTTGAAAATGTTATCAAAACATTGTTAAAGAGTGTTATTATTCAGTTCTTTACGCAAACTAACATCCACCTGTCCCTAGCGGAATTAAATGTTTTATCCTCTGATAACTGTCATCATATATGTGTCTTAGACGGTCAAAATCTTCCAAGTGTCATTACAGTGAATATTAACGTTTAACTGTAAAACTACGAACTGCAGTGCCTGCATGTATAGCTTCTCCATTTACGAGCCACAACAGCAGCGTCACAGATATATCCTCAGTATAGCTGTGAGTCTGCGTGTGAATAAAATGTCAAGTGTTTAAATTTAAGCTTAAACAATCTCTAAATAACATTACTTTTGTACGTGTTCTCCATTTCTCGCGGTTGTCTTGTATCCTCCATAAGAAAAATCCAAACATCCAAAACGTCTGGTGTTTCGTTCAAACGGGCGACCCTGATATCCGACGACCAACGGTCAGTGGTTATCGCGGGAACCAGCGGCTAAAACACGGGAACAAAATCCATACTCGTTATTTTCTGTTTCGTAATGTGAGAATATGCTCATCAGGCATATTTGTGATAAAAACCTATTTACTGTGAGGGACACATTCGGTTTACAGTCGCAGGGAAATAGGGTCACACTTTCAGCCGAAACACCGTATGTGACCGGAAGAGAACGCGCTCTTTTTCTTCTTCTAAAGAAACTCAGCAGTCTTAAAACACCCCTAATACTTTTCTGCCATCTACAGGCTGATTCATTTTTACAAGCTGCCTTGAGGGTGAGTCAAATTTATATGGAACTATTATTGTAGCAAAAATAGCACAAAACAAAAATACCATTATTGTAAAAGTATGTTTTAATGAATAGTTTTAACTATTTTTCTCTAATTTGAAGTAACTTTTATTCAGCTACCTCATCATGTATTTGTTTCTCAAGCAATTCATGAAGTTTTCATTTGTTTTACTTAAGACGTGTGGGAAAAATAGGTATATAATATCCTACTGACCAGAAATAAACATTAACTATTAGAACAAAACGTGTAGATTTTATAAAATATCTTCCCTTGATTTTTTTTTTTTTTGTAACAGTCTTTTGAAAAACAGTTCCACGTACAGGAAAATTAAACTGTACTTTATCGCCCTCTGTTGGTAGTATGAAGCCACTGCATGTTGAACCTGCTCAGCATCCAGCAGCAGCGCAATCAAGCTCAGCATCCGTAGTAAATCATAAAGGAAAAGAGAGAGTTATTTCAAAGTAAAAGAAAGTTAGCAACATAAAATGCTAAGATATGGTTTGTAGGATAAGCTCTAGCTTTGAAAGGTTTGTTTATTTCTTGGATCGTTTTTTAGTGATCTTTCCTTTATATCAGTTTTTAAATTACACATTTGTCTTTTATGTTGCATTGGATTGATAATGACTCAATAGCACACAAAATTTAAGATTGTTGCAGAATGCCTGTCTTTGTGTGATAATTTATATCCTGTACTTTTATATTTTTTTCTCTGTACTTTTTACTCGAGAGTTCTTCTTCCTTTTTTTTTTTTTTTTTTTTTTTTAAGGATTTTTTCCCCCCTGATTTGAGCACCTTCGATTCCTATATTTTATTTTGAAAGTAATGACCGGAAGTTATACATTTACACCTGCTGCACGTTGACTCCGGCGCTGCTGTTATTTGAAGGAGCTGATGGGTAATCGATGGAGGCCGTGTTTTGGATCACGTCGGCATAAATAAACTCATCTGCTACAACAAAAATATTGGATTATTTTCGGAGCTGAGGTGTTTCCACCTGAACAGGTAAAATGTCCGTTTATCACCTGTGTTTACACACACGGGCTGAGGGAGTTATCGCCTGTGTATCCAAGGATGCAGCTGATGTTGACAGCTCTGAGTAAACAACGCAGATATTAAAACAGCGATGTTTCTGGTTGTTTATCTAAATGTGTAATAAAAGACTCTCAACGATATTATTATTTTGAAAATATCCTCAGTGTCATCATTTCCGCGTTTTAGATGATAGAATATAATTACATTGATGTTTGCTAACAGAAAGAGAGCTTTCCATTAGATGCACTTGTAGCAGCCTCGAAAGATTCAGCAGAAACACCACAATGTAGAAATCCTATCTCAAAATACGTTTTTAGCTCAAGCAAAACCATACCCCAAGCTCAGTATATTAGAGAAAACATCCAATATTTGTTTTAGTTGCCACAAGTTTACTAGACTTGCATAGTGACTGTCTGTAAAATATGGATGACATGCCTCTATCGTCCTTATTGTAAGAAGTGAAGCCAAAATACCCAACAATAGGCACAGACATGATGCACTGGTGATGCGTATTGAGTGTTGATGTCCTGCTACATCCGTTGGTCAGAAAAGCTTTGAAGATAAAGAAAATATTATTTATTGGTTGCTTACATCAAAAGTTTACCATTAACTATTGTAGTAAGGGATTGTATTTACATACACCTACTCTGTTTGAGCATCTTATACGTAACCTTTCAATTTCACAATTTTCACAATTGAATTGTGCCTGTCATAAAAATACAAAAAACAAAACAAAAAAAACCCTGTAGCAGCATTTTTGGCATTCATGTTGCAGTAAATCAAATTTAATCTCACAAAGTGTCTGTGTGTGTGTGCAGCATCATGTTAGCCAGGAAAGGTCTCCTACCAGATGGTTTCCTGCTGACCCGTCTGGCAGAGGACCAAAATCAACGGAACCGGAGCCGCTCAAGACTCCAGAGAGCCCGCTTCATCACAAAGACTGGATCCTGTAACGTGGCCCACAAGAACATCAGAGAGCAGGTACACCAACCACACACAACACACCTGTCTCTGGGTTTCATGTTACGCTCTTTTCATTTTTGTCCTCGACCTGAAAATTCAGTCGACCATGAAGATTTGCAGCTGGAGCCAAAATATTTCTGCCTGTGCTCAGGATTATGAAAGATGTTCATGCAGGGTGTAAAATCAAAGATGCGGATAAACTGACACTTTGCTCAAGCTTTTCTAGACTAACTTTGCTCTTCTTCGTTGGTGTCAGGGTCGCTTCCTGCAGGATGTTTTCACCACCATGGTGGACTTAAAGTGGCAGCACTCCTTCCTCATCTTCACCTCAGCCTTCCTCTGCTCCTGGATGCTCTTCGCTATGATCTGGTGGCTCCTGGCTTTCGCTCATGGTGACCTGGAGCCCCGAGACCCTAACGGCGAACCAGGCCCTGTCCCCTGCGTCACCGCCATCCACTCTTTCACCTCAGCTTTTTTATTTTCCATTGAAGTCCAGGTGAGTTAGTCTCCTGTAGGGATCCAGGTTCTGCTTTTTGTGGTTTCATTGGCTGTGAGCGCTGTGTCTGCTGCAGGTGACCATCGGGTTTGGGGGACGGATGGTGACGGAGGAGTGTCCTCTGGCGATCACCGTGTTAATCGTCCAGAACATCGTGGGGTTGATAATAAACGCTGTGATGCTTGGCTGTGTGTTCATGAAGACAGCGCAGGCAAACCGAAGAGCAGAGACACTCATCTTCTCTAGAAATGCTGTCATCGCTCCTCGAAACGGGCGCCCGACTTTCATGTTCAGAGTGGGAGACCTGAGGAAGAGTATGATCATCTCTGCCACCATCCAGCTGCAGGTCAGGAGGGTTTACATATTTATCTGTAACTGTCAACCAAATGCTCAAAGACAAAGTCCATTAGCTCCATAAATCTGAGGCTGTTTAATGACACTGATGCTAACACTCTTTGATCTCCCTCCAGGTCATTCGGCGGACGGTGACAGCGGAGGGCGAAGTGATCCCAGTGTGTCAGCTGGACATCCAGGTGGAGAATCCTCTGAGGAGTAACGGCATCTTCCTGGTTTCTCCTCTGATCATCAGCCACACCATGGAGAGGGGGAGTCCTCTGTATGAGCTTTCTGCACAATCACTGGCCACAGAAGACCTCGAGATCATTGTCGTCCTGGAAGGTCAGGAACCCTGCAGAGGAGGGCCTGGGTATTTAAAAGCAATCTGATGAGAGCAGGATTATGATAAAATTTAATCCAGGAGGGGGCAGGATTCAGTTTGGATTACTGGAACAGAAAGGAAACTTAAAATGACCAAATAATGCAGTATTCTCACCAAGTAGTTCATACTGTATAAACTTTTAATGCTTTGCTTAAAGTGATACTCCGGGATGGAACAAGTTGGGTCCTATCACAAGGTTTAGGGCAGAAATTACCCCTACAGCAGTGATTTTGTGCAGCAGAAGCCCAGGGTGCACGCACCAAACACCCCCTCCCTGCTCCTCTGCAGGTTTCCTCTGCACTCAGACGGGGCCATATTTTACATGACCCAATTCACAAATAAACAGACTCCCACCGAAAAAATCTGATATCGATCTGCATTCACGCTTTATTTAGAGAATTTTCAGCGCGTTACTTTCACACAAAAACACCGCTAAATAAGGCTCTAGTTCTCATCATGTTGTAAAACGGCGCTACCTCCACTGCAGAGCCACAGCTGGCTACAAGGCGCTCGCCGCTTAGTGTAACAGTCTGCGTGCGGCGTGCCAGATATAAACAAATGCGACGAAGAGACACGATGAGAACTAGAGCCTTCTTTAGTGGTGTTTTTGTGTGAAAGTAACACGCTGAAAATTCTCTAAATAAAGCGTGAATGCAGACCGATATCTGATTTATTCGGCGGGAGTCCGTTTATTTGCGTTTTTGGCGAAGTAAAATATGGCCCCGTCTGAGTGCAGAGGAAACCGGCTGACGAGCAGGGAGGGGGTGTTTGGTGCGTGCGCCCTGGGCTTCTGCTTCCTTAAAATGTTTCATCACCACAGGACTAAAAGGAGAACTTTTGCAAAATCCTGGAAAAACCTTTTCACCCCTTTAACCAACTTTCTTGGGGTTCAGAGAAACTTAAACAAAATATAGGGAAACTTTTGTGGAAAGATCCTGAGAGCGTTTTTTTTCTAAACTACAGAAACTTTTGCAACAAGACAGAAAACAAAGAAATCTACCTAAATTAAGACTAGTGTAGACAGAATGTCTAATGTGACTGGAATGTTTTCTTTTTTTCTAAGGTGTGGTTGAAACCACAGGGATCACCATGCAGGCTCGAACCTCCTACACCCCTGAGGAGATCCTGTGGGGGAGGCGCTTTGTCTCCATCATAACAGAAGAGGATGGGCGTTACTGCGTCGACTACTCCAAGTTCGGAAACACAGTTCCTGTCAGGATGCCGTCCCTCAGTGCGAAGGAGCTGGACCAGACCAGAGGGGTTCAGGAGGGAAGCTCTGATGGCAGCCTGCAGGGCTGGGGACTGGTCCGAGCTGGCAGGGGGGGCTTCCGCAGAGGAGGCCGGACCTGCGATAGCTCCGCCCCTCAGCCTTGGTACGCCCAAACAGAGAAGCCAGAGGTGGAGCAGAAAGGACAGAAGAAGAAGGTGCAGCTGGAGGTGATTGGACGACAGATTGAAGAGGATGTACTGGGAGAGATGAGCGAATGAAAACAGGAAACACTCCTCTTTTACTGGGTCGTATATGGAAAATACCATTTTATTTAAAGGGAATCAACTAAACTGAAGTTATAGTGAGAGTTTTATGAAAAGCGTAAGAACAGAGCTTCATCACATCACTGAGCTTAGGTAAGGCTAAGCTAAAGTTAAAGAAGTTATCTTTCTCCGTCCCTGTGCTTATGAGAGATCATTTCTAAGCAGGTATTGAATCCTGCACCTTGAAAACCACTGGCTACAGATAAAGAAGACAAGCCAAGGTGTTCAACAAGGATGTCAGCAATATGTAGTTTTGGATTTTTTCACCACCAACTTAACTGTGTGCTTGTTAGGATGCATACCAGCAGATTTTAGTGATTAGGATTTTAAATCTGCTCAGATTTATTTTTCAGTTTGAGACACAGTTCACTTTGTAATAAAAACCTTCCTTTGCCTTCTACCACAAATCAAACCCCAGCCTCATAAAACCCAGAGTTTACAGAATTATTATACTGTACAAAAGTCATGTAAAGCCTCGTGTTTTATTGTCAACTGAATCATACGAACACCCGTATTTATTTGAGTCCATTGGAGCATTTAGAAAATAATCATCCTGTATTACAGTCACTGTAAAGTGTTATCTATGTTAAATAAATCTATTTTTTTGTATTTTGTCTCTTGCAGTGTCTATTTTTTTTGTCACAGCACTCTGTGTTGAAAGCAGTTAAAGTTTTGGATAAGTTCACCTCTCCTCATCACCGCTTACTTAAAATCAAGATATCATCTTTTTGAGCTGTTCTGGCAGAGATCCATACATAGGAGAAATTATTAAACTTCTTTATTTAAGGGTGGCCTTTCCAGATCTAGAGCTGGTTATAATGAGAATACACTCTTCATTTTATTTATCTCATCTGCCTTTTTTAACCTCTTAAGACCCAAGATAAGTAAGACCCAATATGTATAATAACTAAACTTGGTCTTTGTACAGGACGTTTGATTTTTTGTGTTATGAGTTCTCTATTAGGTGTTTGTTATTAGTGTTATTGAACTTGAATATGTTTTTTTTTTTATCACTAAAATGGGTTTAATGTTGTGATTTCACCAAAAGATGACATGGGCAGTGTCCCTAAATGCGGCCAATAGGTAAAAGTTTAAGAAAATTAACTATCATGGGTCTGAGAGGCAGAAATGTAACATCCACATATGTGGACGCTGGGTCTTAAAAGGTTAAATTTTAGTAAACAAAAGTTAATTTGAAGCACAGAAAGTAATTTAGTACAGACCAAACAGCCAAAACTAAGGAAAAAAGAAGTGGTGCAGAGCCTCTTAAAAATTGAGGTAACTGCTGCCAGGACAAATGGCCAAATGACTCTAAATGGGACCTTAACTTACTATATTTATATCATTCTGTACTAAAGCAGGGTTGAAACTTAAGATTGAGACCATAAATTTGTAGACAAAATGTTTACTGAGGGAAATAAATCAGCTCAGAAAGACAAACATTTTCTGAGACTTCTATAATCGTCACTTCTCTCCTAGCCAAGATTTCACTTTCGCTCAAAATGAAAGATTGATAGCAGTAAAAGAATTTTATAAGAGCTAAAGTGAGGTTAAAAAAAATGTAAGAAAACAAAACTTATAAGAGTGTTATAAATCAAAGAAAATGTAAACTTCACACTAAAACACCACAAAACCAAAGTTTGACTTGTTTTCTTGTTTTTTATTGTTAAAAGTATGTGAAAAGTATGAAATTGAAAATTAGTGGACTATGTGAAAAAAGTCATTCTTTGATACATGAGACCTGAGAACCTGTAAGGGCCAACAACAATTCTGATAACCTCTTGGTTTAGTTCATGTTAACAGAAATAGTAATCTCCTGTAGTTAATGGTTCCTTTCAGGCCAAGCACCACCAGCTGGTCAGCAAGGACACCATCAAGGCCAGCATGGACGTTGCCGTGGTAACAGCATTGCTGGAGTTGCAGAGGTTGCTGCTGCAGCAGCGGTACGTGAAGCCTTCGATGGCAGGGAACATCTGAGAGAGACGGGAGTTGTCACAGTCTGTGTACCTGATACACTGACGGATAGTTTTCCCACCTGGACACATAATTGACAACCACACAAAGAAAAATTACAGGTAAATCCTTAAACCATCTGGGAAAAGACACTGTTATTAAATGATTACTCCTAAAATAAGCCTGGGAGATTTGATGACTTCATTTTGATGCTTAATTTTTGGTGCCACATTTCTATTTTCTGTTTTACTTCCAAACTATTTTATTTTGAAAGGACACAAAATGTACTTCCTCTAGATGTTAAAGTTACAGAAGCTGAAAGGATGATGAACACTGAAAAAAAGTATCCTCTATTCTGTTGAATGTTAATAACTGGTGTTACATTTTTAAAATTAACTTTTAGTAACTGAGTTTTTTCATGTTCTGATTTTACTTCTCCTGACTTCACTGCAGAGACTCAGCACTGGAGCAGCAAATATCTACCCTGAGGTGGGAACATCCAGTGATGTGTTGCTCACAACAACCTGGCTCTTAGAGTTGGCTTATTGTTGGCTACGTGAATGTCATGAGATTTTTCTTGGTTTAATTTAAGTCAAATTCCCTTTTATTTCCTTTCAACAAAGAGAAATTAGTTTCTACAATACAATGCTGTTTAAAGGGGTGGAAATATAGTGATTGTAGGAGCGTACAGGTGCATGCTGGGGCTGGAGTTTGAGCTCAGCACTGGTGCAGGGCGGCACTGGCATTGGCAAAGCAGAGGAAGAGAGTCATATCCTGCAGCTTAAATAGGCCACCTAATTATAGGATACTTGTCATGAGATCATGAGATCATTTCTTGCTTGTTGAAACTTGTTAAATAATCTGGATCTTTAAAGAGAGTCTGAATTCCCATTGCAGGGAGCATCTACACCCAGAAAGAGGAAAAAACTGCTTATTATTGTCTCCTAATGGAATGTTTCTGTGTTTTGATCATTAAAAATAAATAAAAATCATTTATTTTTAAACAGTTACATTTTTTTAAGTATACATTATATAAATATAATGTAGCCCATGGATATTTATGGGTAAAGGAAAAATTTCCAATGCAGAAAAGAGGAAGCAGACCTTCAACATGTTTTGTTGGTAATATTAACTCAAGAGAGAGATTGTCTTTTAGTTACTCAATAACAAATGGCAAACTTAAGTCTGGCAGACAGTGATAAATTTATTTGATAACCTAAAAGAGAGCAAGTACATAACAGCAAATAATGAGTGATGTAAAATTTTTGTTTTTATCAGAAAGCAACTACATGATGACAGCACAGCACACAAGACCAAAATCTCTCACAATCACTGGTAAAATATTAATTAGCGCCCTCTGCTATCAAAAAGGGTATGAGAATTCGCTTCCTATTTTATTCATAGACTGTAAAAAAAATGGACATCCGCTTGCTCGGCTCGAAATGAGGTCTCCACAAAAACTGCTCCCCCTGGTAGCTGGTTGCAGTATAGGTTAAAAAAAAATCTGTCTTTCCAGCTATTCCAGATGGGCTGTGGTCAAACTTTAAAAAATTAATACACCTCGTAGAAATGTTTCTTAGGTCCGATTGTTGTGGTGATTTGAAGATATCATTTGGCTGTCATGTATTCAAGTCCTCTTTTTTCTGAAAAGTTTCATTTTTATTAGTTATGCGGGGTTAAAAACAAGGTTTTACGTAACATTTAATGATGATTGTCAGATGCCGTTCTTGTGTATTTTTTCCGGGGGTTGTAAAGTACGTCGAGAGGTAGAGTCAGGAAGTGATTAGACTCTCAAAAGAAAAAAAAAATATTATTGCTGCAATGGTGGCACCTGTGAGGGGGGTATTTTGGCTTCAAAGCCATACATGCTGTCCATTCTATATACAGTCTATGATTTTATTACTTTAAATCATTTAATCTGTGCTCTGAATTTCAACTGTCACACATGTTACTGCTTTATCCTTTCAGCAACAGTTGACTGAAAGCATCTCAGGTAGCTGTTCTTCTCAACATTTCAGAAATGATAATTGTTAGTGACTGACCTCTTTCACTCAGAGATATACAGGAGTCTTGGTACGTGCACTCCTCCACATTCTCACAGCGTCCCGTGTAATCTGCACACTTATAGCAGCGGAGTGCAGAACCTGAGGAAGATGAGTAAGATGAAGATACTGTTGAAAGCTCAAGATCACAAAATATAACAGTGACAGAAATTAGAATTTTTAAGGTGTTCTAGAAATTTCCTCTTCAGACCTGAAATAAAATCTGTTAAAATGTTCATATTTGGACGCAATATTGGCATAAAAAATCCTACAAACACCCAAAAAGACCTCTTGAATCTGACTGACTACAATATCTCTGGAAAAAGCTAGCTTTTTGAGAAAGCTATAGCTAGCCTTTGCTTGAACAGAAGCTAACAGAAGTTTTTGATTTTTTTGTCACTTTACATTATGTGATAGAAAAAGTATTTAAGTAATTCTTTATTTGAAAGACCAAATCAGGCATCAGCTCTGACAATTTGTTAAAAATAACAGCTTACAGGCTATAGCTGTATAGTTGCTAACCTAGCTTACAGACATTTAGCTTTACACAGGTCAGTGATGCAGTTTTTTTTAAGCTTTCAAAAAACTTTGTGTGGCTCTGTGACTACACTGTCTTTTAATCTGAGTTTGTTTGTCACCCAGAAACAGCCTAACCAAAAAGGTAAGTCACAATATTATGAGAATAAAGTTGTTTTGTTGGGTCCCTGTCATTATCTCTCAAGGACAAGAAGTTGTTGTAGCACAAAACTGCACACTTTCAGGGGAATTTTGATAGATACACCGAGTTAGTCCACATGCAAAAAAAGGGGGTTTCCTTAAAATGTTGGGGTAAGACTTGAGTCCAAGATCAGGTCTTAGTTTTGGTTATCTTAATTTTTTTAATGTCCAGAAATGTTAGCTTATTATTCTGTCAAATTAGCCTCTAACACTGCATATTAATATTTCATTTTTCCACTTTTTATACTGATATTTTCAGATGGCAAATTCCCCCCGAAATTTCCCCCCAAAATATCCTAAATATGTCATAATCCACCGGCAAGTAGTTTTTTTTTTTGAGAATTTATTCATTGCTGGAAATACAATGCAAATAAAGTGACATGTTAGCTGAAGGTGAATACTTTCTACTGACAGCTATATTTGTAATATTGAAGTATCTCATAAATACACATTATAGTTTTCATAAGAAGGTGGGATTATTTATCTGTCCATTTAAAAAAAAAAGAAGAAGTTAACTCCGGTTTTATTTTACTTAAAATCGCGTGTTTTGTTCAGGATTTTTTGTAGTGCGTATGCGTATACGCACTCAAATTTAACTGATAAATACATGATTTCTAACGCCTTACATATGCTTTATAAAACGGGGAAATGTTAAACTACATTAACTAATGTTATTTTAGAGTTAAGTCTAAATTTAACATGCTTGTGGTTGCTTTCAGAGTCCAGATGTGAAGTCGTAGTCCACTCACCGACGTGAAAAATTCCCAGGCAGAGCAGCAGCACCCAGAGGCAGCGCGTCATGTCGTCTCACAGCAGGTGAGGGTTTAAATTATGAAGGTGAAGGAATCCGTTAAACTTCCAGCAGGAGTTGTTATCCGTTCTGGTTCACTCTAACCCCGTGAAACGACGACAGCCGAGTGATAACAGCTCTTTGTTCTGGACACCACAAAGCCTCTCTGTGTATTTTCCTCCTCCCTCTAACAATCACTCAGACACCGCCTTACTGACACTCTTCCTCCAGCTGCAGGACGCTGTGTGTACACCCTGCTGCTCCTCAATTTAAAGCGCAGGCATTACCCACACTATACATCGGCTGTATAGTGAAATAAACAGTGAATCCTCAGTTCTTTTTTTTTTTTTTTTTAGCTTCCCTGCTCCCGTAGTTTTGTAGCAGTTACCCGGATTAACCTTAAAGAAACAGTCTCTACTTTGTCTACGATGATACAGTCAGTACACAGTGAAAGGGCGTAACAGCTATATGTCCCCTGCAGCTGCTGTACCTTTTCCTTTCTCCACCAAACTTTTTTATACCATTAAGACAGACATTTAGTTCATTTTTAAAAGTCTAAGCTCCTTTTTCGAGTTTTCATGAACGCACCATGAGTGGGGCAAGAGCTGGCCACACCTCGCCTTTTTAGTGATAAACCCATGATCTAATGTTATTGGTATGAGTCATCTATTGTTTTGGAAAGCACCTAATTATGGAGATGTGCAATAATTAATCACTAAAGTGCAGAAATCAAATCAGTAAGAGGTGGAACAGCTGCACTTTTTCTTTAAAAATTGGAGGGTTAAAAAGCACATTGGCAAGAAAAAAGTTACCTCATGTAGACGTGGCTTGCTGGATGGCTTCATGCTTTTCTTTATTCATTTTTCCTCAATTTGTACTTACCATTTGATTACACTTATTTGAGTGATTCTATAATTAGGGGTACATTTTATGTCTGTGGGATATACTTATCACTTTTACAAAGTATTAGTTTCAAGCAATGACCAATTTACAGTAGATCATATGGGGTGATATTTCACTTCTATTGATACAGGAAGTGAACAGGTTTTTTTAATATAATTTATTGACCTAAAAATACAAATCATGTGTTGGAATTTGCAGTTTTGTGCTGTATGATCTCTCAAAAGTCAAGCTCTTCAAAATTAACACTAGAAAACATGTTTATGAATATTATTTTCAGTATTAATTGTTCATAATAATAAACATGACAAAGTTTTTTTAAAAAACTATTTTAATAATTGAAATGGAAAAAATAATTCATTTTTTGTGTGCTGGAGAAAACAGCTTCAACTGTGTTACCTATGAAAAAGGCTTATAAGTCAGCGATGGTTAGCTCCAAAGTCACATGACTTAAATCAGCTGAGGTCCCATCCTTTTTGGTGGGAACCATGAAGGAAGTGTGGCACATTTTAGCTTCTCCTCATCAATATTTAATCAAAATGATTGCCTGTTCATGGTGCGCTTTGATTATTTGTCAACCGTGTCACCAACATTTTCTGGTGTTCATACTATAAATGTTAAAAAAAGAAAAACGAACTGTGAAGAAAATTCTCAGAAATAGTCTTGCATAGAAATGCTGAATATAAAGAAAATTACACATATGATCATATATAAATTATATTTATTTAGGTATATTTCAGTATTTAAGGGATATTTCAGTAATTTTGAAATGGGGGTGTATGAATGACTGAGTAACCAATAATTATATTAGCCACAACAGATGCTGCACAGTTTGGCCCCTTCAATGAGAAACTGTCTGGAGAAACAACATGCAAGCTGGGCTACAGTTTAGTGCAGATGGGGACATTAGCCACGTAGTGTAGCCAAGTTTTAGATGTCAGATGTCCAAAAACTCTGCCAGGAAATACCATCAGTGCTGTCAGAATCAGGCTTTTTTTTGTTGTTGTTTTTTTTTGGTTGTGCAGTTTTGTTTCACTGAAACTTGCTTTCAGTGTTAAGCGGGACATCTGTCAAACTAAAAAATCGTCTTGTTCTATGCAGGATGATTTCCCAAAATTAGGAACACATTATCCATCCCCTATGTATCAACTTAGGGTGTGTTTCCCACCATCTGCAGACGGGCGCTGTTTTGAGAAACTCTCCACTGGCTTCTGTGTAGTTGGATGAGTTTAAGGAAAGATCTAAGAATCCCCCCCCAGCTTGTGTCTATCCTCTTGACTCTGAGACGTAGGAGGCTCTGGCATTGGTTTGGTATTTGACTTTTTATGTTTTTGCAGACAGACGCCTCAGAGGCATGCACTGACACAATCATCCCACTCTTAACCTTCACATGTTTCATTCTCATAAAACTGTTCTCCATCTTCAATTTCTCTCAGTTAGCCTCTTCAGATCAACCTATTCAACTTTTAGTTAATAATCTGTAAATTACATGTTTAATTTTGTCTTGGAAATTTACATTGAAATATCTGGGTTTTTACCATGATTTCCATGTGTCTGTGCTGTTAAGTGATGAAATAAAGTGGATGTCATCATCATCTTGCTGCAAAAGATATGAACCTATGGGTACAAATAACCTAACCTAACCTAACCTAACCTAACCTAACCTAACCTAACCTAACCTAAACTTACTTAACCTAACCTAACCTAACCTAACCTAACCTAACCTAACCTAACCTAACCTAACCTACCCTACCCTAACCTAACCTAACCTATTTTAACCAAACCTAACTTAACCTAACCCAAACTTACTTTACCTAACCCAACCTAACTTGACCTTAACTTACCTGTCCTAACCCAACCCAACCTAACTTACCCTAACCCGACCTAACCCAACCTAACCTAACTTAACCTTACCTAACCTGACCTAACCAAAATTTACCTATCTTAACCTAACCTAACCTAACCAAAACTTACCTAATCTATCCTAACCTAACCTAACCTAACCTATTTTAACCAAACCTAACTTACCCTAACCTAACCCAAACTTACTTTACCTAACCCAACCTAACCCAACCTTACTTAATCTATCTTTACCTAACTTAACTTAACCTTACCCGACCTAACCTAACCTAACCCAACCCAACGTAACCTCACCTAACCTAACCTGACTTAACCTTACCTTACCTAACCTAACCTAACCTAACCTAACCTAACCTAACCTAGCCTAACCTAGCCTAACCTAACCTAACCTAACCTAACCTAACCTAGCCTAGCCTAGCCTAACCTAACCTAACCTAGCCTAACCTAACCTAACCTAACCTAACCTAACCTAACCTAACCTAACCTAACCTAACCTAACCTGTGCGGGTAAGAGACTTTCTTATGGGTCTGCACAAAGCAGAAACCTTGTGAACATACTAAAAACCTTAGATGCTGAAACTTGTTTATAACCTGATTTGATTTTTAAAAAAAAATTAAATTAGTCTGAATAGCTTGTTTTTGTATAGCACGCTCCATTCATTTTTTTATTACTCATAGTTCAAGATGATCTTAAGATATTAGATTACCGGTTTTGTGTCACCAGCTTTTTTTTTTTATTTTCAAACCTGAAATAATCATCTCTTTATCTATTATCACATTGTGCTGAGTAACATTAGTGTAACAGACTCTGTCAGTGTTGTGTAAGCAGCAGAAAACCACAGACTGAGAGCGTGTTGACTCTGAAAAAGCAGACTTTTTTCTGCAGGGTGAAAGTGTTTGTCATGTATCAGTCCCAGGGTGTGACAGACGGGACCGTCAGCTGCTGTGCACAGAGGAGCGACTGTATGTGCATCCAGCTGCTGTCTGAAGCTGCACCCAGCTGCCTTTTGTCCAGACATTCATTTTTTATTGAAACTACTTCACTTTGCCTTCAGTTCACAGTGGCTAATGAAGCTGATAAATACACAACACACAGTTAAAGACAGATACTGACACTATAGTTTGTTTTTGTGTCCCCTTTCCCCTGAATCTTGGATTAACAGCTAACTATTTATTTCTCTTTAGCTAATGTTAAAATAAATAGTTTCAGAGTATTATTGATTTTTTTTTGGTTATACATCTGTTGTGCTCTAAGTTTCTGTTCAATATTGCTACACTTGACTCTATGTTTACAATATTTTTGTGGGGATCTTACTAACTAAGAGGAAGGGCACATTTTTGACTTGTTTTTTTGACTCAATGTGTGTCCACCTAAAGTTTTCTCCCTGACAGGCTCAGGCTGCTATTCTAAGAGTTTCAGAAAGAGTCCCTACCAAGTAGAGGTTTATTAACCACAAAAATTGGTCACACCACTTTCCACACATTCGCAGTTCCTCCGAGAACACATGCGCTGCTGATTAACCTCTGCCTCTATTAGTGTTTCTGTGATGCTGTGACATTTTCCTGCCTCACATGGCATGCATCTGAGTCCTTTTTTGTCAAAGAAAGATTGATTTAACATTTCAAGGAAAAACACAGGGGTGGTTGCTATTCCCCAGCCCTGGATGATAGAGGGATCAAGGCTGATGGATCGATCAAGCACTTTTTTATTCCTCAGATGTTAGGATCCTCACTGACCAGTAAAAGCACATGAAAAGGTGTACATATTAAAAAATGAGGTAGCGGAAGACCAGCAACTCCTTTTTTTCTGAATGTAGTCCTGTGTGTGAGAAGGAAGTGGTGTAACATACGTTTGGGGTGCATTCCTCTTCTTTGTAACAAATGCAATTTTCCATCTTGGTTGAATAAAGACACTGTCTCTACTCTGTCTCACAGAAAACAGGTGCTGGTCTACCTCTACCCCATTTTAAAAAATGTTAATGTGATGCTGACATCTTCCTGCCTAGATCGGTGTGGATCTCGATCATTATTTCTAAAAGGAAATAGGCTTTAATTTTTCTTTGGATCAAAGCAGAGCACAGAAGTTGCTGTTCTACCTCTCTCTTGATTGATAAAAAAATTTAAACACTTTTTTGTTTTTAAATATTTTTGATGCCAAAACAAAACAACCCTCTTTCTCTGTAACAAAAAGCTCTATCTCAGTCTAGATCCTTCTGTAACATTAGTATTTTTTATGTCAACTTTGAGTTTTAACTTTGCAGAAGAAGTTGCTGGTCTACCTTTGCCCTGATTGTGTCATAATTTTTTTGTATAAGGGTTGCCACTTTGTTATTATTATTATTATTATTATTATTATTATTATTATTTTTTTTTTTTTTTCCAGGGAGGAGCAACAAAGTCCTTTCAGGACAGTTACATCAAAGTATATCCTCTTATTCTATTATACTCCCTTTCATTTACAGATAAACTTAGAAAAACTAAACAACAGATGACACACTACCTCATTTTCCATGAAATTTGACTCACAACAATTTTCAGTCATCACAATACTTAATATTCTGGTACCTAAGGCCAGAGATACTCAAAACAATTCAGGCTTCCTTACTTTTATATATCTTTTGCATTTCGACCACATCTTTTTACATTTTTCAGATTGTAGTTGGATTGTAACCACTTCCTTGAAATAGCTTTTTTCTCTCTGATCAATAATGATTGGGAATGCAATGCCATGATGCCAAAGTACAGTGAGCATATATCAAATGGGGAAGTAGTTTGAAATATATGCTCCAGACATTCATGAATGTCAGACCAAAATGACAAACGTTTTGGACAACCCCAAAATAAATTATAGTGGTTGGCTAAATCTGAACCACACATCATCCAGCAATTTGCTCCACCTCCACTTTGGTGTTTTTATTGTACGTTTCACACAATACATGGGAAACACAAAATATCCCAAACAAAAGAGGGTTATGACATGGGTAGACGACAATCTCCCCTCATCTGCAAGTAATCATTTAGATATAGACCAATCCTATGTTTGCTGTTAAAAATCATTTCCTGTAATTCAAAGCTCATATCACTGTGTGGAAATGCAGCTTCTGGGATGTGGTTGTTTTTAAATCCTCGCTATCACAGACTCTAATTAATAAAAAATGCTTATTCAAGCTAAGTGTGTATAGATGTGATGTCAGCCTGAAGGCAGCTGCAGACTCTGGTCCACAGCGAGCAAGCAGACGCCTGAGCACAAAGATGGTCTGATTCAGCCATGAAAGCATACAAAGAGCTCCTGGTTTCACCATCGGCCAGCATCCTTTCAATTTCTGTCAAAGTCTGCAAACAGCAGAGCAACAGGGCTGAGAGTATCAAAGTTCATCTGAGAGCAGCTCCAGTTTCTCAAACATAAAAATATTCAGTGTACAGAGCTGTCAGGTCAGTTCCTGCTTTTTTGTTCCAATTCTTTGACACATTTCCTCTTTCTTCACACTCCAGTCCAAGCTGCTGTGCAGCTCAGCAGGACTCTGTGCCCATTTCAGCCCAGAAACCGTCACATTCATCAACACTCTGAATAACTTCAGTTGAAGTTTTATAAATCCTCCAAGGCAGTCTCAGGCCACGACCCCTTACCTCCTTATTCCCGCTGACTCCTTCTGAGGTCATCTGAACACAGAGGAAATCTCTCATATATTAACTGTTGGACACTCTGTGGGCATCTATTACATCATATTTTGTATGTTTCATAATTTATGCGGTGAAATCTTGAAATATCTGATTACAACAAGAAAGAAGCCAAGTTTTATTTGGTTGAGTGTTTAACACAGATACCTCAATATTAGCTCTAATTTGTTGTGAAATCCAGAATATGAAAACACCATTATTTAAAATGTTTAAGATGTGTTCCTTCATCAAAACTTCCATCCTGTTCAACAATGTGCAGTTTGTATGCAGATGTGTAGCTCTGTCTCACACTATTTCTTATCACCACCTTACCAGCTAACTGTTCCCAACTGCCTGTGACTAATTTATTGAGACTCATCCTGTCCCTTCGGCTCATAGCTTGTTGTGTAGAAGTACTAAAAATTTTTGCATCATTTTGGATCTTTAAGTTTTATTTCCTGGGTAAAAGAACATGACACAATAAAATCACCTGTCTCCATATTTTATTCTGGTATGGTGGTCACAGTTTGTCTTACAAAGAGATCTTTTTGAATGTGCCTTATACACAAAATTTTTCTTTAAATTTCAGAAATTAACAAAAAAATGCCCTTCATCTCTCCTGGTTGTTCAAAAAGAAACTCATTAATAATTGGGGAATATAAAGTACATACTCAGATTACAGACTTTGAACTTTGAAATTAGTACTTTAAGTTTCTGTTACAGGCTTTCTGTTTGTATCGATTTTGATGCCCCCTGGTGGCCAAATGTATTGATCAAGTGCATGTCAAAGTAATGTTTTTAGTAAAACGCTCCTCCTGCAGCCTTAGTACCTAACAAACTCACTGTTAGTGTATCTTGTGGGAAACCTGGGGGGGTTGTTCCCACAAAACTTCAACTTCAGGTGTAAAAAAAATACAGCAGATTACTTAAATCTGTTAACATCTGACCAACAACTTCAGTTTGATAAAAGGAAGTGCTTAACCACACAGCATTAAGTCAACACACACTTGAGCAACTTCTATTTATGTTGACCCGAGATGAACACTTAAACATCTTTTTTGAGCAGGTGTGGGACTGACCCTATTTGAGCTTCTTTACAGACTGTGCAACACTTTGTTGCTCATTTTCCCTTTTGAAAGAGAAACAAGACATGGATGATTATGAACCTATTTTTAAGATAAGTTTGAATTCAGACATTAAACTCTGTCTTCTTCTCCACATTTATTTGAAGAAATTCAAATCATTTCTTAGCTTCCTCTTTAGACAGACTTAAAGCTCGGTAAAGAACTTTCTGTTCATGTTGATTTCAGAGCCTCCTGTGGACAAAGTAACGTCTATTATGTCCGTGTCCCTATGCCCTCTGTCAAAAGGAAAATGTACGATGAATGCTAGTACTTGAAAGGAAAAAAAATGAATAGAAGTTTGTCTCTGACTTTTGGAGGCTGAGTTCAGATTAACCGCTGTTAAAGTGAATCATTTAAAGTATTTGAAAAAAAAAAACAGAGAGCACAGAAATCCAACAATCGCAAGTGCTTTTGATTAATCCATGACCACATTCATAAATCCAGCAATGAAAAATCTCACAGTTCAGCAAACATCAACAGCTTTAAGCCAGCTCTAACAGAGTCATTACAATCAACCAAATGTCGGTTTAAATAAGCACATCCATCCATTAAGTCAAACAGTGAAAGGTGCGACACAGAGTTTGGAAACGCAGCAGTCTTTATGCTGAACATCATCAGTCTGAACTTACATCCAACCAGACAGAGGCAGCATCCTACGTACAAACATTATGCTTCAAAAACAAGAAAGGTTTATACAGTAAACACTGCATGCATACAATACAGGCATGCACAATATGTCATAAAAAAACAGGTTCAATCTTCTCGCCGGTACCGAATAAAAATGATTCAGCTTGGAGCTGACAGATGTCATACATTATCAGGAAATTCACTGAAAAGGATTCCTGTTCTTAAGCAAGCCTCTCTTTGTGATAATCTATGCTCTGGTTAACAAAAAAGGACAACATAAGGCATTTCCCTGGAGAAACTGTGTGTAGATATGGATGTAAGAGCTGTTTCTAGTTGAAAACCCTCCTCCTATGTCACAAAAAGACAAATCTCTTTATCCATCCTTATGTTCTTGTACACTAAGAGTAACAACCTGAACCTGTAAGGAACAAAAACACGAATTTTAAGAGGACGGAATTTGATTTGGCACAGTTGTTTGAGATTATGTTACAGTTTGCTGGATGGTACCTAAAGACCATCCCCAAGGTGTTATGTTGAAGGCCCTGTGAGAACTTTCCTAGTGATTTTGAAATAATCTGCTGTTGTTGATAATACACCATTTAAAACAAGATTGTCAGCGCCAAAACTGGTCATTTCTAAGTTCTATTTGTCACTTTATGCGTCTGACAGAGTATGTAGAGTGACAGTTTTTTTGACGACACTATGCAGCAAGTTAAGCAGCAAAAATCTGTCCCCTTTTTTTTTTTTTTAATAAAAATGAGTTTTTGGACTCATTTTGGCAAGGTTGTAGTTTAACCACAGATAGATGAGCACTTGGGGGCAGAAAACCTAGGATTCTATGAACTATAGAGGGATTATTTGTTTATCATCGACGCTGGATGCGCGCGCACCTTGGGCGCAGAAGCACTGCGGAGTATAACGGTTTGTTAACAACTGAAAAAACACATTTTAACTAAATATACCGGTAATCACTTTCACGGATGGTCAACGGCTCCCAGGTTTGTAAAATAGCGGTGATCGGACTGAAGAGATTAGCAAGTGGACAGATATTAGGTGGACAGACGCTTTTAGCGGAGAAATCAGGTGTGTACTGTTCAAACACAACTGTCACTTGATGCTCAAGACTCATTATCTGTGGAGACTTACCAGAGTGTGACATACCAGGATGTAGATGTGTTTCAATAAATCAGAAATCATCCTAAACCGAAATATTTACCCGCAGACGTCGCTGGTGTTTCAGTGTAAAGTGTGACCCTGTTAACTGATGACTCTCGGCCGTTAATAACACCGATACTGTCGCCAGTTAGCATGGTCGCTATTAACGCCAAAACACCGGTTGCGCTGTAACGGTCAAAACTTGATAGACGTTGCCTCTGGTGTTTAGTATCGTTTCTAAAAACTGACCACAGAACAACTGTACATTTTTATGCTGATAACAGGTTAAATTTAGTGTCTAAAATACGCTAACTCGGTCTTAACGAATGGAGCTAAACGCTGCTTCTGCAGTGCGCAGCTTTATGATGACGTAGACTGATAATCCCTCTATACCACCATACAAACTGGGTTGACAAGGTTGGTTGTTGTCACGTTTCAAACAATAACTCTGTGTAACCTCAAATAGTTACATTACTTTCACTTTGCAGGCAAAAAAAAAATGTTTTCAACAAAGAAAGAAGACCTGCGCTCCATTCATTTGTGTAAAAACAACCACACGCCTTGGCAAGAGTCATGTCTTTATGACAGTGGATGACAGTGCTCATGGGAAAAACACTAGTGATTCTGGATAATCCTCACAGCGCCTTAACTATGCAGATCAAATAGAGAGTGCTTACCTGCCCAGACATGACATTTAAAAACTGGTTAACAAGATGTTACTCCTGTTATGTCAACATCTAAACAACCTAAGTTGTCATACCAAGAAACCATGAATGATGTCGAGGCACTTTAAACAAACAGAAATGACATGAAATCAAACAAGGTCTTTAAAGTGGATTTCCCAAAATGCAGACTATCCTTTTAACGTCTAAACAACATTACAAACATTTTTGTGAAGTAAATAAAGCCAAAGTGCCTCTCTCATCTCAGCTCTGTAACCCCATCATCTTTCAGCTTTATGTACAAGCGTCTTCATAAAACATTAACAGAGTAAAAACAACATTTAAGCATCGTCATGCAGTCTCAACAGAACATTTCAATCAACAAAACTGAGGCTGCCCCAATCTTAAAGCAGATTTATCATATGAAATGAAAATATTCAAACATATAATCTTCAGCAGCAAACATCTAAACTAATATGGCAGAGTGCATTATGGCAGAGCAGGATAGCACCTTTTTCTTTTGGTTCTTGCATTTCAGCATTATGGCACAATCATTAAATCCAAGAGAAAAATACTCTCTTTAAAAACTGTCTCCAAAGCTTTTACAATCTATATATACACAATATATACAGTGTGTGTGAGTCAGCATTGTCTGCTTGTCTTGTAGAAATATAAAGCCTTTATACATCTCTGCACTTTGTCGTTTCTGTCAGGCACGAACATGCTGAAATGCGCTAAAGCAGAGAGGTTTGACACTAATCGATTGTCCTTAACGTAGAACAGACTTTTCTTCGAAAAACAAGTGCTTTATTATTTTATCTAACAAGTGCAGGGGCACTCAGAGGCCACGGTTTGACAATGAGCCTCAGTGAAAGAAGACAGTGCAAAGACTTCATCACTTCACCCAGCTGAACACTGACAGTTCAGACTACAGCGAGTGTCTGACACACTAATCCATATTTTTATGTTTCTGTAGTATGAGAAGAGTTCTGGTTTCTGTGCGTAGTCACGAGAAGTGCTGACCAATCAGGTGTCAGGAACATCAAGAGTAACAGCAGGTGTTTTAGATTTCTGAGATCAATGCCATAAATCTGACTTTGGTCTTAGAAATCAGAGAAAAATATCAAAAGTTTGAAAATAAAGGGTCAGGTCATCTTCCTCAACCATTATTTTTGCAGACTGAGTTCAACAAACAAAAGTAGTTTTCTTCTTTGCATGAGACTGGACCAGACAAATCTTGACCTTTGACTTTATACCAATTGGCATCATGATGTTATCTTAGTTTCTTTGTCGCTTTTACCAGTCTTTTACAGAGAGTCTCCTTTGTTTTTCTTTTATCTGTTGTTTTTATAAGCTCTCTGTCGGGGACCATAACAATCTAACAAGGATTGTTAAAATCTGCTCCAAGATAACTGGTGTAAAACAAAGAGACTTGAACTCACTTTGCAACCAGCAGACAATGAGAAAGGCTCGGAATTGTTTAGCCACTCCAACTCATGTCCTTTTAAGCAGATTGTGCTTATTGCCTTTATACCACTGAAGGAAGCCAGAGTGAAGCCTCTGTGGAATTTACAGCGAAACTGAGACTCACAACAAACAGATAAACGGATGCTCTTGTGGGGGATGGAGTTAACCAAAAGATTAATCAATTTCAGTCAGTTTCTTTGAACAAATGACCACTTCTCTTGCTAATTGGATTGTAAACAATGCATTGCTCATAAGAGGAAGTAATTGATAAAGCATTAATGCCTAAAAAGTTAGCTGTCACTTCCAGAGACAATATCAGCAAAAGAAACTCCAATGAAAAGTATCAGCTGAGTAGAGGTTTGTTTATTCTACATTTTGTTCATTTTGTTGTAAATATGTGTCTTGACATTCTGCTGTTTGTCAGTTGGTTGTCTTTTTATGTCTTTCGGACTTTTTGAAAGAATTTTTAATTGTCTTGGCATCTCATTGTTTTTGCATCTCAGCTGTAGTCTAATGTCTGTATTTGTCTGCTTGAGCTGGTCATAAGGGAATTCTATAAAATGAAACATAATTCGGACCGTCTGTTATATGTCTGGGTAGAATTCTGTGTTAACATCAACACTGTGCAGCACAGACTTCTGATCAGCAGATGACATCCTGTTCAACACCTCGGCTGACAGAGAGTAACTGCTCCCTGACTTCTCCTCAAACCAACTGTCCAATGCTCTCTTCCCATCAAAGTTAGTGATGGGCGGTCCATTAACTGCCACAGTCAGCAAGTCGTTCATCTGCTCCAGGGTCAGCCGGGAACGATTGTTCTTACACATCTTCTGCAGAGACCCTCTACCTTTATCGCAGCAGGCCGTGGAGCTGGGCAGGACTCTGACAACCTGTACGATCCGGTTCAGCAGAGGGAAACGCTGCTTGTACCTGCAGACATGACCGATGACCTCTTTGAAACCATTCATACTGAAGTAGTCTGCTTTCAAGTCCTTCCATTCCCCCACAAGGCTGCCCTTGGCCTCTGTCCTGGCCAAGGATCCCTCCTTACCTCCACAGGGAATGGACTCCAGATGGTTGAATATCATCTGGATTTCTTCCTCTCCATAAGCTTCCAAGTCCTCCCTGCTGTGAGGCCATGTGGACAGGTCCAGGACCTTACAGGCTTTGGCAAAGGAACGGCTCTGCAGGTCTAACCTCTGAGACAGGATTCCCTGGCTCCGGTTGCAGATCTTTTCTCGGATGGATTGAAACTTTGACTCGGCTACACGCAGGTTCTTCAGAGCAATGCCGTTAAAACTCTCACGGAAATTTTCCTCAAACTCCTGCAGGTACTCTCCGGGGCAGTCCACAAGGTGTCCGATCTCTAGAATAGCCTCCTCGATCTTGGCTTCCACCTGTGAAACGAGCAGGTACTCTCCCTGGAAGGTAAAGGCTAACCGTGAGAGAACAGCTATGATGTCCAAGAGGAAGTAGATTAGCTTCACTGACTGGTAGTCCATGAGGAACTGGAGGAGAGTTAGGGCGATGGCAGCAGCGTCAGCCCTCTGTGTCTGGCTGCTGATCTCCTTCAGATGTGTGACGACCTCCAGGTAATCTTTGATGAGTGCATTGAGGACGTTCGGCTCCCCTATGATCCAACGAATGGCTCTGATGTCTCCAAGGAACTCTGTCTCCTCGGACAGTGTTGGAGCAGTGGATCGCAGCTCAGCCATCATGCGAGGCGAGTAGCGGTAGAAACTGAGCAGCTGCTTCAGGTTGTTTTCCAGATCCTCGAGGCAGGAGAGCTCCTTCCCACTGATAGCATCCAGCACCTCCAAGTGGGGCCGATGGATCATAATAGGAAGGCAGAGGATCCAAGGATAAGTCTTTTGTACAGAGATATAAAGGTTGGCTCTCATTCCTGAAGAGATGTTGGTGCCGTCTACTCCCAGACCCACCACCAGCAAGTCTTGAAACCTGATACCTAGGACCCCAAATGCTCGATCCATAGCCTGAAGATACCCGTCCACACTGGCCATGCTCAGTCTTTGCAAGGACAGGAACTCTGTGTTTGGGGAGCCCTCATTGGTAATGAACTGGATGTAGACTGCCACCATGTCTGAGAAAAGGTCATCATTCTGAGCGTCCATTATGACACTTAAAAATGGGGACAGGCGCATCTTCTCAGCCAGGTCTTCTTTTAGAGCCCGGGCGATGTGGTGAACCAGGATCTGGCAGTCCCCCTCATTCATGTACTGGTCCACCACTTTGAGATCACACTTCTTCAGAAGCTCTGCCAGTGGACGGAGGTCAGAGAAAGGCCGCCCCTCGAGGGCCAAGTGATATGCAGCGTTAAACAGCAGCATCATGTTCTTGCACATCTCCTCAGTCTTCTCTGGATGCATCCGCAACTTGTAAAGCTGCAGACACTTCTTATGAAGGTTGCTCTGGCTGTGGAGCTTGATGGTGTGGATCTTGAACTGCTTGGAGCCAATGATAAAGGCTGAGGTTCGGGATGATTGGACGGTGTACTGGCGGCAGACATGGCACCACATCTCATTGAGAGTTGGCGAGTAGCGGAGGAACCAGAACTTTTTCAGCCACTCCTGCTTGAAGCGGCGAATCCGTCTGCTTCCACCAGAGGAAAGCTTTGAGGAATCTTCAGGAGAGATCACCAGGTCTGCTGTGATGGACTCATCAGCAGAGTCAACGTCCTGGTCATCTTCATCCAGGACCATCTGAGTGGGAGTCAAAGGCTCCATCCCTGCGAAGAAAACACATTTAGTGTCTGAGTTGTGATTTCTTACTTAGAACAACACAACTGGATCTGTTTGATATGGAATGTTAAATAACATGTTGTTTTTGGATTGAAATATCTCTACAACTATTCATAAGCTACCATAAGAGATTGTGTTTTGTGGAACACAGTCTAAATGGTGAGGGTGATGCAGCCTCTGATGGGTCTGGGACTCATTTTTCAGGACATACCTTGAAAGTCTTCAATGGGACCTTGTTCAGGATGGGGTGGGCCTTGGTTGTTTTGAGACAGTTGATCTCCTGACATTTTTGGGCCAACGGAGTCCCCCTGTTCTCTTCTGACACGTGACAGCTCCTCCTCCAGTTCCAGGATCCTCCTCTTCAGTTTGACACAGTTGGGGCAGAAGGAGGTGGAGGGTTCCTCACTGCTCTTGTTCTCCTCCTCCTTCTCCTCCACCTTCAGGTTGGGAACGTTAAAGCTGCTCTCAGACACACTGGAACCATGCGCTGCTGTTTTACTCTCACTGAGGTGGGACGACTTGCTGGAGTCTTCCAGGGAAGCCTCTAAAACGTCTTTGAAGATGAGGTCAATCTTCTTCCTCTTGGCAGGGGGCTGGCCGTCTGGTTCTTCGTCGGGCTGTTTGGTTGGGCTGGGTTTTTCCTGCAGAGCTGACTGCAGGCACGGAGATTTAAAGTCTTGTTGAAGGTTTGGCAGGACGGCAGGTTTCTCTGAACCTGGAACCAAACAGTCTCCTTAGTCAACAATTTATTGGTCAGTAGCTGAACAGGGGTTTTTAAACTGGTTTAAACTTCCCACTTAAGCCCAGACTGATTTGACACCAATGTTGACCCCAAAAGAGATCCCTACTGGTTTGAAACTGGTTCCAACTATTTGTTGAACATCACTTTAAAAGATCCAGAGTGGTTCTAAACTGGGTTTAAGTGCCCCCTTCAGCACTTTCAGACCATGTCCCTGTTCAAAGTTTGTGATCATACTAAAAAGAGGTATTTATTTTATTTTATTTTATTTTATTTGCATCATATATTAGAAACAGTTATGAAAGAATGCAAGAAAGTGCTGGAGAGGTGAAAAAAACATGGTGGGCTTATCCAAGATACCTCCCCAAATACAATTAATAATAAAAATATAAGAAGATTGTAACATAGCACATACCAGGTCTATTAACATACGTCTCAGATTAGTTCAAATGGTTAATGAGATTATATGTATCGCCAGTAGATCTCAACAGGTACAATGAATATTTTCCTGATATATGTCCAAAATGTGCTGAATATAGAGGCACACTGGTTCATTGTTTGTGGTATTGTAGAAAATTTGTTTTGTTCTGGGAGGGAATAAGAGGTGAAATTGGAAAAATAGTGTCTAAGAAATATGTGTTGAACTCAAGACTGTTCTTGTTTGGCTTATACCCAGAGACAACTATATACACAAAAGCCAAAAGAATGTTTAAAGATATGAGCCTGTTAAATGGGAAGGGGTGTATTTCTTTATGTTGAAAAAAACGTTCATGGGCCTGCAGTAAGTCATTGGAGGAAACAGATGTTGCCTGCCCTCCCACAGGAAAGGATTTCTTTTGTACTGAAGGTCAGACAAAACATTTTTGAGAGTGTATGGGGGTCTTTTATGTTATATATCAAAGATTGTGGGATATTAGATAGTGTTGTAGTACAACAGTGTTGAAGGCAGCTATGCTTTTGTATCTTTTTTATTTGTAAAAGGGCAGTGTGTTGTGTTATGAATATGTGTTTAATACTATGTCTTTAAAAAAAAGAATTTGGGGAAAATAGGGAAAAAATTATAAGAAGAAGAAAAAAATAGTAAAATGAAATAATCTCAAATAACTCAACAACAAACAAATGAATTAATTATGAATTGGAACAAAAAAAAGCTTTTGGCTCTTGATGTATTATATATGACTTTAGTCTGGACTAAGAGTTGTAGATGTTTTTGTTAAGTGATAATATGAATTCAAAATTAATCAACCTCTGTAAGTAAAAGAAAACTGACATTGTGAAGTACGGCAAAAGGGAGTATGAAGTTTAATGCCATGTCTTGTAATGTGGGTATGTATGAGGTAGTCGTATAAACAAACAACTTTCGGACAAACACAAATTATTTCCCATTCATCTTGTTGAAATAGATTTTAGTTTAAGTCTCCATCTGCTGAAGATTATTTATCAAGAAGCACACATCTCCAAATGTGACAGCAGCAGCCCCTGCTGGAGAACAGAGCACATGGCTCATACTGTGATTTATAAAACAGTCTAAAAACAAAGATGACTGTTATCCAATCTCACTTTAATTTACTAAAAATGACGCTGTGCCACTAAAGCTTTCCAAAAACTTTAACAATAACCAGTATTGCGCATCTTACCTGTCTGCAGGTTGCGGTCGATGCTCTCCTGGGAGACGCAGTGAAGGCGTTGGATGTAGTCGTCGCTGTACCAAACCCTTAGCTTCTCCCCGGCCTCCAGAGTCCGACACACTCTGAAGTAGATGTTTTTATGGTGCTGAAATGCCGTCAAGTTCCTTTCACTCTCCTCAGATGAGGTCCGAACAAACCTGCAGGTGAAAAACATCATTCAGAATGACTGAAGTAAAGTTTGATCTGGCATCAAATTGGTGTTACATGACCGTTAAAAGTTTCATGTCTTGGCTTATGGTTGCCACAAATGCAGGATCTTCAAAGAGCATGCAATCTAACATAACAAAAAATGTTGGTAAAAAGACAAGTATTACCTCATCCAGTTGGCTTTGGTCTCATCACTGCCATCAATTGATCGATATGTGTTGTCAATATCAACAATCTAAAAAAACAAACTTTAAAGTCAGAAACCTGCTCATCTCTGGTTTAAAGCAGTTAAAACTGGTTGAAACGTTCACAGGAACAGGTAAACACAGATTCAGACTTGGTTTATTGAACTAGAGCTAATCCTACTTTTAAAACAAAAAAAAAAACAGTGCCGTGGAAAGAAAATCTAGGTTGGTTCCCAGCTGAAACTTTAACTCATATAGGTCTATAGCAGATCTATTGATTATGTGAACAGGCCCAGACTGGCTCTAAGAAGAGGTTAACTGTTCTAAAATAGGTAAACTAGGTTTTAACTGGTGTTAACTTCTCTAAAAAAGGTTGATGCTGGTTCTCAACTGATGTAAACACTTATCACACTTATTACACCCAGTTTATAAAGGTCTGGATTGGATCAAGAAACATATATTTTTTTAAAACTTTCACCATAACAAGTCCTACACGTTTCAAGACTGAGTGACTGAGTATCATGACTGATGTGCATTTAAATAGGTCTGGAATGGTTCTCAACTGGTGATGCTGTGAGTTGAGGACTCTAGACCTGTTTAAAACTGGCAAAACTGGCATGTACTCTTGATGCAATAGCTCTAGACTGGTTCTATCCTTGTTACCAGAAAAGGTCTCCTTAACTAGACCACAAACAACTCTAAGGTGGTTTAAAACCAGTGTAAGATGTTACTGCTCATCCCCAGACTGACTTAAGTCCAGTGTAAACCGTCATTTAGCTGATTTAAGTCGCCCTTGAACAGATCTATGCTTTTTTTAATCTTGTCTCAAAAATTTACTGCAACAGGTTTAAAATGGTTCTAGACTGATTAACTGACATTTGAACAAGTATAAACTGCTCTAGAACAAATCTAGATTGTTTTTTAAAAGGGCATTAACTGCTCTGGAGCAAGTCTAGAGTAGTTCGTCAACCAGTTTGACCTTTCTCTGGAATAATTCTAGAATGGTACTACGTCTAGGGATTGGGTATCCAATTAGGAATTATGACCGAATTCTGTCAAAAGTACCGAGTACCAACTCGAGTAAGATCAAAAGGTACCATGTTTAGGTACCTAAACACATCCTGGTGACTGTGAGTTGGCGATTTTCCATACTGGACAAGAATTCAGCATTGCAAAATTATAAATTGAAGAATATATATATATATATATATATATATATATATATATATATATATATATATATATATATTATATTATCAAACAAATTGATATTTTTTACCACATAGATACAAAAAAAGTACCGAAAAATTGGTACTGTTGCGTACCGGTTCTGTATTGTTTCAAAATGTGAAAAGTACCCATCCCTCACTACGTCAGTTTAAACTTTGATTGGGGATCTTCACTGTTTTTGGACCTTTTAATACTAAAAGAAAGCAAGTCTAGATGGGTTATAAAATGGATGAAAATAGTTTCCCCTGTCTGTGAGATGGATAAAATTGTTCCTAAGTGCTGAAAACTTTCATCAGACCTGCCACTGACTGGTTTTAACTGGTCTGAACTGATGTGGACCGGTTGTACTTACTATCCAGGAGAAGAAGCCCGAGGATTTGTCCTTGGTCACCAGCTCCCCCTCATATGGACCGAACACCGCCCCTTTGGGGATGCTTGGATCCACACAGCGAACATCCACCTCGTTTCCCTCAGTGAATACCTCCAGGCCTGAGGGGACTGTGAGCGCCGCCCTGTTGGCTAACCCCAGTGCTGCAGGCGTATCAGGGATGAACAGCTGGGGCCCGTGGGATGGGCACTCCTTTTGGAAATAGTCCTGGCACTCCTCACAGACTGGGAAACAAAAATCTGATCTTAACAGAGTTTCAATGGCAGATTCATTCATTTATTTATCTACACATTACTACATCATGTATAGACTAAGAAAAGAAAATCAACCATTGAAGCTAAAGTGAAACCAGGACTCACACCAGTGGTCCACTGACAGCTTGCTCATTTTGGAAACATGTTTTTGGAAATCAGCATGTTGTCCTCTTCAACCATCTGCAGAAAAATGAACAAGTAAGTAACAAACATGATCTGCCGAGCCATGGATACACCAGAAACAACTAATACAATAAAATTCAAGTAGACCAATAACTTATAAGCGAGTGTCAGTTAAAGGTTCCTGGCACTTAAACTAAAATTTGCTCTTTCTGCAGTTAATCTGAAAAAAGCCTTTATGGTCTTCAACCCTGTGCTTCATTATTGAGTTTAAATATTATGATTTTTAAACATTTCATGTCATACACTTGGAAAATAAAAGTTCAACCTTGATCATCTTGGTCTTATTTTGGATCAATGATAATTTGATCTAGTGACTGAGCTGTCCCAATCACATCTGACAGGTTTTTAACTTATGACATGAAAACATCTTTTTAAATTAAGTGTACAAATAAATCTGTATGTAAATCATTAGTTCTGCACCAGTTAGAGTCTGATCTCTCTAGAATTAATGCAGACACTGTAACACCTCTGTTAAAACACCATGACTGCATAATAATTCTTGACATAACAATTTAAGGGCGTTTTCAGATCGTGATGTTGTGTTTTATTCTGATTTAGACGGTCATTGTTTGCTTTATTATGTAATAATAAAATAAGTGAATTCTGTTCTGAAACTGTGTGCAGCCCTGCTGAATCTAAACTGTCTGCAGGAGTCTCCTCTGACCACAAACACTCCTCAAAAACTCAGAACTCAACTTTCAGTGTTTGTGTCAACAGATAATCTGTGAAATTAGCGGATTTGTAAATTTCATGCAGCTCAGTTTTAATCTGCGCCACGCTTTCTCCTCCTCCGGTTTCGATCTGCAGACATCTGGCAATCTGCCTGCTGTTTTCGGAAGCCATTTTCGCTGGCCACAGTGGCTACCGAGGCGGACCCACCTTCTGCAGAGACGCAGCGGGGACACGGACCCTCTCTCCCGGGTGAGCTCGGATCTGTCCTCCCCGGCCGCAGAGCAACGACCCCCGGACGGCAGCTCCGCGGCTGCCCGGCTCAAAGTTTTCCGTCAAATTTAGCAGCGACTCAGTCGCCTCCCCGAGCTGTGACCACCATTTTTATCACAGGAAATGACATGGAAAACGGAAGAAAGATATTGCGCAAAAATTAAAGTTAACAGAGTGAATTTGATGCCGGAGTTTGGTCTGACAGGAGGGAGGGAAGGTTTCATCTTTTCTCACCTTCTCTCCTGCGAACCAGGTCAAAGAGTGCGGACAGAAGTAGGGAAGACCGGGGACTGCTGCAACACGCACTGATTACCCCTAATAACTTTAGAATAGATTCATCAAATGTTGATATGACAAAGTTTTATATGTCTTAGGTTCCATACTATCCATAGATTATAGATATATAATGTGAAATAATAGTGTGATACAAGTCATAATTATTTATGACAGAAGTCAGAGACAGGTCAAACTGTGGGACTGATAGCAACTTTATAAGTATGAAAAATGTTTGAATAATAAAAGTTTTGTAAACAATTCTCTTTATTTTTTAATAAAATTGCAGATATGTAATAAAATTTACCTGGTTGTTTAGTTGAACAACTCCCAATATTTCTCAGTTCAGCATTTATAGTAACAAATTTCCCCCTTTTACCACAATACAACTTACTCTGGTACCCCAATGTGCTGACAATCAAGCGTCTGATTGCCAATGATTTCATAATTATAAATACCAACCAATACAAATAAATTAATAAAAACAACATTATTTACCCATGTCTCACATTTGACACATATGACAGATTTTTACCGGCTTTTCTTGATTGATAGCACTGACACGGTTGTGGATACAGTAGTTGAAAAAGGTTTTTGACACCCTTAAAATGTTACAAATTATCATGAAATATTTGTTTTAAAATCTTTTTTTGTGTGATTTTCAAAAGGTGTGGCTACATTAGACAGATATGATCAAATCTTTTTTTTTTTGTTCACAAGAAAAACTAACAAAACTAAATTCTTGACTGTTTCAATCATAGACTGTAAAAAATATGGATGTCCACTTGCTCAGCTCGAAGTGAGGTCTCCACAAAAATTGCTCCCCTTGGTGGCTGGCTGCAATATAGGTTAAAAATCCGCCTTCCAGCCATTCCAGATGGGCCGTGATCAAACTTTAAAAAATTGATACTCCTCGTAGAAATGTTTCTCACGTCCGATTGTTGTGGTGATTTGAAGATATCATTTGGCTGTCTTGTATCCAAGTCCTCTTTTTCCTGAAAAGTTTCATTTTCAATAGTTATATGAGGTTAAAAATGAGGCTTTACATAACGTTTAACGATGATTGACAGCTGCTGTTCTTGTGTATTTTTTTCGGGGATTGCAAAATATGTCGGGGGTAGAGTCAAGAAGTGATTAGACTCTCGAAAGAAAAAATATATATATTATTTTTGTCACCCAGCTCCACTCAGATTCTCCCAGAATCCCTCATCGTCTCTACTGCACAGACTCCGGCTGCACAACTGCTACAATGGCTGCGCCTGTGACCGGGGTATTTTGGTTTCAAAACCGTACAATGATAAATGGCGGCGCCATGCTGTCCACTCTATATACAGCCTATATTTTCATATTCAATATGTCAGTTGTCAACATTTTAGGTGTCTTGGTCAACAAATGATAGAAAATTTGTTTAATACTGAACAAAACATAAATAAAACATTACATAATCAAACTAAGAATATACATAAGTAACTCAGTCCTGACTGAGTCCAGTAAATTGGTGGACTGGGGACAGAATGGCTGGCCTTGCTGTCCTCCTTTGATGGCCACAAGAGAGCTATACAGCCTCAGGTGGGTACCAGAACTCATGAAAAGTCCCTCCAGCCTACTGCAGCTTGGGGAAAGCACAGAAAACCCTAATGTCTAAATCTTCAATGATAATTAGTAATCCACAACTGAAAAAGGGAAGTTACAAGATCCTCAAGACAGCCACTTGAGTGTCCACACAGAATCCGCACAATACTTGGGGTGTTGTTCCTTTCTACTGAGGAGATTGCAGTTCAGGCCACAGGAGCACTTCCCAGTTCCCCCTTTTTTGGTGAGGTATTAGCAAAAATAAGAAGCATTTGATTGGGCCTTAGGTATGTTGGCCTCAGGTGTTGAGTTGAGTATTTTTGCCACTGTAGATTAATTTTATCTGCCTATTTTGTCAGATGTTGTCCTGGTAACACTGTGGTTCCTCTTTCTTCAGGTCAAACTGTCAAACTCCCTTAGATTTCAACAGAACTCTTTCCTCCAAGTTCCCCTAAATTTTCACTGCACACTTAGAAACATTTTACCAAATGTTATATTAATACTCTTTCTATTAGTGATTTAAATTATTTTTGTTGCTATTACACCTGCTTCTTGTATAATATTTTTTCTCTGTTGCTAATGTCCATCTCTGAACTTTTGATTCCTCTTTGGCAGTTTGCTTCTCTCTCTTAGCTCAGGCTCAGGCCTATCCCTTTGGTAAGCCCCATGCTTGCTCTGACCTTTTTCTCTGAGCCTAAAGTGTGACTTCAACCTATTTTGTCACACTTGTGAGGGGTAATCTTGTCCTATTCTTTTTGAACAACTCTAAATTCTTTGGTTTACACTTCGAAACAGACCTTTGGATAATCCACCACAGATTTTCATTGGGGCTCATGTTTTGGGATTAAGCTGGCCACTCTAAGACCTGGATAGTGTGTTCCTACTGTCAAGTTCTACTGGCTCTGGATCTGTGGCAAAGGGCATTATCTAGTTGAAACATCCAGTTTTTCACAAATCAGTGCATGAGCAGAAAAGAGCATGTGTGTTTGGAGAATGGCTCAATACTTATCAGAGTTCAATGTGCCATCACAGACAGTGAGGTGACCAACACCAGCAGCACTCATGCATCCCCAAACCATGATACTGCCTCCACCATGCTGACAGTAGGTCCTGTACATGCTGGAGGTAATGCCCTGCCTGGCCCATTACATTAACAGAAGGAAGATGGAACAGCCTCTATAACTTCAAGTGTGCTTCCTGCATTGGGTTCCTTGTCGAAGAACTTTCGAATGGGCTGTGAAGCACGGCAACAATATTTTGTCTTTTAATGAAAAGCACAACCTTCATTTGTGGATCACTGATACCAAAATGACCCAAAACTCAAAACTCCTTTTGTGTTTTTATCGAACCAATCACTTTAAAGTTTTTAATGGGCTTTTACTATTTGTTTAGTATTTTGGCTGTGGCTGCAACAAAATAAATTGCACTTCAAGACCCAAGGGAGTTTCTTGATTCATTATTCCATGAATGAATAGGGTGTCTGAGAGCTTTTTTCCACTTCTGTAATAATTATAAAAATCTGTTTCTGCACTTGAAAGAGTGGTGAAACACTTGTGGTTTACTGCGGGACATTTTTATCATATATCTGTCCTTATAGGTCCCATATTATGCAAAAATCACTTTATTAAGTCTTTTAGTGAAATTTGTGAGTCTTTGGCTTTTCTCCTGGCCCACAAAATGTGATATTTAATGACAAAACCTGTACTTAGTAGTGCTTGTGAATGTAAAATCCTGACCTAAAACAAGCTGTTTGGATTGTGGGGATTTGCAGCCGTCAGCAATTCCCTTTTTTGACCAATCAGGAGCAAGTCTGACCTGACTGGTCCACTGGAGCAGATACCCTGACACGTAGGGCTGGGACAATATGCTTTTCTCCTGATTCGATTCTTTTATGATTTTTGGGGTCCTGATAACGTTTTAATTGCGATTCTTTGATATTTTCAATTTTTACGGCTTTTAGTTTGCTTTTTTTGACACCAGTTGTGAAAAAGTTGAATGATGATGATGTCTTGAGATTTTATCATGAGCCATATTTTCCCAAAAAATGTACATCACATGTGACTCAGTTTTTAGGATTTATTCATGGTATCTGATATCATTTTTTCAACCCAGCTTATAAACAAAGACTAAAATGAAGGACTTAAATATGAAAAAAAAAAGATTTTTTAACAAAAAAATCCAGATACCTCGGTTATTTCTCCCATTTCTACTCACATGTCCATTTTCCACTGGTGAAATCCACATTTTTCAGCACTCTATGTCTTAAAAAAATTCCTCCTTGAATCCTGTAGCTTGTGTATCTTCTTCTAATAAACTGTTTGAATCTAAAGGTTTCTGGTAACTCATTTGTTTCATGTAGCGCTCCATGTTTTCTTTGTGGTAGTTGCTGGAGCTGTGGTTCTTGATGTTGTCCAGCTTTAAGCACCGGGAGCCTTTGATCATACCATTGTCCTGGTGTTTCTTATCATGGCAGAGGCGGCAGATGTGGCACCACATGACGTTGAGGCTTGGCGAGTATCGGAGGAAGTCAAACGTGCGAAGCCAGGCTTTCTTGAAGCGAAGGGTGGGGCGAGGTTTGTCATTTGGCGAGAGTGTATCAGCAAGCTTATGGCTCTTGGATGACAACTTCCGTCTTTTTTTGAGACCTTTTTTAAGAGACACAGTCCCTAAAAGAGCAGACAGGTGACACATTTTACCAAGCATGAAGAGGAACCTTTCACCATCCAGTTATCTGAGGGATTTAGAGACAAAATCAATGCCAAAAAAAACAAAACAGGCATAAATTAGCTTCCGCCTTTATGAAAGCTAATCTTAGCTTTGGACAAACTACATGTTTGAAAGAAATGATCTTATGTCATTTTAAAGGCAAAATATGAATCACTGTAGATCTTTTAAGCTTGTTCAAAAAAAGGATTTGTATTTTTTCTAACGGCTCTGCTTGAAAAAGATGTCAAATAAATTTATGTGTAAATAAAACACAACTTAACATTGACACTGTAAACAAAAATTTGAACAACAAAAGCTCTCCAAACTCACAGTCAGGTACTTCTTCTTCTGTCTGGGCTGGTTTTCGACTCTGTGGAACCTGGTCTGTGTGGACCTGAGTCTTGTTGGAAACATGTGGGACATCCATGAGGTCCTGTCCTCCTGTGAGAAGAGACAGCTCCCCCTGCAGCTCAAAGACCTTCCTCTCCAGCTTAACACAGTTCCCACAGGATGAAGAGGAGTCCTTGCTGGTCTCCTTCACAGGTAAAACAGGTAAAACTCTTAGACTTAAATCTTCTTTGAGCTCCACATAGATGGGGGGCTCTTGGGTTGACGGGGTCCTGGACTTGCTGAAGTTCTCCAGAGACTCTTCGATAGACTTTCTGAAGAAGTCCTGAAAGAGTTGAAAGAGCTGTTAGTTCATAAAAACTACAAGAGGTCACCCAGGCTCATCTATAAGATAATAACGTGGGGAATATCATTTAAAAATCTGAGTATAACCAGGAATTGTTCAAGTTATTATCATGTGATGTTCAGGAAAAAAATCAGATAATAGTAAAAACAAAACCCAATAAGGTACTGCTCATATCAAAATCAGGTAACATTCAGGAATTCATCAATTACTAATGAGGTAAAAGTCAGAAAATAAACAGGCAGTAACCAGGTAATAATCATTTAATCATCTGGTTATAAGCATTATAAGTGTAATAAGCATTTTTGTATAATCATATACAAAAACACAAAAAGTGCCAGGTAATATTCTAATAATATACAGATGATTTTGAGGGAATATTCAAGTAGTAATCAAGATATAATCAAGAAATGTTCAGGGATTATTTGTGGACCATTTAGCTAACAATAAGGGAAAGATAACATTATCATCATGTGATAATCATGTGATCTTTTGGTAATCAGTAGACAATAATCAGATCATATCCTGGTAATATGTAATAAGCAGGTGATATTCAGCTATGTATATGAAAAAAAACAACCAGGTTATTGTCAGGTCATAATCATGTAAATTCCAGGAAATTGTCAGGTTATAACCAGGTAAAACACAAGTTACATTCAGGTTATGTGCAGGTACTAATTAGGTGTTATTTGGGTCGTATTACCGTGGTATTTAGGAAATAGCTGGACAATAATCAGCCTATATTCTAATAATAAGATAAGTAAAAATTAGGGATGGGTATCGAAAACCGGTACCTGTTGAGAATTGATAAGACACGTTTCAATCCATCGATATCGTTAGCCTTTGTGCTTAACAATTCCCTTATCGGTTCTTTACATTGTGTCGGAGCCGCCGGGCCTCACCTCAACTAATCTGCTGCTGCAGCCATCTTGGCTTAGCAGCTAGATAATGTTTCCCAAGAAAATTCTGATTCGGGATTTCTCTCTCTCAGGAGATTTATACTTAGTACATTCGAAATGGTATAAATCACCTTATTTACTAAAATAACAAAATAGCGCAAGCTTGATGCTAACGTATATGGGAAACTGCATTGATATGCTAGCAGTTAGCATACATCAGTATAACTTCAGCTTCAGAATAGAATTTCAATTTTCATCACAGAAACATATCACATCAACTCTTTGTAAAAAATACTGAGAATTTCAAATGTCAAAAGCTAACAGGCAGTTGAAAGGCTCATGGCTAACTTCATAGCTACGGAAAGCTTCCAAACAACTTAAACCATTGCTATAACCACTTTGGGACACTAGATGGTCTACTTGAATTATTAATATATTTCAACACAGAACATCAACGTCACATCGTGTGCAATTTGTACCTGTTTCTGTATAATTATGCCCAGAAATATCCAGACTCAGGGACTGATGACATTTTATTCACTTACAGTATAAACTCAATTAAATGTTGTTGACACAGAAAACCTGTAAAGCTACTTTTTGTACCAAGAAAATTCTCAACAGGAACTGATAAGGGAATTGATAAAGAATCAAATTGATAAGCAGAATCAAGAAGAGCATCGGTATTGACAAAATCTCATCAATTCCCATCCCTAGTAAAAATCTTATCTGGGAGGGGGCTCTTACCTAATTTAAAGGGTTAAAGTGCAGCCAGGTCAGTAGGAGACCATAAACACCTCGGTTCACTGCGTGTGCCGTTGATATTCACAGGGATTGCTAATCAGAAAAGGGAGGGCTCACTTTGTATATAGATTAACACTGCATTCAAGTACAGTAGGAATATAACTAGTACAGTGAGTTTCAAAGTAAAAAAAATCAGGACATAGCTTCCTAAAGTCTGGATACTAAAATAATAAAAAAGTTAAGGTAAAGAATTTCTGCCAAATGTTCACTAAATATAACCTTTGTATTTGTTACGTCCTCTTTCTTCTGCTTGTTTATTTCATCATTCTCAGTTTGATTTCTTACTCTGAAATCTGTCTCCTTCCCAGCATGCACTGTTCCCTCGTCCGTCTGGTCTGCAGGCCTCTTGTTTCTGATCGGCTGACTTTTCAGGACCGACAGCAGCAGGGATCTGACTTCACTCCAGGAACGTTCGTCCTTTACATGATCTGAAAAACAACAGAGAAGAGAAACACTGAGCAAGAAAAAACAGACACACAGAGCTTAAAATGACGTCTGAGTGTCCAGAGAGAAGACATTCTTGGATGCATTCGATGAATTTTCTGTTTCGGAGTCTTTAAAGGCTCCTTCATCGGTGTGTGCTCGTATCCATGTTCTTACCTCCTACTCTTTTACTGACTTCTCTTCCAGCTGCTGCTGCCCCTGCTTCCCCCATCGTAGGCCTGGATATATCTAATCGTCTCTTCTTCACAGTCATTTTCAGGTCCTTTTCCTTTGTTAGGATCTTTTCTTTTCTCTTTCTTTTCTTTGACTTCATGTCTCTGATGGACAGAGAGAAACGCTCTGTGTATCTGCCGTTTTCTTCTTCGTGACCCAGCTCGAGTGAGGGGGCCCAGTCTGGATCTGACTGCAGCCTCTCATACGCTGGTTTACCTGCAGACAGGTACAGCACAGAATGTTACGAACAGATATTTACTTTATTGTGATAACTTGTGATGTTCAAAATGTTTTCTTGGGACCTTGACTTTCTTCAAATATTACAACTGATCTATCTTATAATCTTGAGATAAATAAGATAGTCTCTTTTAAAATAAACTAAACAAGCTGGTTTCTTTGATAAGGAAATGCAATGCTATTGTTGTTGACATAAATGAGAAATTTTTACACTGTTTCTGTTTGTTGTTTCTGCAGAACTTCAGCAACACGTTATGATCTTGTGGTTTTTATTTATTTGTTTATTTTATAAGCAAATCCTGTACTACATAATACAAAACCAAGGACAATGCTAATGATGATTTGGCTAATAGCTCATCTATCTAAAATGCAACTTTACAATCACTAAAATACTAAATATTACAAAGCTAAACATGAAAAACTCTCCAAAAATAGTAGACACTTCGACCACACAATAAACTAAAACAATGAAAGAAGGAATATGTCAAGAGAACAGCTGTAGTTATTCATTATCATGTGAAAACTGAGTAAGGAAGGTTTATGGAGGCGTGTCTTGTTTGAGTTTCCATATATATATATAAGCATAAACAGACAAAAAACGAAGCTGAAATGAAGGAAAAGGTCTGAATTCCATTAAAACAATGACAACTTTCACAAAAGTCGGCCTTTCTCACACAAAGCAACGAAATAAGCCTTAAGTTTGACCTAAACTGCCTCAAATACCGTTTAATGAGCCTAGAAAGTAAAGATTACGTCGTGCACAGTTCAGGTGCTGCTGAAATAGTCTGTAAATGAGAGCTTTGGATTTCTACTCACCGGAGTGAAAATGTCGGGAACACACTCTCGTGGATTTGTGGATGTGGCTGAATGTGATGTTACTGCGACCGACAGCAGCCACCCAGGCGGCCCTCCTCTTCATCGTTAGCTCGGAGATCTCACTGCCTTCGTTCCTCCTCCAAGCGGGGAAACTGAAGAAAGTTAGTCCGTTGTTAAGGCTCTTCCCGTCCTCGTCGTGAGAGACTTGGTGGCAGTTTTTTACGCAGCAGCTGTTCCCCGTCATTATTATCTTAAAAGGAACCAGAGAGGCTTTTTAACTTACAGACCACACAGACCACGGTCGCCTGTGGGCACGAAAACAAACTACCGCCAACTAGTGATGTGTCGATCGTGACCGAGCCGGGTCTTCTAACCGGTTCTTTAGAGTACGACGGGAGCCGTCTCCTGATTGGGAGACAATCCTTTTTTTTTTGGTTTGTCTGTTTCGACTCCCAGACTTTTTTCTTTTCCTATTCTTCTTTTTAAAGCGACACGTGATTGGAGCCAGTTTTTTTTCCTTTTCTTTTTTTTCCAGAAAGAATGAAAGAATAAGATAAACAATTAGCAGAGTAATAAAATAAATAAAGACCTTAATAAACAGTAAATCATTTTACTTTGTTTGTGGTAATGAAGGTAATAAGGTAACTTGGGTGCTGAAAGGGGAGGGGTGGCAGTCAAACACAAGCAGCAGAACAGGAGGGAGGGGGTCAAGGAATGAGGCAAGAGAGAAGGAGACATCAGAAATGCACTGTACAGGTAAAGTTTAGAAAATGAGTGACAGCAGGAAAAGTCTGCAAGATAACAATCTCTAATCAAGCCACTGATTCAGTGTTGTTTCACTTAGATTGATTTGTATACGTATTTAGTACATAAGTCTAAAAAAACAAAACAAATTGCAAGTTTTTACATGAATAATTAATTTTGCACATCATTTTACATTATTGTTGATAATAAAATAATTTAAGCAATTTAAAAAATGAAGAGCCGCTTGAAAGCTAAAAGAGCCGGCTCTCCAAAAAGAGCCTAATTTCCCAACTGACGCTGCCTATTGGAGCGGACGTAGCAGCTGGTTGCCATCTTGGATGGGTCACCCACTCACCCACAGTATATTCATTTCTATTAGGGAAGGCGCATTATGCCCAACTATATGAATCATAACTACACGAATTCTCATCCGATTTTCACAAGGTTTGGTTTGTTACAAACGGCAGAGATGTAGTTATGATACAGGACAGTGTCACACGTCACTGCCGTCATGCTGAATGTGGGGGGAAAACGCAAAATAAAAAACAGCGACATCTAGTGGCGGCAGTAAAACTTAAAGGCAGAGATGACACTGGCACCACGAACATCATCAACCTTTCTATGCCTAGCAGAAGGTTTGAAGTCATCAACAAGAACTTTTGAGCCCTTTAAAGAAGAAGAAGAAGAAGAAGAAGAAGAAAAAGAAGAAGAAGAAGAAGAAGAAGAAGAAGAAGAACAACAACAACAACAACAACAAAAATAAATAAAGAAAGAAATTAAATAAAAGGAAAATAAAAAAGATAGAAAGAAAAAAAGAACAAACTGACAAAAACATAGGCCTATGTCTTTTAGTCTAAAGGAAAGTGAGATTTGCTTAAACTAGACCTCTTCATACTCCATAAAAGTGATTAATTTTACCCTGTTAACACACTACTGGAGATCCTGGATATCCTGGATATCAGGTATCAATAAACAGCCAAATCGGATAAAATAATAAGCAGAATTTATGTGATTGAAAAAAAAAGTATGGATTTAATTTTGTCATGGTAAATGCACTGCTTTAGACTTTCTGTGCAGATTTTTTCCAGAAGATATTTAAGCTGTGTTGTGTAATATTTTGGGTCCACAGGTTGGAAAGTATGAACACACCCTGTCCCCACACACTGTTCTTCTCCATCAAAAATGCATTATGCAAATCAAAATCACAATCCACAGGGATTAAAGCCAACCAGTGTAGCATAGTTTTAACACCAGAAATGTATTCAAACACGTGTTAATACATGTGAGATTTTTGTTTTTACTTCGATTGGCCACAATTGTTGTTTAAAGATTAGGGAGGGTTCCCAAGTGGAGACGCTGCATCTGGCATTCACAACAAGCTGAAATTCTTTTATCATGAGTGCAGCCTGATATCTCAGTCACTTTCTGTGGATAAAGCAAAGAAAAAGCACAACTAGCAGGAACTTCATCACTTAAACTCTACGGTTTGTCTATTATTGATACTGTTATTATTTTGGTTACTCTTGGTAGAGCTTTTCTTTATCTGATTTAATGTTTATTGTCTCACTGATTATTTATAACTTGCTTTTTATGTTGAAATATGTAACATATTGGCTTTTTGAGTTATTTATTTATTTATTTTAATTTTAAATAAATAAAATATGTGTAATTTATTGCTTTGTGCTTACATTAGTCCACAATCCAAGCAAAATATTGGTATGTTTTTCTGCTATTTTATTTTAACGTATATATTTTAATTGCATTTTTTTAAAGCACTTTGAACTGCATTTGATTTATGAAAGGTGCTATGTACATGAAAGGTAAATGCATAATTCAATATTAATGATGATAATTTAAAAAAATCTTGAAAAATGTGACATATTCAGAATCTATACGGAGAAGATGAGGCTGTATCTCGTGTTCTGTGCTCTTTGCCTGATGGCTCTTGTTGGCCTCAGTCAGCTCCAATGTGTGCCTTGTCCCAAAGGTGAAATGGGACCCCCTGGGCTCCCAGGAAGAGATGGAATGAAAGGGTCCAGAGGACCACCTGGACTACCTGGTTTTATCGGAATTCCAGGTGTAAAAGGTGACCATTGTCAACTTGTTTGTTTTTTTAGCTACAGTTTCACAACACACTCTGATGTTTGCTCTGGTCTCTGTTTTTTCTTAAGGGGACAGAGGAGACCAGGGGTGGCCCGGTGAGCGGGGCAGCCCTGGACCTGTTGGAGTATGCCAACAAGGTGAAGAGATTTGTCTGAATACATTTTTGTTCCTGATTATTTTGATGAATAAAATATTCTCTATGGGCAGAATAACCCCAGTAGCATAGCTTGCTTGAAAGAAAAAGAGGTTTAAACATAAAAACAAGAAGGAATCATCACATTTAAATATGTCTTTGTAGCTGCTCAGACTTCGGTTTGGCTCTTATTGGACTGATAAAGAGACTGGAGATGTCAGGTTAGACTTGCTCCAAATATCAGGACCTGGAATTCATCCTGCAACCTGCGAAAACATACTAAATGAACTAAACCAGCTCCACAGAAATGTATAGATAAATAAAGGTTTAAATGAAGAACATTTTCAGGTTATTTAATTCTTCCACTGTGATAGCCAGAAAAACAACATAGGGTCTTTGGCATTAAGTGAAAGTCAAACAATAATAGGAGCTGAAAATAAAAAGACTGAGAGCATTTGACTGTTAGGTGTTGCAGATACATAAATATTAGCAGGGAAAGTTTTGTAATATAACTTTATTCTGCAGCTCCGGATGGCACTGATGCCAGTTGCGCGGACCACGGAGCCTTACAGACGAGGGTTGCTAAAATAGAGCTGGGTAAGTATACAAAAGAAACAAACTCAGGGGTACTGGTGTATAAGTGTTTAAAGCCCTGTTTCCACCAAGCGTTTAAGTTAAGGGAAGTTGGGAGTGGGAATGATGTCATCTCCGAGTTGGGCATTACAGTTGCCAAGTCAGGAAAACTTGCCATAACAGCAGTATTTCTGTATATAAACGTAAAATAATATGATGTAAAGGGCTGATTTATTGCGAAAAAGACTAGTCAGAAATCTAAAAATAAAAAGAATATAACAGGAGCTTAATTGCTGTTTACCCCTGAACTCTGAATTTTTTACTGGTAACTCGAGGTGGTGTAGGTGCTCTGACTTACAAGTTGGAAATTCCAACCTCGGGGGGTGTTCCCACTCGGAACTGACTTCCGAGTACAAATGTAACGCAGCATAAACCAATCCGATCTAGTAAGGTGGAGCTACAACACAGCAGACTGTTGATTGGTTGAAAGGATCATCACTTACCATGCAACAGCAGCTGCATTTCTCCTGGGGGCACACAGTCTTCTCTTTCATCACATCACATCACACATCACATCACATTGCTGCATGTCTCTCATATTTTCTCTTTGTTTACTGTGTTGCGTTTTTCTTCCCAAATGGATTTATCAGCGGGGTACACTGTGTCGCGCTGCTATGGCATCACACAATTATGTTACTGATGCAGCTGCCGGCATCCAGCTTACACGCCACCTACCATGAGGGGGCACGGTTAGCTGTGGAAACATGAATAGGGCCAAGCTTAACCCAGCCAACCAGTACCAAACCATACTGATCTAGACTGGACTGCTTGGTGGAAACAGGGCTTAGGTTTTGACTTGTAAGTTAATTAAAAAAAAACTTTTTAGTTCATGTTTTCTGATTTCTTGCATCACTTTTCCTTCCTTTAGCAATAAACTACAACTTTTTGAAGCGAGTCGGTCAGAAGTACTTTGTGTCGTCCAAAAAAAGAGACTCCTTCTCCAAAGCTGTCGAGTTCTGCTCCCAAAGAGGCTTGGAGCTGGCTTTACCCCAGAGCGAAGAGGAGAACGACGTCCTGACTCAATTCTTCGAAGATGTTCCCAAATTGGTCTGGATCAGTGTCAATAATAAAAAAAGCAGAGGGGAATTTTGGGGTGGATTTGAAAAACAGACCTCTGACCTTTACCAAATGGAAGGAGGGGCAGCCTGATGAGACCATCCAGGACACAGGCTGCACCATGCTGTCAGGAACTGGAGGTTGGAGGGTGACACAGGACTGCTCCCTAAATGCTTTCATCATATGTCAGATGTAGACAGGTCTCAATCCCAGTGTCTTTGCTGTGGTCAAAATCGAGCCAGAGTTAAGTCTTTGGAGACAAAAAAAGTTTCAGTATCTCAGTTATTGGGTGTAACTCTTTCTTTCTTGGATGTTTCAACAGTTTTCTTTGGAAAACAAAACTCAAGTGTATTGCTAGCTTTGTATTTATCCCACAAACACATTACTCAGTAAAAAGTTTATGCAAAGATGTTAACCAATA
>NW_027437187.1:30332439-30719939 GCF_033239565.1 Halichoeres trimaculatus | reverse complement strand
TTAAGGGTAGTTTGCTATTATTTACAGCCAATACCTTTTATGTATGTAAAATAAATTCAAATATATCAATTCACATCAGATTATAAGAGGAAAAGACAGTAGTCTCTAGATTGGTGATAAGTAGCCCAGACAACTTCAAAATGCATCTCTTACCTTGGGTGCCAAAGACTGTCAGAGGTATAAATATAGAAAAAACCTACAGTTTAGATGATGAGGTTGCTGCTGGATGTGCTTCTTCTTTACTTCTTCCACGGAGGACTGACTGAGTTTTCAGGCTGAACTCACGACAAAAGAAACAACAGATGCAAAGTCTCATTTGGGATGGATATCACCAAGAAGAACAAAACCCTCCCTTTTTTCCCAACCAGCAGTGGTGGAGAAAAAAAAATCTATGAAAAATGTTGGTATTTGTGGTCCAGAGGTTGGAAAATATGAACACACCCTGTCCCCACACACTGTTCTTCTCCATCACAAATGCATTATGCAAATCAAAATCACAACCCACAGAGATTTAAAGCCAACCAGAGCTGCATGGTTCTGACACCATAAATGTATTTTGACACGTGTTAATACATGTGAGATTTTTGTTTTTACTTCGATCGGCCACAAGTGTTGGTTAAAGATTAGGGAGGTGCATCTGGCATCACAACAAGCTGAAATTCTTTTATTATGAGTTCAGCCTGATATCTCAGTCAGTTTCTGTGGACAGAGCAAAGAGGAAACACAACTAGCAGGAACTTCATCATTTAAACTCTACGGTTTGTCTATTTATTTATGTTTTTAGACAAGTTATTATTTTGGTTACTCTTGGTAGAGCTTTTCTTTATCTTATTTAATGTTTTTTTGTCTTACATATTATTTCTAACTTGATTTTTATGTTTTAAATGTCAAGCATATTGTTTTTTTATTTATTTAAAATCATTACATGTGTGTAATTTATTGCATTGGGTTGTCATTAGTCTGTACTTCAAGCAAAATATTGATATGTTTAGCTGCTAATTTATTTCATGTATACATTTTAATGGTATTTTTTCAAAGCACTTTGAACTGCATTTGATTTATGAGAAGTGCTGTGTACATAAAAGGTAAATGACTGATTCAATATTAATGATGATACTGATAAAATCTTCTGATTTCCCCCCTAAACAAAAATGTGACATATTTCAGATCTTCACAGAGAAGATGAGGCTAGGTCTTGTGTTTTGTGCTCTTTGCCTGATGGCTCTCATTAGCCTCAGTCAGCTCCAAGGTGCACCTGGCCCCAAAGGTGAAAGAGGTCCTCCTGGGCCTCCAGGAAGAGATGGGATGAGAGGACCACCTGGACTACCAGGCTTGGACGGATATCCAGGTGTACCGGGTGAAAAGGGTGACTATCATCAACTTGTTTGTTGTAAAGCTACAGTTGGAAAGCCATTTGAGCAGGGAATTGATATCACTGACATCAACCACAGTTCAGATCTACTAGTGCTCAATTTTAGAATACATGTACTCACTATTGTTTTACTAATGCACGTGACGGGAGTCGCGTGTTCATCACGTTTTCAGCACGAGGACAACTCACGTGTAATGACAGCCAGAGACACAAAGGTAAACAACAAGGGAGGTTGAAGAGCGACGCGCGTTTTCCAGCTGGAAACACACTCCTTGTTTTGAGTTTGTCAGCTAAAGATGACAATACTGAGGTTCGCGGGTCACTCTGTGCTGGCAGTGTGCGAAAGATCTTTTGTTGAAGCATTTAGGAATCTGTTCGAGAGAGATCAGCGCACTGCGGCCATAAACGCTTGAGAAGTTGTTTGTGTTTCACCTGGGGGAAAGGTGAGTCCCGTCTTTCACCGTTACTCCCTCTATTTTTTAAGAGCTGAACCCTCCGTTTAGCATAAATCTATCTGTTGAGGAGCAGAGCAACATAAGGTAGGATACAACGAGACACCTGGTGGCAAGCAGGGGCGTGCCCAGACATTTTAGCCTGGGGTGACCCAATCAGGGTACTGAGGATTTTGTGAGCCCACATTCCAGCAGCATTTACTTTTGACTATTGTATTACAAATACAGGATCCTCAGACTACAGCTTTAAAAAATGAAACTGATAAAAACCAAATTAGACTAAATAAATAAATAAAAATAAATAATTAATTAATTAATAACAATAATAATAATAAATCTAAAATTTAACTGAGCAGTGCTGTAGTGCACTGAAAATAGTACCGTAAAAGCTTTCTGTAGTTATATTTTGCAGTTCAAAATGCATGAATATTTTCATTTTTTAATTGTCAAGTACATTTACCAATGTCTGCATGTTACTTAAAAACAAAACATGTAGACTCATATTTGTTTTAATTCCATCGCACAATTTTGCCAAATCATGCAGCTTCAGGTGTTGTCGACAGCTGCTGAAAAAACTAATAAAGTAACTTGTTATCTAATTTAGTTACTTTTACAATCAAGTAGGCAGTAAAGTAACTAAGTTACTTTTTAAAGGAGTAATCAGTAATCGGATTACTTTTTCTAAGTAACTGTGGCAACACTGCTAGTAAAGCCTAAAGAGTGAGTAGTAGTATTAGAAGACCTGATGCAAATGAAGTAGGAGGAATTATAAACAAATACAGCACCCTGATTGGTTTTCATATATCCAAAAGCCAATGGGAAGCCTGAATTGTTTTTACACTTCCCCTTATTAGCATATAGAGCTTATTTGTGGTACAAGTAAAATAAAATTGAGGAATTGTGCTCTAAAATGGAATACTAGTAGAGCTGAGCTATGGTTGATATCACTAATATCAATTTCATGTTTAAACGGCTTTCCATAGCAGTTTCATAAACCTTTCAACATCCGTCTTCGATCACTTTGTTTCATTTTACTTTGTTACAGCTTTCAATGAACTCTGACGTTTGCCCCGGTCTGTCTTTTTTCTTAAGGGGACAGAGGAGACCAGGGGTGGCCCGGTGAGCAGGGCAGGCCTGGACCTGACGGAGTATGCCAACAAGGTGGGGAATTTCATGAGATTTGTCTTAATGAATTTCTCTCCCTGATTACTTTGATCAATAAAATATTCTCATCTCATTTAAATATGTCTTTGTAGCTGCTAAGACTTCCATTTGGCTCTCATTGGACTGATAAGGAGACTCGAGATTTTAGGGTAGACTTGCTCCAAATACGGGGACCCTGGAATTGATCCTTCAACCTGTGAAACATGGACTGTAGCCTCTTTATCAAATGAACTAAACCAGCACCGCAGAAATACTGTATATAGATAAATAAAGGTTTAAATGAAGAACATTTTCAGATTATTTCATCCTTTCCACTGTGATAGCCAGAAAAAAAACATAGGCTCTTGGGCAAGTCAAGTGAAAGTCAAACAATAAAAGGAGCTGAAAATAAAAAGACTGAGAGCATTTGACTGTTAGGTGTTGCAGATACATGAATATTAACAGGGAAAGTTTTGTAATATAACTTTATTTTGCAGCTCCAGATGGCACTGATCCCAGTTGCGCGGACCAAAGAGCCTTACAGGAGAGTGTCGCTAAATTAGAGCAGGGTAAGTGTAAAAAGAAACAAACTTGGGTGTACTAGCAGATATGTATTCAAGTTTTAACCTATCAGCTCATCTAAAGAAACTCGTAAGCTTATTGTTTTCTGATTTCTTGCATAATTTTTCCTTCCTTTAGCAATAAACTACGACTTTGTGAGGCGAGTTGGTCAGAAGTACTTTGAGTCATACAAAGAGAAAGGCTCTTTCTCCGAAGCTGTTGAGTTCTGCTCCCACAGAGGCTTGGAGCTGGCTTTACCCCAGAGCGAAGAGGAGAACGACGTCCTGACTCAATTCTCCAAAGATGTTCCTAAATTGGTCTGGATCAGTGTCAATAATAAAAAAGCAGAGGGGAATTTTGGGGTGGATTTGAAAAACAGACCTCTGACCTTTACCAAATGGGGTGAGGGGCAACCTGATGAGTCCATCCAGGACACAGGCTGCACCGTGCTGTCAGAAACTGGAGTTTGGAGGCTGACACAGGACTGCTCCCTGGATGCTTTCATCATATGTCAGATGTAGACGGGTCTCAATCCCAGTGTCTTCACTGTGGTCAAAATCGAGCCAGAGTTACATTTTTGGAGACTAAAAAGTTGCGATATCTCAGTTATGGGGTGTAACGCTTTCTTTCTTGGATGTTTCAACAGTTTTCTTTGGAAAACAAAACTCAAGTGTATTGCTAGCTTTGTATTTATCCCACAAACACATTACTCAGTACAAAGTTTATGCAAAGATGCTAACCAATAGGAAAACAGTCAACGTTTTTAATAGGATTATTTTGGCTGCACATGAAAATACAACATTTGACAGTGATCTTATTTCTTCATTTATTTTGAATTAAAGGTGAATTATTCATGTCTCTGATGCGTGTGCTCATGGCTTGTACATTAGATGGAAATATGACACACACTCTTACCTGCACAGAAACACAGAGGCCAACACGTTTTTATACACTCTTTCAAAATAATATAAGAAAACCTTGAACCTGAGATCTTAACCAATCACAACCCACAATATGTGCACCAGACTATCCTACCTCACTTTCTAAAACCACTAAAATCTCCAAACTAGTGTTGTTTGTTGTGTGCAAAAATGTGGGATGTGGAGCTTTACACGATTCACAACCTCTCCCTAAAAAACCCTCTTTTTTTTCCACTGGTGCTTCAGAATTTCAGCCTCTTTTTGAAATTACTCCTTTTTTCTTTTCTTTTTTTTTTTTTCAAGCTGCCGTTTCTTTAAGGCTTCCTGCTCCACAACCCCCCTGCGCTCTGATTGGCCAACCCTCTGGAGGCCTGTTATGCAGGGCTATGGGCAGGCTAATGCTGCGTTCCATTTGTACTCGGAAGCTGGAACGACCCTGGTGGCCAGAATTTCTGACTTGTAAGTCAGAGCACCCACATCACCCCTGAGTTCCCAGTTAAAAATTCTGAGCTTATTAAGCTCCTGTTGTATTCTTTTTGTTTAAGTATGCCTGTCTAGTGTTTGTTGATATGAATCAGCAGTATATATAGTATTATCCCATGTTTACATACAAAAATATTGCTGTTAATGCAAGTTTATCCAACTTGGCAACTGGGATGCTGAACTCAGAGATGACGTCATTCCCACTCCCGACTTCCCACTTCCCACTTCCGAGGACAAATGGAATACAGCATTGGATGTTTTAAGTCTGCCCCTGCAACTTGCCACGGACCAGTTAGGAAATCCATGTGATGACCTCATCATTTCAGCAAGTCTCATGAAGACATCGTGCTACTTTGAGAACAGACCATTTTGAACAGTTCACCAATGGATTCAGGGTTTTCTACTTCTATGAATATGTTATGGTTTGAAATTTGTTTTTACACATTTAGTATAAACATCCAGCTCTTTTACTGTATGTGCATGTTTATAATACAGAAAGCAGAATACCCCCTCTTTAAAAAAAGTGTTTCTCATGTCAAATCAACATTCAATTTACCCCCCGCCTTGAACTTGATGTCGTCACCTACTTTGGTTTACCACAAATAATACTCACACACGGTTATTAGATCAGCAATTTAATAAACAAGATGATTATAGACAGACAGAAAGGAAAACTTCTCATGTTGTAAAGTTGTTGAATTTATTTATCAAGTGATAACTTTAGCAAGTCTCAGGCTTTGTGTGTTGGTTTAACACCAGCATTTTGACAGAAAGCCACTTGACAGACAGGAAATGTGGGGGGCTGTGGGTAGAGCAGACTTCAAGCAGAGCAGAACCTGAGTTCATGTCCTTTGCACTTCTTTTAGTAATCCCCATGACCTTCATCGTCATCTATAGAGCTGAATGTGATAATGAGTATCAAAAGCAGCACGGCACCCAGAATGGAAGCAGCAATGTTGAACTTGCGGGCAGTCGAGGCAAAACGACTAGCCCCTGCCAAGTCACCAACCATCTTCTGATCTCTGGACTGAAAGACAAAAGCAGTAGATTCTTCATATCCAGTAATGTTTAAGGCAAAGTCTGTTTCACAAATATTTAACCATTCATTGTGATTTTGATTCTACTGGGTACAAAGTAGGAGTGTAGTGTAAAACTGAGTGATAATTTTATAAAAAGACATAACCCTGAGTTTTCAGAACTGAATTATTTATAACTGGTACATCAAAGAAAGTTGTTTTTTTCCTTCAAGTGAATTCCAATTATGAGTGAAGAGGGTACAGGGTGCAGCTATATGCTGGCATAATACCTCAAAAACAAAAAAACAAAAAAACAAACAAACAAACAAAAAAAATAAATAAAAATAAAATATATATATATATATATATATATATATATATATATATATATATATATATATATATATATATATATATATATATATATATATATATAAATATATATATATATAAATATATATATATATATATATATATATATATATATATATATATATATATATATATATATATATATATATATAAATCCATATAATTTCAGTAATTTTACAGTTTTACATACTATTATTTTAAAGGAAAAATACTTTAAAAATTAAGGGTTAATAACTGTAAAATTTAGATTCTTTTTACAGTGTAAAACTATTGAAATATCAGTAAATCTACTTGCATTTTGTTGTTTTATAAGAGAACAGGAAAAGTCTGTTAAAAATTACATTTTCTTTAACATTGCATTGAATGAATGAATGAATGAATGAATGAATAAATAAATAAAAAAGGGAAAAAGATAAGTCTAGACTTTCATCAGATCTGAAAGTCATCCAATGAAGCTCAGATTTCAGACACATTTTCCTTCAAAACTGTAACCAAGCTTTTGAAAATACATTTTTCAGAATTTTAAATTAATACTTTGAAGCATAAAAATCAAAAGAAAACCTGAATCAAGAATTTCTCCTCCTTCACAATTTTTTTTTAATGTTTACATTTATACATTTTAGAAAAAGTAGCTGATGCTGAAACAGCCATCAACAAGCAGCTATCCAAGATTCAGATCTGAGGGAACTGGACCGACCTTGATGGAGTAGATAAAAGCTGCCAGCCCCATGCAGCAGGGGTTGCCGTAAAGGAGGCTGAGGAGAGACCAGATGATGTGGTCCTTTGGAGGATCGGTGCCGATGGTCACAGTGGTGCTTTGAATCAGTCCGGGCGCTCCAGGCTGCGCAGGATAACCGGCATGTGGTGGATACATGATGGTTGGGTGCTGTGTGCTCAGAGTGCAGAGAAGTTTGCTCAGACTGTGTGAAGCTCTGTGTGTAAGTGTGCTCCTCTCTTTTAAAGGTAAGTACAGGTGTTTTTTTTTTTTTTTAAGGGGTGGGGGGGGGGTTCTCTCAAATGTCACAACTGTTTCTTCTTTTTTTCCTGTGTAGTTTGTTCCAGGAAATCATTATCTGCTTTTCTTTTCCTTTGATAACACCTGCTACTTAAAGTATTGTCCTTTAAATTGAACCACTATTAACAGTAGGGCTGAATGATTTTTGAAAATAATCTAATTACGATTTATTTGGACCAATATTGTGTTTGTGATTTAGCATGGAATTTTTATTTATTGTTATTTATTATTTTATTTATTTATTTATTTATTTATTTATTTATTTATTTATTTATTTATTTATTTATTTATTTATCTATTTATTTATTTATTTATTTATTTATTTATTTAGGGGTGGGGTGGGGTGGGGGTGGGGGGGGTGGGGGGGTTGGTTGTAATATTTTGGATTATTTACTAAAAATAATTAATAACCATTCCATAGTATAAAGGCCAGGCCTACATGTTATGATGAAATGAAATAGATTGAAGCATGAATTGATATGAATAATATACCATGTTACCATGTCCCCTCCAGGTCTGTTTACATGATTTTTTTTTTTTTTTAAATTGCAGACGCTGCTATTTGAAAATTACACTCTGCTACATTGCAATGTCGGTTTAGATTCAATTAATTGTTCAGCCCTAATTAACAGGTTCATTCAGAGGGAGTCAGGTCAAACAGGAGAGTAAAATGTGGGCAAACTAAAATAAACCAACCGAGACAATTTAGAGTTTGAAACTCTTCCAGTTAGAGCAGCTTCCTCTGCAGGATACAGTCTTCTTCCTCCTTTTGTCAAGATGTTAAAACTAACACATGAGGCCTGTGAGTCACTTTCTGAAGAAACTCTTGCTTCACATGCTTTACAGAGAAATTCAACACCTTTTCAACCCAAGAAGTTTCCTCTCTGTCTTCCCATAATCATCTTGCTTGTTGTATTTTTTTGTGTGCCTTTCGTCTCATGTTTAGGAATATTAACTAAAAACGAAAAGTAAGGCAATCTATGTTCATTAAATTATTTTCCCCAACGCTTCTTGACAGTAAATCTTACAATTGCACTGTTACTTTGTGTGCCAAGTTTGAGTTATAAACTAACATATTCGATGATGACTAACTCATCACTGACATGTCTTTACTTACTGAGACTTCCTCTGTGTTGGTTTAACATCAGCTTTTTGACAAAAAAATGAATTAAGAAAAAGTTAGGAAATGTGGGGGGCCAAAGGTAGAGCAGGCCTTTAGCAGAGCAGAGCCTGAGCTCATATATATTTGCACCATTTTCTTTTTTCATCAAAACAAGCAAACAATAACAGAGTTCTTCTTTGTCAACATTTATTACAGCACTCATGGATCTACAGCTGTGACAGAATAAAACCTGACTTTTACCAAGACATGATAACATCTGTGAATCAAGATCACAAACACTTTTCGAAAATTACAGAACTGAAAAAATGAAACGGTCGTTTCTTGACAAATGAACTTTTCCTCTTAAGCAACTCACATGTTACAGGCCTCACCCTCAAGGTGGAAACTGAGTCTTGCATCAAATCACAACTGCAAACCGAAAAGCTAAAAAGGCACAACTTCTCCAAAGATTACACAAATCAAAGTTTAGTTTTTGGCTGAGGATGAGAGGAAAAGGAAAATCAAGCTACATTATGTGACATTAGGATAAAGTAGAGGATAAGTTATAACTACATTAAAGGAGCAGATGAGTGCTGTGCTTTTTTTAATTTGCTCAATAACAGAATCTGTAGCTTTATCAAGCAGAGGTGACTGCGATAATGATTGCAATAAACAACACAGCGCCCACAACGGAAGCAACAATGTTGAACTTGCTAGCAGTCAAGGCATAACGTTGAGCACCCTCCAAGTCACCAGCCATCCTCCGATCTCTGGCCTGAAAGACAAAAGCAGTAGATTCTTTATCTCCAGCAATGTTTGAGACAAAGTGTGTTTCACAATTATTCAACCATCCGCTGTATTTCTGATTCTACTGGGTAAAAAGCACGAGTAAAGCATGTAAAGGGAGAAAAACCCTGAATTTTCAGAGCTGAAATTTTAAGCATTTTTGAGAAATTAAAGATAGTTGTTTTATTGTTTTGTTGACCACATTCAGTCTAGACTTTCATTAAAGTGATCTTTAGCATTATAAATCTTTAAGTCATCAAATTAAGCTCAGTTTTCAGACACATTTTTCTTCAAATTGTAACAAAACATTGGGAAATACCTTTGTCAGAGTTTTAAATCAAAATTCTGAAGCATATAACTCAAAGGCAAGAATTTTTCCCCTTACAACTTATCATTGAATATTTAAATATCAAAGATTATAGAAAACAGCCATCAACAAGCAGTTATCCAAGATTCAGATCTGAGGCACCTGAACTGACCTTGATGGAGTAGATAAGAGCCGCCAGTCCTATGCAGCAGGGGTTGAAGTAGACAAAGTTGAAGAGAGACCAGATGATGTGGTCCTTTGGTGGATCGGTGACGATGGTCACAGTGGTGCTTTGAACCACCACAGGCCCTCCAGGCTGCGCAGGATACCCTCCATATCCCCCCTGTGGTGGAACCCCTTCAGGATTCATGGTGGTCGGATGAACCGTACGTTCAAGGTGAAGGATGCAGAGAAGTTTACTCAGGCTGTGTGCTGGTAGTTGATGCGTTCCTCTCTTTTGTAGTGAGCACAGGTTGTTTGAATCAGACAGATGAATCTAACACCGAACACCTTTTGATCAAACCTATTTCACATTCAGGCTGTCAGTCCGCCCATATTCTCTTAAATGTCACAACTGTTGGATTTTTTGTTGTGCAACTTGATGGGAGCAATCATGATCTACTCAACTTTTCCTGTTGTGACACCTGCTACTTGCAGTATTGTCCTCAGAAATAAATCAGTGTCAAGGCAAGGCAAGAGTGGGATCCTTAATAATGGTGTAAAGCATGCATATGGGCACAGACATTGCCCTACTGTCATGTTTATTTTTGAGATTTTGTATTATACATTGCTCAGCTGTTAAAAGATGAATATTATGGCACTAATTGAATATTTTAGTAATTTTTGGTGGTTAGAATCAAGGGGCGTGTATGTTTAGTAAAAATAAAGCCTTAGCGGAAGTGCTAAAAGTCGCTGTTCATGGAGAATCTGCTTGAGGCTGGTAGCTGATAGACCAGAAGTCACGTACACACCTGGCCAAAAAAACAGACATTAATGGCATTAAAAAGCATATTTACAGCCTGGTTCAAAAAAAGTCTTGAGTCTAAACCATTGTTTCACTATCGGCACACACTGTAAGATGAGTGAATTTTTTTTTCTATCTCTGCAGTTTAGAAGTTATTAGGATCATTTGATTTTCCAATCAGAGGCACAGCTCAGGTCACATGACTGCCGGGCAACCTGTAACTGCCCGAAGAAAAACTCACAGTTGGCGTTGTAGCGAATGTGGCTGCGTCCACAGATTGGCTTTATTTCACAGTTTCAGGAACGGACAGGTGACGTCGCAGTCAGCCATGTTGAATTTCTGTGCTTGTGTCTCTGTATTTTCAGGTGAGCAAAAGTAGTGAAACAGTGGATAAATGTGTGACATGGATGAGGAATATGTATGAGAGAAACCAGACTTCTGTCTGTGTGAATAAGTCGCTTTATGTCAAAGTTTTGCGGGTTGATTAGTCGTCTTTGAAGTGCTGCACCTGTCGTGTTCGCTTGCTAGAAGGTGCTAAGCTTAACCACCTGTAGCTTACTTTAATATTTGCTGTGTGAGTGTGAATAACCGTGGGAACTGATGCTAAACACAAAGAGGATAGAGTAGAAATGCAGGTCCGTCCAAGTTGAATTTCTGTGCTTGTGTTTCTGTATTTTCAGAGAGTTGAAAGTAAAAGTTTATCCTAAAAACTCATACACGCCTGGAACGTTGTTCAGTTGTCCAAGTCTGCAACACAAGGCAAGTTAATTTGTAAAGCACAACTCATACACAGGGTTATTCAAAGTGCTTTACAGCTAAAATAAAATCATTTAAAGGAGTTATATCTGACATTTAACACCTAGATGTGCTAAAAATCCGATAAATGGTATGCAAATTTTATTCTGAGTTTAGTATCAACACATATAATTGAAATCATGTTGGCCTGTAGGTTTGCTTATAAGGGATGTGTCTGACTCAACGCGGACCGGATTGGGGCATCTTACTTTTTTTATGATTTAAAATTCCTACACATGAGGTTTTCAGATCAAAAGTTTAAAGCAACCAAAACACAATTAACAAGTTGATTATGAAAAGACAGAGAGGGAAACTTCATAGTTTGTAAAGTTTTTGAATTTATTCATCAAGTGAACTCTTCATTCAGTGAGTCTCAGGTCTTGAGTGTTAGTTAAACATCAGCGTCTGACAAAAATTATTAGACAGGAAATGTGTGGCGACTGTGGGTAAAGCAGACCTCAAGTAGAGCAGAGACTGAGCTCAGATACACCCAGTTCTTCTCTGTCAACATTTAATCAAGCAAAGTGTTAGTTCAGGCAGGCCATGATGTCAAGCTCTAACAGCTTAGCTGTCACCAGTGCAGATCAGCTGATCGCTCGGCTGACCCCCTTGCCTGCTTCCTATTGGAAAATTGCATTCAGAGCGGTCTATCACACAGCTCTGGCCCAGCCTCCTTCCTGCTTCCTCTGATGGCATTTTGCAATCCACCTCCACCCCAGCTCCTCCTGTCGATGTATTCATGTCTATTACTCTGCTCTGTCTGGGTTTTTATTTTGCTGCTGCACTCCCTGCTTATGCCGTTCATGATGGCTCGTGATGAGCAGGAAGGTGTGCTCTTCCTGCCTCAGGCTTTCCATGCAAGCGCCTGGAAAGAGCAGGGAGCCCCAGAACAGAACCATACTGCCAAATCAAACTGTGCAAGTTAATAAAGATTAGTTTTACAAAGTGGTCCTGACTCATTTACAGAAAGTTTGACTCTACAGCTCTTGAAGTAAAAAAGCTGACTTTCACCAAGACGTTTGTTATGTGTGTATCAAGATTTCTTGACAAATGAACTTTTCCTCTTAAGCAACTCACATATTACAGGCCCTAACCTCAAGGTGGAAACTGAGTCTTGCATCAAATCACAACTGAAAACTGAAAAGCTAAAAAAGCACAACTTCTCCAAAGATTACACAAATCAAAGTTAAGTTTTTGGCTGAGGATGAGAGGAAAAGGGAAATCAAGTTACAAAATGTGACATTAGGATAAAGTAGAGGATAAGTTATAACTACATCAAAGGAGCAGATGAGTGCTGTGCTTTTTTAATTTGCTCGTTAACAGAATCTTTAGCTCTATCTAGCAATGGCTAATCCGATCATGGTTGCAAGTAACAGCACCATGCACACAGTGGAAGCAACAATGTTGAACTTGAAAGCAGTCGAGGCATGGTGTTGAGCACCCTCCAAGTCACCAACCATCCTCCGATCTCTGGCCTGAAAGACAAAAGCAGTAGTCAAGCAAGCAAGTCATCCAATCAAGCTCAGTTTTCAGACACATTTTTCTTCAAATTGTAACAAAACATAGGGAAATACCTTTGTCAGAGTTTTAAATCAAAATTCTAAAGCATATAACTCAAAGGCAAGAATTTTTCCCCTTACAACTTATCATTGAATATTTAAATATCAAACATTTTAGAAAAAGTAGCTGATGCTGAAACAGCCATTAACAAGCAGTTATCCAAGATTCAGATCTGAGGCACCTGAACTGACCTTGATGGAGTAGATAAGAGCCGCCAGTCCTACACAGCAGGGGTTGAAGTAGAGAAAGTTGAAGAGAGACCAGATGATGTGGTCCTTTGATGGATCGTTGACGATGGTCACAGTGGTGCTTTGAACCACCACAGGCCCTCCAGGCTGCGCAGGATACCCTCCATATCCCCCCTGTGGTGGAACCCCTTCAGGATTCATGGTGGTCGGATGAACCGTACGTTCAAGGTAAAGGATGAAGAGAAGTTTGCTCAGGCTGTGTGAAGCTGAGAGTTGATGCGTTCCTCTCTTTTGTAGTGAGCACAGGTTGTTTGTATCAGACAGATGAATCTAACACCGAACACCTTTTGATCAAACCTATTTCACATTCAGGCTGTCAGTCCGCCCATTTTCTCTTAAATTTCACAACTGTTGGATTTTTTTTTTGTGCAACTTGATGGGAGCAATCATGATCTACTCAACTTTTCCTGTTGTGACACCTGCTACTTGCAGTATTGTCCTCAGAAATAAATCAGTGTCAAGGCAAGGCAAGAGTGGGATCCATAATAATGGTGTAAAACATGCATATGGACAAAGACACCACTCGACTGTCATGTTTATTTTTGAGATTTTGTATTATACAATGCTCAGCTGTTAAAAGATGAATATTCTGGCACTAATTGAATATTTTAGTAATTTTTGGTGGTTAGAATCAAGGCGCGACATACGTCAGTAAAAATAAAGCCTTGGCGGAAGTGCTTAAAGTCGCTGTTTATGGAGAATCTGCTTCAGGCTGGCAGCAGAAAGACCAGAAGCAACGACATTTACGGCACTAAAAGGCATATTTACAGTCTGATTTAAAACAACTCAGGTCTAAAACGCTGATTTCACTGCCTTTTACTGCCTTTCCCTTTAGCTGCTCCAAGAAAAACTAACATTCATTTCACAGTTTCAGGAACAGACAGGTGACGTCGCAGTCAGCCATGTTGAATTTCTGTGCTTGTGTCTCTGTATTTTCAGGTGAGCAAAAGTAGTGAAACAGTGGATAAATGTGTGACATGGATTAGCAATATGTATGAAAGAAACCAGACTTCTGTCTGTGTGAATAAGTCGCTTTATGTCAAAGTTTTGCGGGTTGATTAGTTATCTTTGAAGTGCCGCATCTGTCATGTTTGCTTGCCAGAAGATGCTAAGCCTAACCACCTGTAGCTTACTTTAAAGGTCCCATATTATGCAAAAATCACTTAATTAAGCTTTTTAGTGAAATTTGTGGGTCTTTGGCTTTCCCCCCAGCCCACAAAATGTGACATTTAATGACAAAACCTGTGCTTAGTAGTGCTTGTGAATGTAAAATCCTGATGTCGAACGAGCTGTTTGGAATTTCCGGGGTTTGCCGACGTCAGCAAGTCCCTTTTTTTCAGGAGCAAGTCTGACCTAATTGGTCCACCCGGAGCAGATACCCCCGAACCCCCTCTCCGCCCACTCCCCTCCCCTCATCTGGAGAGAAATCTCTCCAGCAGCGGGGAGAGAAGAGTGGCTGTTTTTGGCTGTAAACTGCCATACAGCTTCCCATCTCAGAAGAAGACAAGTCTAAGTGGCTAGAGTTCATTTATCAAGGAAATGTTCCAGCTACACTCAGTAAAACTGTGCATGTGTGTACTAGTCACTTCACGGCCGACTGCTTTTCCAACTTTGGACAGTACAACAGAGGGCTAGCGAATAGACTGGTCCTGAATCCAGGCGCATTACCAACCATCCGCCAACAAACCTCAGACCCTGGAAATGTGAGTATTTTAAACGCTGTGTGCTGTGGAGCAGATGTAAGAGCTTTTCGTCAGTGTCCCCCCTGTCTCTGTGTTAGCTTCAGGATGCCAACTTTAGCCGCAGTTAGCCTGTTGTTTTAGCCTGTAATGTTACGGTAAACGAGCTTCTCTGTTTTCTAAACATTGTGCACTCGGAGCTCGCGGTGCCGCTCTCAGTGACGCTGGAGAGTGGGGCGGTATCAACGGTGGCTCATTTACATATGAAGGTCACGCCCACTCAATCAGACCGTCCTGAACAGAGGGGATACGAGAGCCTGGAAACAATGCTGCTGTGCTTGATTTATTGGCTTTTTGGACCAAAACATGTTACTACCATTTCATGATGACATCAATGATCCATATTAAACTGCAGAAAGGAGCATAATATGGGAACTTTGATATTTACTGTTTGAGTGTGTCAAATGTTGTTGTGTGTGAGTGTGAATACCTGTGGGAACTGATGCCTAACACCGAGAGGATTTAGTCGACCAGGATGAAATGCAGGTCGCAGCCACGTTGAATTTCTGTGCTTGTGTTTCTGTATTTTCAGAGAGTTGAAAGTAAAAGTTTATTTTAAAAACACATGCACAGCTACAACGTTGTTCAGTTGTTCGAGTCTGCAACACAAGGCAAGTTAATTTGTAAAGCACAATTCATACACAGGGTAATTTAGAGTGCTTTACAGCTAAAATGATATCATTTAAAGGAGTTATATCTAACATTTTACACCTAAATGTGCTAAAAATCCCATAAATGGTATGTAAAATTAATTCTGAGTTTAGTATCAACACATTTAATTAAAATTATGTTGGCCTGTAGGTTTGCTTATGTAGCCCTGATTAAAATGATACAGGTTACAGTGCCTAAAATTAATCTTCAAAGTTAAATAAGTATTAAAATTTCATAAATTAAGAAGTTCAAAGAAGTTCATTGTGATTTAAATATGTTTAAATATGGCTAGATAAATGGTTCCTAATATTTACAGTTTAAAAAACATCACTATTTACAGTTAAAAAGATAAATATTCATAAAGTTCCTTTTACATTTAAAAAAGCCTCTGTGATTCAGGAGTAAAAAAACATGTTCTTGTGTGAAACCTAACCTGTTGACATGTGTTCTGTCAATCAATCTGATTTCCATATCTTGTTTGGTTAATGTCATACTCACGGGCCAATCAGAATGGATTCTCTGTGTAAGGGGCGGGACTGTCTATCTGTGATGCTGTGTTAACTGACGAAGCAGAGAGACTATCAGGAGAGCCGAGGAGGAAACCTACTCGCGTCGGGAGCATTATAAGTTTATTCTGCGGAGGTCGACTGCTCGTTGGTCTTTTGTAAACTTTGTGTGAACGACTTAAAGGTAAATATGATGTTTGTGTGTGCCATATCTAACAGTTGTAGTGTAAAACGGACTTTGAAAAGTGATTAGCGTCATGCTAGTTTGTGGAAGCTTACGGAGCTAATGCTAGTTCAACCCGATATAGTGTGTGGCACTGTGGCTCAGCTAAGTTATATTTTAAGGAGACGGACGTTGGAGGAAGGAGAGAGGAGGCGAGTTTTCCACGGACGGCCCAGCTGTTTTTTCTTTCCTTGAAGACATCTCAGTTTGAGTGCCATTCCCGCTTGAGTGTTGTGATCAGACTGCCTGCGAAAAAGCCACGCCATTGCCATTTCCAGTCCCCGCCATCGTATGCCCCTTTCCTCTACTATCATACCAGGGAGCAGTGAGTACTCAACCAATGCACGTGCTTTTATTTTAGTTTTTTAGTTTTAAGTTTTTAGGCCTCAACGCACCCTAGCATCGTTCCAAACAGGCCTGCAACGAGTGATCGATCATTTAACAAGTGTGACATTAAAGCTGCGTTTTCACCAAGCAGTCCGGGTCGGTTCAGTACGGTTTGGGACAGTTAAGTTTGATCTCGTTTGCGTTTCCACTGCAAACTGCGCCCTCTCGTGGTGGGCGGCGTGTAAGCCGGATGCCGGAAGCCGCAGCTGGTAAACAATAGCGCGACGCCGTAGCAGCTTACCCTGCTATTAAATCCATCAAAGAAGAAAACGCGACACAGTAAACAAAGAGCACGGATGGAAGACATGCAGCATTTCGTCCTCTCTGTGATTTTCATGTAACTCTCTGTTACAAAGTGCAATCAAGCTTTGTTTCAGAGAAGTCTGTGTGCCGCCAGGAGAAATGCAGCCGCTGTCGGGGTAAGTGACGATTCTTTTGACCAATCAACCGTCTGCAGTGTGTTGCTCCACCTCCCGAGAGCGGATCAGTTCAGTCTGGCACCCATACGAAAGGGTCCCAAAAAAGTGGGACGGCTCGTCTCGGTTTCAGAGTCAGTGGAAACGCCGCAAAAAGCGCACCGTACCGAGACGAACCGAACCGGACTGCTTGGTGGAAACGCGGCTTATGGTGTATGTGGGCCCACATTTATTTTGTGGTGGTGAACTATAAGTGCAAAGACTGTTAAAAGCGTGTTTTTCAAAACCCGAGGTATTAAGAGACGGTTGTGGACAATTTGAATCAAATTTAATATTTTTTTTCTGCTACATTTGTTTTGTTTTGTATTGTGAAAAGACTGAAAGTGAATATTTCATTTCATTTATATAAAAGTTCCAATTTGTTTATCAAAATAAAACTTTATAAGGTTTATTGAATTTAAAGTATTGTTGTGGTTGGTAATCTTTGTCAGTAAATATTATTTGAGTAATCTAAAATGAGTGGTATTGATATTTACAACGAGCCCAAACCCAGTCTCATCGTACCACTTTAGATTCTTTCCTAACTACATGGGACCTGGGTTACACTTATATGGGATGTGTCTAACTCAACGCGGACTGGATTGGGGCGTCTTACTTTTTGTTTTGATTTAAAGTTCCTACACATGAGGTTTTCAGATCAAAAGTTTAAAGCAACCAAAACACAATTAACAAGTTGATTATGAAACGACAGAGAGGGAAACTTCATAGTTTGTAAAGTTGTTACATTTATTCATCAAGTGAACTCTTCATTCAGTGAGTCTCAGGTCTTGACTGTTAGTTAAACATCAGCCTCTGACAAAAAACTATTAGACAGGAAATGTGTGGCGGCTGTGGGTAAAGCAGACCTCAAGTAGAGCAGAGACTGAGCTCAGATACATTTGCATTGTTTTCTCTTTTCACTTAAACAATCACAATCACCCAGTTCTTCTCTGTTAACATTTATTTCAGAACTTATGAGTCTACAGCTCTGTAAAATAAAAAAGGCTCACTTTTACCAACACATGTAGAATTTTGTTAAGGATGTGAGGAAAAGGAAAATCAAGTTAGATAATGTGACAATAAAATCAAGTAGAGGATGAAATATCTCTGGATCATAGGAGCAGATGAGTGCTGTGCTTTATTAGTTTGTTCATTAACAGAATCGGTAGCTCTAACTAGTAGAGACGTATATGATAATGAATACAACAAACACCAAGGCACCCAGAATGAGTGCAGCAATGTTGAACTTGCGAGCAGTCGAACCATAATGTTGAGCACCCTCCAAGTCACCAGCCATCACCCGATCCCTGGACTGAAAGACAAAAGCAGTAGATTCTTCATCTTCAGCAATGTTAGAGACAAAGTCTGTTCAACAAATGTTCAAACATCCGCTGTGTTTTTGATTCTACTGGGTGTAAAGCATGAGTGAAGTATGTCAAGGGAGGAAAACCCTGAATTTTCAGAACTGACATCTTAATTATTTGTTCATTATGAATAAGTATTTTTTTAACCCAATAAGTTTAGACTTTCATCACATTTATTTGAAAGTTAACAAATGGAGCTCACACTGTTTTCTTCAAAACAGTAACCAAGCTTTGGAAAAAACCATTTTCAGAAATTTAAATTGAAATTTTTAAGCATAAAAGTCAGAAGAAGAACTGAATCAAGAAGTTTTCTGCTGAAACAGCCATCAACAAGCAGCTATCCAAGATTCAGATCTGAGACACCTGAACTGACCTTGATGGAGTAGATAAGAGCCGCCAGTCCTACGCAGCAGGGGTTGAAGTAGAGAAAGCTCAAGAGTGACCAGATGATGTGGTCCTTTGGAGAATCAGTCACGATGCTCACGGTGGTGCTTTCAATCACTCTGGGCCCTCCATTCTGAGCAGGATACCCCTTCCCATATGGTGGTGGATTCATGATGGTCAGATGAACTGTACTTACAGAGTACAGGATGCAGAGAAGTTTGCTCAGGCTGTGTGAAGCTCAGAGTTGATGTGTTCCTCCCTTTTGTAGTAAGTACAGGTTGTATGAATCAGACAGATGAATCAAACAGACCACACTCATGTGATCTGATTTCGATCAAACCTATTGCGCACTCAGGCTGCCAGTCCGCCCACTTTCTCTGAAATTTCACAATTGGATTCTTTTGTGCAACTTATTTCAAGGAATCATGATCTGCTCAACTTTCCTCGTTTTGATACCCGTCATCCAAAGTATTGTCCTCAGCAATAAATCAGTAGTCAGGTCAAACGGTCACAGTAGCATAGCAAGACATGTAAGGCAGGAGAGTAAAATGTGGACAAACCCAAATAAACTAACTGAGACAACTCAGGGTTTGAAACTCTTCCAGTAAGAGCGTAAGCATGATTGCCCCTGCAGCCTCGTCCCGCCGCTGGAGAGTACAGCCAATGGTCACACTACTCCAATATGAAACAGACTTTAGCGAGTATCACACACGAAAATGGCGCGCCTATGTCATCGTGAAGCGTCTGTTTACATGAAGGACGATCTCATCAGAGTCAGCACAATGAGACATAGAGAGCACTGCTACAACTTTAGACACTTTTGGACTAATAGTGAGTCAATCTGGCCAGACACAGCCCTCTAACACCCCTGCTTCGTTTAAAATGATTGTCGAGAGATACGCTCGCAGTGATTATACGTCATGGATCACACGCACTGTCCACGTGCTTGTGCTTGTGCATGAAGCAAACCATCCCTAAGCCCACCTCCCAGAAGCGCGCCAAAGCAGAGAACTGTGCTTTGCCAGTGTGACGTCCTAAGAGCAGTTTCCTCTGCTGGACCAGGATCCCGTCTTTGGGCGTTTCTGGAAAGCACTTCCTTCAACCCTCCAATTACAGTTTGATTTTTTCTCTTTTCAAATATCATCAAGTTCTCTTTTCAGCAAGTAACATTTAAATAGCACATCTCTTAAATGTTTGGCACATGTCAACAGGGGGAGCCGTTTGGCTCAAGTCCTTTGAGTGACCAGCCACAGCTCAGTTTACAGTGCTTTATGTCACAATCAGAAAGCCATTATTTATTTATTTAATCAAACATTTCACAGTCAGAGTCTAGATAGACTATTAAAGCACGGAATAGGACCCCGAGGATGGTGTCACCTTTGTGTTTCTGTTTGAGCCAAATACAAGTTTTCTGATCAAGTGAAATTCTTTCAGTGAAGAGTTGGTCATGTCTTTGTGTTTCACATCTGATCATTAGATACTAGGGATGGTTGAATTTATTCATCAAGTGAACTCTTCATTCAGTGAGTCTCAGGTCTTGAGTGTTAGTTAAACATCAGCGTCTGACAAAAAACTATTAGACAGGAAATGTGTGGCGGCTGTGGGTAAAGCAGACCTCAAGTAGAGCAGAGACTGAGCTCAGATACATTTGCATTGTTTTCTCTTTTCACTTAAACAATCACAATCACCCAGTTCTTCTCTGTTAACATTTATTTCAGAACTTATGAGTCTACAGCTCTGGAAATAAAAAAGGCTCACTTTTACCAACACATGTAGAATTTTGTTAAGGATGTGAGGAAAAGGAAAATCAAGTAGAGGATGAAATATCTCTGGATCATAGGAGCAGAAGAGTGCTGTGCTTTATTAGTTTGTTCATTAACAGAATCGGTAGCTCTAACCAGTAGAGACGTATATGATAATGAATACAACAAACACCAAGGCACCTAGAATGAGTGCAGCAAGTCTAAGTCTATCCTGTACTGGCATTTATATGTTACTCCTATTGTGACGGTCTTATTTGTTTAAGAAACACACATAAAACAAGACAAAAAACATTTGATTTTACCATAAATAAGAAATGTATTATTTTTTCAAACTCAAGACATTCAGTATCAAAATACAGAAAAATAATTTCTTTAGATCACATGGACTTTAAATGTACAATGCATTTTTAAACATAATCAAGTTGCATTTGATTATTTTAGAGCTACTGTAACAACCTGGTGACAGACACAGAGCTCTTCAGTGCAAATAAATGAAGTGCCACATTTTATTTAAGGAGCTTATTTTTCAGATGGAAAATAATAATAATCCTATCTGAATAGCACCTTATCGGCTGTGCATATCGGCAGAAATTTTCATATCTGCCGATACCGAAATTGTGCCAATATTATCGTGCATCCCTATTAGATACCTTAGTAAACCAAATAAACAGAGCGAAAAAGCATGGTTACAAAAAGAAATACTCTACTAAACACAAACTGACTTACTTTTTGTCATAAGTTAAAATTCCTATATCAGATCAGAAGTTTTATGAAGACAAAAAAAAACATTAACAGGTTGATTATGGAAAGACATTAGAGATGGGCACCTTTCACACTTGAAACAATATGGTACGGATTGCTGGTACATGGCAATCGGTATCATACTCAACGGTACCCGATTCAGATACTTTTGTGTGTGTTTATGGAATAATAAATATACATTTATTTAAAATCAAATCTCAATGTTTCTCAATTTAACATATTTATTTCTAAAGAAATATACTTGCAATGAGGTGTTCATGTCCAGTATGGAAAATAGCCTTCTTTTCCACTTCCTAACAGTTACAGGGATGTGTTAAGGTACCAAAACAAGGTCCTGCTTGATTTTTCACCAAGACCACAAACACTTTTCCAAGAATGCAAACTGAAGACATGAAAGAGACATTTATTGACTCATTAACTTACCCTCTTAAGCCACTGACATGTTACAGACCTCACCCTCAATGCAGACACTGGGTCATCAAATCACAGCAAAATTGAAAAAGCCTAGCTCCTCAAAAGTCTTGATACACATATTTGTTTTTTGGCTGAGGATGTGAGGAAAAGGTAAATCAAGTTACATTCTGTGACATTAGAACAAAGTAGAGGATAAGTTATCACTAGATCAAAGGAACAGGTGAGTGCTGTGCTATTATTAGTTCTTTCATTAACAAAATCTGATGGACGGTCTAAAAGAGCTGACGAAGATTATGATTGCAATAAACACCACCACGCCCACAATGGAAGCAGCAATGTTGATGCTGCGAGCAATCGAGGCATTGTGTTGAGCACCCTCCAAGTCACCAACCATCCTCCGATCTCTGGACTGAAAGACAAAAGCAGTAGATTCTTTATCTCCAGTAATATGCAGCAGCAATGAGAGGAAGTCTCAGTGTTTCAGAGTTATTCAACGATCCACTGTGTTTTATTCTGCTGGGTGCAAGGTATAAATGAAGTATGCTGAGGGAGTAACCTCTGGAATTTTCAGAACTGAAGGAGGAAAAGTTTCAGATCTGAGGAACCTGGACTGACCTTTATGGAGTAGATAAGAGCCACCAATCCAAGGCAGAGGTGGTTGTTGTGGAAGAAGTTGCAGAGCGACCAGATTACGTAGTCCTTTGGGGGATCAGTGACGATGGTCACAGTTGTGCTTTCAATCACTCCGGGCCCTCCAGGCTGAGCAGGAGAACCTTCATACCCCTTTCCATGTGGTGAATTCATGATGGCTGGATAAACCGTACCTTCAGAGTGCAGGATGCAGAGAAGTCTAGAGTCAATGTGTTCCTCTCTTTTATAGTAAGTACAGGTTGTTTGAATCAGACAGATAAATTAACATTCACATTCAGGCTGTCACTCCACCTATTTTCTCTTAAATTTCACAACTGTTGGATTTTTTAATTTGGTGCAACCTGTCTTGAGCAATCATGACGTGCTTGACTTTTCCTGTTGTGACACTCACTACTCAAGTTGTCTTTAGAAATAGACCAGTATCAAGTTCAAATTACTTAATTGGATTAAGCAATGAAAACTTAAAATGTGTTAGTGAGTTCAATTTTCGTCAAATGTCTTTGTTTTCAGTGTTGAAACTGATGATTTCTAAATAGATTTAACTTTAGTTACTGTTTAAGTAAGCACAACTTAAAATCATTCGTTTCTGTGACTGCATTTCGTAACCCTGAGTGAGGAGTCAGGTCAAACGGTCATAGAGTTGTAAGGCAGGAGAGTAAAATGTGGACAAACCCAAATAAACTAACTGAGACAACTCTTCCAGTAAGAGCCTAAGCATGATTGCTCCTGCAGCCTCGTTCCGCCGCTGGAGAGTACAGCCAATGGTCACACTACTCCAATATGAAACAGACTTTAGCAAATGGCGCCTACGTAATCATGAAGCGTTTGTTTACATGAAGGATGATCTCATCAGACTCAGCACAATGATACACAGAGAGCACTGCTACAACTTCAGAGACTTTTGGACTAATAGTGAGTCAATCTGGCCCACCACAGCCCTCTAACACCCCCGCTTCTTTTAAAATGATTGTCAAGAGATGCGCTCGCGGTGATCATACGTCATGGATCACAGACCAGTATCAAGTTCAAATTACTCACTTGGATTAAGCTATGAAAACTTAAAATTTGTTAGTGAGTTCAATTTCCTCAAATGTCTGAGTTTTCAGTGTTGAAACTGATGATTTCTGAATAGATTTAACTTTTGTTACTGTTTAAGTAAGCACAACAATATGAGACCCTGCTGTACTTCTTGATGTGCGGCATTGGTACAGGTTGTCTGTGCTCCACATGACATGGACTGTTTGTCTGTGTGTCACAGCATGGACCAGCTGTCTATGCTATACGTGGTGTGGACTGGCTGTCTGTGTCAAAAGTAAGTAACTATATCATTTTACATTTTCAAAATTGGCCTAAATATTATCATAGTCCAGTCACAAAATTTCATTCATAGACATTAACCATTAGGCACACTGCATAAGTCAACAGGTACAAGACCCTGTGCCATGGAGCACAGACCACCAGTCAGTGCCCTGGGGCTCAGACAACCTGTGCCCCCTGAAGAACAATATTTCAAAGTGCAGCAGGGTCTCATATCTACTGCCTTCCCTCCTCACTCACGGTTACTAACGTTATGAAATTAGAGCTGATTTTTGTTGTGGCGGCGTTTGTAACCATGAGTGAGGAGGAAATGCTATAGATATGAGACCCATCTGCACTTTAAAATGTTATGTAATTTCGTTTTTTAGATATGCTTCAATTTTTTTATTATTACATTTAATTAAATCATAAGGCAAATTTATTGACATCACATATTTCGGTTTAGAGTAAGGTCAACTTATTATGCTCTACAGTGATATACAACATTTTTTAACATTACTAAATATTTTAATTTGCAACATATAAGCATCAGGATTATTTGATTAAAGACATTCAGTAGAATAATTTTCCATAATAATCACAACTACTTTAGATGTTGAGTTAAATTAACTGATTAGTTAGTTGATTCGATTTTTTTTTTAAGTAACTGGTTTACAAGCATTTTTCAGGTAAACTCAACTTATCCGGGTTTACAGCGAAGGCAGGACAAGGCAAGTTTCACAAACAGGGAAATTAAAGCTGAGCTTTACAGCTGAAATAAAATACAGTAGTTTCATAAAACATAGAAAAACTATTATTTTGATTAATCCAATTAAAATCAAGGAGTGCAGATAGGATACTGCCAGTTGTCATATGTAAGGCCAAATTAAACTGTCCCCAGTCTTGAGTTTAACATTGTTAGGGTTGATTTTAGGAGCATAAAACCGGAATGCAGCCTCAACCATGTTTAGTCCTGACTCCGCGTACCATCTGGAGACACCTCAAGAGATGTACTTTGATGCTAAACCATGGAGAAACTTGTACAGAAGCAGAAATGTTTTAAAGTGTATTCTCTTGGTGACAGGAAGCCAGTGCAGAGACCTGCAGCACTGGACTAATATGGTCGTATTTCCTGGTTCTGTTCGGCACTCTGATGCAATGTACTGCAGCTGTCTTACAGTTTGCCAAAAAATACATCTAACCAAATAAATGCCAATTATGAATCAAGATCACAAACACTTTTCCAGGAATACAAAACTTAAGAATGAAATGAACTTTTCCTCTTAAGCAACTGACATGCTGCATGCTTCACCCCTGAAAGCATTACCTGAGTCATCAAATCTGGATATGAGGAAAAGGGAAAGTTACATTTTGTGATATAAGAGTAAAGCCGAGCACTCAGTATCACTGAGTGGAAGAAGCAGATGAGTGCTGAGCTGTTTTAGTTTGTTTGTTAACCGTATCTTGATAATAAAAGATATACAAGGTCCTCCTCTTTCCACCTCTCTGTGCCTTCTGCCGGTCTCATCACTATGGAGAGCATAGCTTTCAGTTGCTCTGCCTCATTTCAGATCAAAACTCGTGTTTGTGTGTTATTTAACTTTAAAGTGATCTTGAGTGTCAAGAAAGGTACTTTTATAAGGCACTCATAAAATTAAAAACGTATTAATGTCATTATTGCCATGATAATGAATATCCCACAAACAATGGCAACCAAAATGTGAGCAGCAGAGTTGTATTTGCGGGCAAGTGAGGTGTAATGGCGAGCACCCTCCAGGTCTCCAACTATCCTCCGATCTCTGGACTGAAAGACAAAAGCAGTCCAATGTTTGAGACAGTCTTTAACACACTCATTCAACCATTTTAAAAGCTTTAGCAACTTACTTGTTGCAAAGTGAAGTGCGATTACCCTATGTTCTTAGGAAAAAATACACAAGTTTTCAGGACTAAATATTTATTATATGTACACTAAAAGAAGGTTGTATTTTTGGCTTTTTAGATCTAACAAAAAAGGAGGACAATATTAGGTCTAAACTTTCATAACATTAATCTCCAGAAGTACAGATCTAAAAGGCATCATATGTAATTAAGAGTTCAGACACAGTTTTCTCCAAAACTGTAACAGAGATGACATGACACGACATGACACGACATGACACGACATGACACGACACGACACGACACGACACGACACGACACAACACAACAACTAGTGCTGTCAGGCGATTAAAAAAATTAATCAAATTAATTACATGATTTGTAATTAATTAATATAATGAATCACATTTTAATCTCATATCTGCTTAAGGCTCCAAAATAAAGATTTTGAATTCCAGGACATTAAAATTACATTTAAAGACTCTAAAAAAACATTTAAAAATAAGGTGGGTATATTTACAACACATTTTTAGGTACCCTGATGCATAAGGAACACATGAAAAAAGTTTCATGGTTCTATCTTTACAAAATCTACACATTCCTGCACTTAAGATAAGCTGATTTGATTTTTAGGACAGTTTTTGCTTTTACTCAGTGTTGACTCGATTTTCACTGCAATATGAAGTTCTATACTTCTATGAGGTCAGGAGAATCTGGGCTAAAGGCTAAAAACTGTGAGGAACTATGTACAAAACACTTAATTCAAGTCTTGCATCAAAGAAAAGTGAAGTATTTTCAGTTTAACATGCTCTGAACACACAAACTGTTGCTCTTTGGTGCAGAGCAGCCCCAAGCTGAAACAAGACACAAGAAAGATGGAAGGAACTTTTCAAAGAATTCTTAAGATTTAGATACAAAACATATATTGATCATTCAGGGCTTCTTTAATGCAGTAAGGCGTGTAGAATTATCTGTCTTTTACAGAATTGAGCTAGAGCAAACGGTTGATTTTCTGCAGATTTTCAAAAAACACGTATGAATAAACGAGATGTGGACCCACTCTTGCATGCACACAACCCCCCCCCCCCCACCCGTCTAAAGCATGTTGCTGACATCAGCTATGATACATTCAGGGACCGTCGGAAATTTGAAAATCTGACAAGAACACCACTTTTTCTAAGTAGAACAAACGGTTTGTAAATGCCAGACATTTGAAAATAAGTGTGTCTCTGAATGCCCCGCGGGTTTTGGATCCAGATTAATCTGCGTTTTTTTTTTAATGCGTTAATTTGCGGTGTAATTAATTAATCTAATTAACGCGTTAGAATGACAGTCCTAAACATAACACAACATTACATTACATAACATAACATAACATAACATAACATAACATAACATAACACAACATAACATACATAACATAACATAGCATAACAACAACATAACATAACATAACATAACATAACACAACATAACAATATAACATAACGTAACATAACATAACATAACATAACATAACATAACATAACATAACATAACATAACATAACATAACATAACATAACATAACATAACATAACATAACATAACTTAAAGCACCTAGACTGACCTTGATGGAGTAGATAAGAGCCGCCAGTCCAAGGCAGCATGGGTTGATGTAGACAAAGTTGCAGAGAGACATGACGATGTGGTCCTTTGGGGGATCGATGTCAATGGTCACAGTGGTGTTCTCATTCACCCTGGGCCCTCCAGGCTGAGCAGGAAAATCTCCATACCCCATCCCGTGCAGTGGAACACCTTCACGACTCATGATGGTCGGATGAACTGCAGTTACAGAGTGCATGATGCAAAGAAATTTGCTTAGACTGTGTGAAGCTTTTGGGAAGGGTCAACTGGGTCCAATTTCCCAGAAACATGTGGGGAGTGCAATTTCCCAGCAGTTAACCTTTGTCAGAACATGCCAGGAAAAATGAGGGGAGTCAATGATTGTTTCAGTAAGATGATTGTTATATATTAATTGTTGAGATGTTGCAATATTCACATTCTTGTGTTTACTTGGCACTTTTCCTCAGAAGAACAACAACCCCAGAGGAGGATTATGTGGAGAAGTTGACACTACAACACAAATACTGAAATACAAAATAACTATGCCATTTATATGCCACATCACATTTCTTTTAACTTAAGACTTAATATAACTTAAGGCTTGGACACAGTATACTTGTATGGCAATGATAAATTGTTTGACACTGCCTGTAGCCACTTCACTCAGAAAATGTGGGGGCTGTGGGTAGAGCAGACCTCGAGCAGAGCAGAGCCTGAGCTCATATAAGCAAACAAACACAACAACACACAGTTGTTTTATGTCAACATTTATTACAGAACTTATAACTCTACAGCTCTGGAAGTAAAACAGCTGATCAACATCTTGCTAAACACTTTTCCAAGATTACAAATCTGAAGAAATGAAACCATCTTGTTGACTCATTAACTTTTGCTCTTAAGCAACTGACATGTTACAGACCTCACCCTTATTGCAGAAACTGAGGATATGAGGAAAAGGGAAACTTTGTGTTATAAGATTGAAGTAGAGCAAAGAATATGACTGAGTGGAAGAAGCAGATGAAAGCTGTGCTGTTTAAGTTAGTTTATTAACTTTTTCTTTCTCTGGGAAAAAAATAAAAACGAAAAAAGAGGAACAAGTAAAAAAGTATCCCATAACCTATAACAGCCACACTGAGAGCAGCAATGTTGTGTATGCGTGCAGTCCTGGCATAACGGCGAGCACCCTCCAAGTCTCCAACCATCCACCGATCTCTGGACTGAAAGACAAAAACAGCCCAATGTTTGAGACAGTCTGTAACAAACATATTCAAACATTTAGGGTGCTTTAGCAACTACTGGGAGCAAAGTGAAGTGTAATTACCATATGACATCAGGCAGAAAGACACGTTTTCAGGACTGAATATTCATTATATGTAGAAACAGATCCAAAAGTCATCAAACGTAATTTAGAGTCCAGACTCTATTCTCTCCAAAACTGTAGCGAAGACTTTACAAATACCTTAATCATAATAATACTATAAAACTTTAAAGAACACAAGTAAACAGCAAAACTAAATCAAGGAATGTTTCCCCTATAACAGTTTTTTTTTTAATTTAACTTTTTTTTTTTTTTTTTTTTTTTTTTTAAGTTTGATGCTGAAATGACCATCCACAAACAGTTATCCAAGATTCAGATCTGAAGCACCTGGACTAACCTTGATGGAGTAGATAAGAGCCGCCAGTCCAAGGCAGAATTGGTTGTTGTAGACAAAGTTGCAAAGAGACCAGATGATGTGGTCCTTTGGGGGATCGATGTCGATGGTCACAGTGGTGTTTCGAATCACTCTGGGCCATCGGGGCTGAGCACGATAACCTCCATTCCCCTTTCCATGCAGTGAAACACCTGCAGGGTTCATGATGGTCGGATGAACTGTACTTTCAGAGAGAAGTCTGCTTAGACTGTGTGAAGCTTGTCATGTTATGAAGGGCACACTCGGTCCAATTTCCCAGAAACATATGGGGGGTGCAATTTCCCAGCAGTGGACCTTTGGCAGAACATGCATCTCCTAAGTACATAAATATTGTGACAGGAAAAATGAGGGGAGTCAAGGATTGTTTGAGTAAGATGACTGTTATATATTAATCGTTGAGATGTTGCAGCATTCACATTCATGCCTTTATTTGGCACTTTTCAACTAAAGAGCAACAACTGCAGAGGAGGATTATGTGGAGAGGTCAACACTACAACACAAATACTGAAATACAAAACAATTGTGTCCTGAGTATGCCACATCACCTTTCTTTTAACTTAAGACTCAAGATAACTTTAAGCTTGGACACAATATACCTGTATTAATAAGATTAATTGTTTGACACTGCCTGTAGAAAACTTTGCAAACCAAATAAACTGAAGATGAATTAAACACATTTTCTTTCCATTAGAGCCATATTGGTTTTAAAGGACACAAATATTTTCAGACATCGACACATTGGCCCTCACTTATTTAACGGAAAAATATGAGTGCAAAACATTTTCAGACAGAAAAACTGATGTTTTTAGATTAATATTTAGGTTGCTGAATCAGGTATGACACCAAGAATGTCTTAACAGTTCACTCTTCTGCCAATCTGTCGAATGCATTACTCACTGTCATTTCACATGAAATGGTCTGTAATTTTCAACAGATTTTCCTGTTTTCTTATAAAACAACAAAATTCTAGTAGATTTACAGGTATTTTCTGTAATTTTATACAGTCAAAAACTAAATCAGAATTTTACGGTTATTAACCCTTAATCTTTAAAGTATTTTTTTCTGTTTTTGTAAATTTAAAGAAATTCTCTGTAAAAGGACATTTTGAATGTTTTCTTTAAAGGTATTATGCCAGCTGAACACTGTGTCCTCCTCACTCATGGTTGCAATTCATTATCAAAAAAAAAAACAAAAACAGTAAAAGCACTGGCAGCAAAGTTACCAGACAGAAACTGCAAAATTACAGTCAAACACTGTAAAAAATGCAGAACAATGTAAAATAACAGTAAAAACACAGGACTACGATGTTGAAAAGAAAATGAACTGTAAAAAAATGGCAAAAGCACTGGCAGCAAAGTTTCCAGACAAATACCGTAAAATTATAGCCAAACACTGTAAAAATATGGAACTACAGGAAATAACTAAAAATACAGGCCTTGACCTTAAAAAAAATCTGTTAAAAAATGGTAAAAACACTGGCAGCAAAGTTTCCACACACATACCATGGAATTCTAGAGGTTTCTAGGTATGTTTTCTCTTCATCAGAGCAGCAGGGAAATTGTGCTTCAAATTTATTACCATATTTGTATTTGAAATCAGCCAAATGTTAGCTTACTAAGTGCACAACAATGTTAATAAGAAGCAGGACTCTAACGATACCTGCCTCACAAAAGAAAAACTGTAATTCTATACCTGGTTGTTTCATCTACACATGTAAAAATGTTTGTTTTACCTGATTAAAAAGTAGTGAAAATCACTGACGCTAACTTTATTAGAAGTTAGAACTTACACAGTCAAACGTGACTACCAACCAATAAAGAGCTAGCATAACTGCGTGTAAAACTTCTAAATAACATCACACACATACCTCTGTCTTTATATCATTTCTCCTCACCCTCTCTTCTTTTCTTTCACCCCTGGGCTCCTGAAGGCTTTGGCTTTTTTTGACATGAAGCCCTGGTCCTCGGTGCTCTGCAGATACACACTGCCTTTCACATCATAGGAGCGCTCTGCAGCACTGCCATCATGACAATCTTTCAGCTCATACTGTCTCTTTCTTACTGTCAAAGCTTAAGGGAATCCAGCCAAGTCCAGATGTGTCTGTGAGGAAACAGATCAGCAGGAGACTGTCCTGTAGTGGCAGTCAGATGTAACACAGACAGAGAAATCTTTTCGCCATTGTTCAGAGGGGTGTTGGCATGCTTTTTCATACTTGATGTGAATGTCTGGATGTATCTGGACGTTTGATGCTGGATGTCGTGGGGCACTTGTGGTGTGCTGAATGCCATTTACTAACAGAAGAATAAAGCCTGACATTTACCTGGACATTTTCAATGTGTGAATCAAGATAACAAACCCCTTTCCACGGTTACAAAACTGAAGAAATGAAACCACAATTTATTAACTCATTAACTTTTCTTCTGAAGCGGCTGACATGTTAAAGGCGTCATGCTCAATGTAGAAACTAAATCATCAAATAACAGGAAAATTCAAAAAGCACAGCACCTCAAAATACTTGATACAAAAATCAAAATTTATTTTTTGGTTGAAGATGTGAGGAAAAGGGAAAGTTACATTTTGTGATATAAGAATAAAGCCAAGCACTCAATATCACTGAGTGGAAGAAGCAGATGAGTGCTGTGCTGTATTAGTTTGTTCATTAACCATATCTTTTTCTGTGGATCTGAGGAAAATGATAAAATCTCAAAAACACGTACAGAGAAATGAAAATCGCATAACATATAACAGCCACAATGAGAGCAGCAATGTTGAATCTGCGGGCGGTCGAGGCATAACGGCGAGCACCCTCGGGGTCTCCAACCATCCTCCGATCTCTGGACTGAAAGACAAAAGCAGACTGATGTTCAAGATAGTCTGTAAAACACTTATTCAACCATTTAAAAAGCTTGAGCAACTACTGGGTGCAAAGTGAAGTGTGATTACCATATGTTATTAGCAGTGTTGCTAGCATTAAAGTAATCTGATTACTGATTACTCCTTAGATTACTAACTTAGTTCATTTACTGATTGCTTGATTTTTAAAGTAAGTAGAGTAAAGTAACTATGTTAGATTACAAGTTACTTTATTAGTAACATTCATTAGAAGCCAACAACATCAGCAGCTGCATGATTGGATTGTGAATGGATTGTGGGGCACATCAGAGGACACGAAGCGCGTCACCTTCAGGGCCAGCTCCCGGGACAGATTTAATCTGTTTCTTTGTCATTGATAGGAGTACAAAATTAAGAGACAGTTACACAGCTGGCTTTTCCATTCAGAATACTTTTGATCCACCTGCACTCCTTGTTTGTCATCGCCAAATAGCAGAACCTTTGGTGATATACTGTATACTCTCCCAGTGTCTCCAGCTCATCCTCCTTACAATAATGTACTCCATCTTTTTAGATCACGTTAAAAATAAAGACTAAAACAGAGAAAAATGGGAAATCACGGGTAAATCCTGAGTGACACACTTTTATTTTGTCTCTTTTTACTTTGTCTTTTCTCTCCCTCTTTTCTTTGAATTAAATGAAATGAGAGAACCAGATATACTCAGTATCAGATATTAAGGCTGTTTATTGTTTAATTGTAAGATGTGCATCAAACTTCCAGCTGCTGTCAGGTTAACTTTCCATTATGACAAACGGCTTTAATCTGACATAACATGTGACGGGAAAATTAATATTATATATATATATATATATATATATATATATATATATATATATATATATATATATATATATATATATATATATATGCTGGTTCGGACGGTTATATTAAATAACGATTGCTGTGAGTGTTTATGGCATTAAAATGTGTCTGACACTCTGGAAACCTGCCTCGGAGGCTTTGATGACATATGCGCACATGTGCGCCTGTAACCAAATTACAGCTGCGGATGCTGCGCTCCGCCTTGTGCCGAGGATAGGCCAGGTTGGAGCTGGCGAGCTTTCAGCGCACTTTTTTTGGCACAAAATTGTCACTGCGCCAACATGAATCTGCTGACACCTCCCCCTGGTGTGCCATCAACTCCTCTTGCCGCAAAGTCACACCCATCTCTGCGCAGACAGTCTACTAAATTGTCAAATTGGCAGCGCACGGTGGTGCGCCACACGAAATTGGCACCGCGCAGGCTGCGCCGGGCTTGCGCCCCCTGCGCTGCGCCACAAAATTAGAGCCCAATAAGTTGACCTTACTCTAAACTCAGTAAATTTGCCTTATGGATTAAGTAAATGTAATAATAAAAAAACTGAAGCAGATCTGAACAACTAAATTGACCAACATTTTAAAGTCAGCTGGGTCTAATATCCACAGCGTTACCTCCTCACTCATGGTTATAAACGCCATCACAACAAAAAACAGCTCTAATGTAACAACTTTAGTGACCGTGAGTGAAGAGGGAAGGCAGTAGATATGAGACCCTGCTGTATATTGAAATATTGTTCTTCAGGGGGCACAGGTTGTCTGAGCCCCACAGCACTGACTGGTGGTCTGTGCTCCATGACATGGGGTATTGTACCTATTGACTTTTGCAGTGTGTGCCTAATGTTAATAAGTTCATACATGAAATGTTTGACTGGACTACCATGCTATTCAAGCCAACTTTGAAAATATAAAATTATACATTTATTTACTTTTGACACAGACAGCCAGACCACACCACAAAGAACATATACAACTAATTGATGCTGTGACGCACAGACAAACAGTCCATGTCATGTGGAGCACAGACAACCTGTGCCATTGCTGCAGGGTCTAGATGTACTGCAGGGTCTCACACCGACAGCGTCCCCTCCTCACTCATGGTTACAAAACGCAGTCACAGAAACTAATGATTTTAAGTTGTGCTTACTTAAACAGTAACAAAAGTTAAATCTACTCATAAATCACCAGTTTCAACACTGAAAACTCAGACATTTTAGTAAATTGAATTTACTAACAAATTTTAAGTTTTCATAGCTTGACCCAGTTGAGTAGTTTGAACTTTGGGGTTTACAGTGTACTATTACACGTGAGTTGTCCTCATGCTGAAAACCCAACATTTTCAGAACTTATTTTTCATTATGTACACTAAAAGAAGGTTGTATTTTGTTGTTCTGGATCTAATAAAAAAGGAGGAAAATATTAAATCCAAACTTTCATCACATTAATCTCTGGAGAAATGGATCCAAATGTAACCAAATGTAGTTTAGATTTACTTTACTGTAACATAGATTTTACAAATACCTTAGAATCATATATGAAGACTTTAAAACACATGTGTTAGCAGAAAAATTAAATCAAGGATTTTCCCCCCGTATATTAATTTTTCAAAATTTTTACTTTAAACATGTTAAAAAAAAGTATGCAGCAAGTGGCTATTCAAGATTCAGATGTGAAGCACCTGGACTGACCCTGATGGAGTAGATAAGAGCCCCCAGTCCAAGGCAGAATGGGTTGTTGTAGACAAAGTTGCAGAGAGACCAGACAATATCGTCCGTTGGGGGATCAGGGATGATGGTCACAGTGGTGTTTTGATTCACCCTGGGTCCTCCAGGCTGAGCAGGAAAACCTCCATACCCCACCCAATACAGTGGAACACCTTCAGGATTCATGGTGGTCTGATGAACTGTCCTTACAGAGTACAGGATGCAGAGAGGTCTGCTTGGACTGTGTGAAGCTTGTCATGGTGGGAAGGGCCAACTGGGTCCAATTTCCCAGAAACATATAAGGAGTGCAATCTCCCAGCAGTGGATCTGTGGCATCTTCTCAGTGTATAAATATTTTGACAGGAAGTTTGAGAGGAGTGTGTGTTGGGAAACAGATCAGCTGGAGACTGTCCTGTAGTGCAGACAGGTGTTGATCTGTTCTGTAACACAGACAGTGAAATCTTGTCGCAATTGTTCAGGGGTGTGTTGGCAAGCTTTTTCATACTTGATGTGAATGTCTGGTTGTATTTGGATGTTTGATGCTGGATGTCCTGGGGCACTTGTTGTGTGCTGAATCCAATTTTTCTTTTCAAAATTTGGTAACTCTTCAGATGTGAATGTGGTAGCATTATCTGTCACAGCTCGCTCCGGCAGGCCATAGGATGCAAACTATCTTCTCAGCCTTGTGACAGTGGGCTGTGTGGGGATTTGAGACTTGCAAAACACTCCAACTAACTGGATTTTGCGTCTACCACTATCACAAACATGTTGTTCAGGAATGGTCCAGCAAAGTCAACGTGCAGTTTCTTCCTGGGCTATGCTGGAAATTTTGATGGATGTGGTGGGACACGTTGGAGAAGTGTTTGCAGATCTGCAGATCTCCTTCACCTCAGTCCAAATTTGGCCGCCATACATATTCTCAAGCTAAGGCTTTGGTTTTCACTGAACCTTAGCGCCCCAAGTGGACTCCTTCAACACTTAACTTCTCAACTTTGAAGGTCAATGACCCTGGACCCCCGTAGGACACACCCTTGCTCTGATGCTCATTTCTCTTAGTGAAAAATGCCTTTAAAGCTATTGTGTATGATCTGAAACCCCGTTTGGCTAATGGGACACATTTGAAAAACACAGCCTGCCCCACCCCTGTCACTCACCTCTCCCCTCTGTGTTCCAAGATCCTGCCCCCCAGCTCGTATTGCCCTACCTCGCCTCCTAACAACACGCCCCCTATGACAGAGCAAGAAGCAGGCAGTGGGTAAACAAAGTAATTACCTGTTCAACAGAAATTTGTGTCTTAGCGTCAGTCTTTATCCTAAATCCCTCTGCAGCTTTGTCCACCGGCCGTACATTTCTCCAATATTCAGTCTCTGTGGGCACCTGAATGGCTCATAATTCTTCCTCGCTTCAGCCTTTTCCTAAAAACTTTTTTGTTTTCTTCCCTTCGCTGTGGAGGGTAACAGTAACAGCTTCCTGGTTTTGGTCTTTCCTGGCTCCATGACGCTTCAGTAGCTGAGCAGCTAGCTGACGTGAAAGGGGTAGTGGGGAAGGACGAGGTGGGACCATGGGCGGGACGGTGTGAAGCGAGGGAGACAGGGGATTGGATGGACACACGCACAAACCTGAAATGAGGGGAATGGTGGTTCGGATTAGTCAATTACTAAGCCGTTTTACAGCTGATGTACGAAATGGATTTTTCCCGTTCTTTTAGATAGATAGATAGATAGATAGATAGATAGATAGATAGATAGATAGATAGATAAGTACTTTATTAATCCCAAAGGGAAATTCAATTATTCAGCTGCTTTTTGCTTTTTATTTTGCGTAGATGGGACCATCGGGCCATAATGGCCTCATAAATGGTGTTATTAGTAATTACCAAGCTTCCAAATCGTAGACCATAGCTTTAAGTGTTTATCAACATTAACACCAAACAACAATAACAAAAAGGAAATCAACAAATCAAACAGCAAAACATGACAGAAAAGGTGTAGGCTGAAGCCTTTGCTTATTTTACCTACCCTTTTCCATTTCATTTCTGTGTCTAATCCATTTCACAGACTAACTCCATGCACTGAAACACATCTTAGTCAAACATTTGTTCTGCTCTTTTTGCAAACATACGACTCCCTCTCAGTTCATACTTACACTCTCACTTCTCTAAATACCTCTGGATACAATCTGGTAGCATTTTACTGTATACTTTGAACATCAGTGAGGCTATTCTCAAATCCATAAGCTCACAAAATTTTAGAGCCTGTGGATTTATAAACAACTTGTGTGTCTGCTCACTTTATGAGCCTGATTGCTTTTTTTAAAAAGCAGAAAGACGGATTTACTGATTGTTTTGTAGGTTCTTCCCCAAACTTCCACACAGTAAGTAATGTATGGAAGGGTGAAGGAACTGTACAACATATGTAATTAATCTGAATTAAGAATTTCGTTAGATTTATAAACAGCAATTGATTTTAATATTTTGGTCTTCATGCAATTAACATGCGGTACCAAGCACAGTTTTTGATCTATAATAACATCTAAAAATGTATTCTCATAATTTTTTTCTATCTCCATATCATTCATCATATTTTTTTCTAAGTACTATTTTACCGATTTACAAATATCATGCACTTTGTTTTATTAATATCTAATGATAACTATTATTATTATTTAAGGAGGTTATTATTATTATTATTATTATTATTATTATTATTATTATTATTATTTAAGGATAAATACATTTGTGTCATCAGCAAACAAAATAAATTCAAACAATTTTGACACATTAAAAATATCATTATGGTACGTGGTATATGGTATATGAACAATTTAAGTTCCAGCTCTGACCCTTGTGGGACCCCACATATGACCTATAACATGTTATACTTGTTATTGTTTATTTGTTTGTATCTATTACTGCCATTGATGGTCCGTAGCCGTATTGATGTTTGTTTAGTAAGTTATGTTTTTCTATAAAGTGATTGAGTCTATTGACCAAGAGTTTTTCTAAAATGTATGAACTGTGGAAATAGAGAAATGAGCCTATAGTTAGAGAAGGAATGAACACCTCCATTTTTGTAAATAGGTATAACTTTAATTTGACTGGGAAATATGCCTGTTCATAACGTGTGGGTATACCTTTGTGCTCTTCAAAGTGTCACAAGTTAGTGATGGTCAGTCACTAAAGTGAATTGTCTTCCCCCCATGTACTGGTGGAACTTTTCTCTTACCGTATAAATAAGTCCCAAAGCGTCTCCCTCTATCTGAAAATAGTTGTTCTCTGTTTGGTTAAGAGTGCGAGATGCATTAAAGGTAGGTATCTCTTCCCCATTTGGCACTTTTGCTGTATCACTGCATCAATGCCAAATGCAGAGGCATCACATGCAAAGGTAAGTGGCAGGTTGGGGTCATAGTGGGCTATCACCTGGTCAATAGTCAGCAGTTCTTTGCATTTGAAAAAAGCAGTTTGTTGCACCTCTGTCCATTTCCCAGGTACCTCAGCTCCAAGCAGTTTGTACAGTGGTGCTAACACCCTGCTTTGCTGTGATACAAACTTTCTATAGTAACTAAACTGTCTCGAGACCCATTTATTTAATCACACTTTAAACAGAGTCAAGATATGGTTAGACTGTTGCAGTACCAAATTGGACCACAAGGTGGTGTCACCTTTCTGTTTTGATTTGTGAAAGATACAAGTAACATTCCTGACGAAGTGAAAACCTTTAAGTGATGTGTTGGTTATGTCTTTATGTTTAACCTCTGGTCATTAGATACCTTAGTAAACCAAACAAACTAAGCAAAAAAAGTAACAGTATGTATATGAAATTTAATGTCAGGTTGCTTGGTTACAAAAAAAGGGAAAAAATGGACAGAAAAGAAATAATCTACTTAACACATATTGCCTTACTTTTTGTTTTAAGTTGAAATTCCCCAAACATGGGGTAATCAAATCAGAAGTTTTAAGCAGACAACAAATAGGATTAACAAGATGATTATGGAAAGACAGAGAGGGAATCTTCTTAGTTTGTAAAGTTGTTGAGTTTATTCATCAAGCGATTTCTTCAGCAAGTGAGTCTCAGGCCTTGTGTGTTGTTTTAACATCAGCGTCTGACAAAAAGATATCACAGGAAATGTGTGGGGGCTGTGGTTAGAGCGGACCTCAAGCAGAGCAGAGCGTGAGTTTATATAAATTTGCATTGCTTTCTGTTTTCACCTAAACAAACAAACGCAATAAAACAGTTCTTCTCTGTCAGCTTTTATTACAGCACACAATATTATAAAAATAAAGAAATGACTAATGAACTTTTACTCTTAAGGAACTGACGAGTTGCAGGCCTCATGCTAAATTTAGAAACCTAGTCTTGCATCAAATCCAAACTGCAAACAGAAAAACTTAGAAAGAAGAACTCCTTTAGAGACTTCAGTGACAAATCAAAAGTTAGTTTTTTTGGTTAAGGATGTCTGGAAAAGGTAAAACAGGAGTTACATTTTGTAATAAAATAATAAAGCAGAGCATTAAATATCACTGGACTGGTGGAGCAAACCAGGGCTTCACTGAATTTGTTAGTTCATTCAACTTGTCTGTCAAAATTTTGCTGTAACTGTTGTAGCTCACACGCTGATTTACAGTCACAACAATAGAGACAGCTGTGATAATGGCAATCACAACTCCCAGGGCAGCCAGGATGGAAGAAGCAATGTTGAGGATGCGGGCTGTTGAACCATAATGGCGAGCACCCTCCAAGTCACCAACCATCCTCCGATCTCTGGACTGAAAGACAAAAGCAGTTTCACTGAGTCAAGAAGAGTCTTTATCTTCAGTAATGTTTAAGACAAAGTCTGTAAAACAATTATTTAGCCATTTAGAAAACTTTCCCTACTACTGGGTCAAGTAAGGTACGATTACCTTATGTTATTAGGCTGAAAGATACTTTTATTTAACAAAGAAAAAACACAAGTTTCCAGGACTGAATTATTAATAATTTGCACACTAAAAGGGGGCTGTGATTCTGTTTTTTTCTAAATCTAACCAAAAACCAAAGGAAGGAAAACATTAAGTCTAGACTTACAGTGGGGAAAATAAGTATTGAACACGTCAACTTTTTTCTCATCACATTTATTTCCAAAGATGCAAATCAAACAAAATTTCTTCCAGACATTGGTATTAACTCAAATAATCCACACATGAAAAGAAATCACAACGTTCTGGTCCATAAATATTGATTATGTGGAATTAAGTAAAATAACACAGGAAAAAAGAATTGAACATCCTAACTGAGACTCATCTAATACTTAGTGGAGAAGCCTTTGTTTGCAATGACAGCTTCCAGACGCTTCTTGTATGTTTTAACAAATGGCCCACACTGCTCAGGTGTGATTTTGGCCCATTCCTCTGCACAGATTGTCTTTAAATTCTGTAATATTCTTTGGTGCCCTCTGGTGAACCCTTTTCTTTAGTTCTTTCCACAAATGTTCAGTTGGATTTAAGTCAGATGATTGACTAGGCCATTCTAACAGATTGATTTTCTTTTTTTGAAACCATTTGAGAGTCAACTTTGCCGTGTGCTTTGGATCGTTGTCCTGCTGGAAGGTCCAGCCACGTGTCATCTTCATCATCCCGGTGGATGGCAGCAGATTCATATCAAGAATTTCCCCATACATGGCTCCATTCATTGCTCCGTCAATAATATGAAGTTTTTCAATACCATGAGATGAGAAACAACCCCATGCCATGATGCTTCCACCTTCAAACTTCACTGTTGGTGTAGTGTTTTTTGGGTGATGTGCAGTGCCATTTCTCCTCCAAACATGGTATGACAGCCGAAATGTTCAATTTTGGTCTCATCTGACCAGACAACATTCTCCCAGTATTCTACAGGCTTGTCAAGATGCCGTTTAGCAAACTTTAAACAAGCTTCAACATGCTTTTTTTGAGGAATGGAGTCTTGCAGGCTGAGCGTCCATAGAGACTATAGCGGTGGAGTGCATTACCTATTGTTTTCTCTGTAACAATTGTACCTGCTGCCTCCAAGTCTTTCTGGAGCACTTTCAGGGTGGTCCTTGGCTCATTGAGTACTCTTATAACTATCTTTCTGACTCCCTGGTCAGAAATCTTGCAAGGAGCTCCTGTGTGTGGCCTGTTGATGGTAAGGTGGTGCTTCTTCTACTTGCGAATAATGGCCCCAACGGTGCTGACTGGAATATTCAGGTGCTTTGATATAAGTCTGTAACCAGTTCCATTCTGATGCTGAGCAACAATCAGGTTGTGAATGTCTTCAGAGAGCTCTTTGCCTTCACCCATAATGAGGTGTGTGGTATTTAACTGCTTGGTGAAAAAATTGACCTTTTTTTAATAGGACCATTAATTTTCTCTAGCCCAGCTGATGTTGGTTTGCACTAATTGGAAGTTCAAGTCATAATTACTGACAGATTTCAGGTGGTATGGTGCATTTCCTTGCCAAAGTAAACAGCCTTTCCATGGTGTGTTCAATACTTTTTTCCTGTGTTATTGTATTTAATTTCACATAACCATTACTTGTGGACTTAAATGTCATGATTTCTTTTCATGTGTGGATTATTTTAATTGATAACAATGTCTGGTAGAAATTTCGTTTGAATTGCAGCTTTGGAAATAAACGTAATGAGAAAAAAGTTCACATGTTCAATACTTATTTTCCTCACTGTATATCACATTGATCTTTGGAGATACAGATCCACATGTCATCAAATGTAATTCAGATTTCAGACCCAATTTCCTCCAAAATTATAACAAAGCTTTCATAAATACTTTAGTAAAAAATCAAAAAATAAACTTTATAGAACACAAGATAACAGCAACATTAGATCATGGAAAAAAAAATCCTCCTTTACAAAGTTTTCTATTTTATTTTAGCACCTGAACCGACCTTGATGGACAAGATGAGAGCCGCAAGTCCAAGGCAGAATGGGTTATAGTAGACGAAGCAACAGAGCGACCAGATGATGTGGTCCTTTGGCGGATCGATGACGATGTTCACAGTGGGGTTTTGATTCACTCTGGGCCCTCCAGGCTGAGCAGGATAACCTCCATACCCCTTCCCATGCAGTGGAACACCTTCAGGATTCATGATGCTCGGATGAACTGTAAGTACAGAGAGAAGTCTGCTTCGACTGTGTGAAGCTTGTCGTGGTGGGAAGGGCAAACTGGGTCCAATTTCCCATATAGGGAGTGAAATTTCCCAGCAGTGGATCTTTGACAGAACATGCATCTCCTCAGCGTATAAATGTTTTGACAGGAAATATGAGAGGAGTGTGTGTAGTTAAACAGATCAGCTATGACTGTCTTGTAGTGCAGCTAGGTGTTGATCTGTTCTGTAACACAGACGGTGAAATCCTGTCACCATTGCTCAGAGGTGTGTTGGCAAGCTTTTTCATACTTGGTATGAATGTCTGGATATATCTGAATGTTTGATGCTGGATGTCTCAGGACATTCGTGGTGTGCTGAATTCAAGGTTGAGGTCACAGTGGGCTAACACCTGGTCAATAGTCAACTGTTCTTTACACTTGACAAAAGCAGTTTGTTGCACCCCTGTCCATTTCCCAGATACCTCAGCTCTGAGCAGTTAGTACAGTGGTGCTAACACCGTGCTTTTCTGTGATACAAACCTTCTATAGTAGTTAAACAGTCCCAAGAAAGCCTGTAGCTCATTAACATTAATATGAGGTTGGACCTATTTTTTATTTTGATCACACTTAAAAAAGTCAGTCTAGATGTGGTTAGACTATTGCAGTACCAAACTGGACCACAGGGTGGTGTCACCTCTCTGTTTTGATTTGTGATAGATACAAGTAACATTTCTGACTGAGTGAAAACCTTTTAGAAACGAGTTGGTTATGCCTTTATGTTTAACCTCTGGTCATTAGATACCTTAGTCAACCAAACAAACTAGGCAAAAAGTATCCAAGATGAGATGAGATGAGATTTACTGTTAAGAAGCATGGTTACAAAAAAAAAAAGGGAAAAAAATGGACAGAAAGAAATAATCTACCAGATTGCCTTACTTTTTGAGTTAAACTTCCCCAAACATGGGGTAATTAGATCAGAAGTTTTAAGCAGACAACAAATAGGATTAACAAGTGGATTGTGGAAAGAGCAGAGCCTGAGTTCATATAAATTTGAGTTGATTTCTGTTTTCACAAACAAACAAACACAATAACGCAGTTCTTCTTTGTCAGTATTTATTACAGCACTTAAGATCACAAAAATAAAGAAATGACTAATGAACTTTTCTTCTTGAAGAACTGACGAGTTACAGGCCTCATGCTAAATTTAGAAACTAAGTCTTGCATCAAATCCAAACTGCAAACAGAAAAACTTAGAAAGAAGAACTCCTTTAGAGACTTCAGTGACAAATCAAAAGTTATTTTTTTTGGTTAAGGATGTCTGGAAAAGGTAAAACAGGAGTTACATTTTGTAATAAAATAATAAAGCAGAGCATCAAATACCACTGGACTGACGGAGCAAACCAGGGCTTCACTGAATTTGTTGGTTCATTAACCGTATCTGTCATAGCTGTTGCTGTATCTGTTGTAGTTGTAGCTGTAGCTATGCTGATTTATAGTCACAACAATAGAGACAATTGTGATAATGAAAATCACGACTCCCAGAGCAGCCAGGATGGAAGAAGCAATGTTGAGGCTGCGGGCTGTTGAACCATAATTGCGAGCACCCTCCAAGTCACCAACCATCCTCCGATCTCTGGACTGAAAGACAAAAGCAGTTTCAATGAGTCAAGAAGAGTCTTTATTTTTACCAATGTTTGAGACAAAGTCTGTAAAACAATTATTCAGCCATTTAGAAAACTTTCCCTACTACTGGGTCAAGTAAAGTATGATTATCCTGTTATTAGGCTGAAAGATACTTTTATTTAACAAAGAAAAAACACAAGTTTCCAGGACTGAATTATTAATAATTTGCACACTAAAAGAGGGCTATGATTTTCTTTTTCTAAACCTAACCAAAAACCAAAGGAAAGAAAACATTTAGTCTAGACTTATATCATATTAATCTCTGGAGAAAAATTTCAGACACCATTTCCTCTAAAACTATAACAAAGCTTTCATAAATACTTCAGTCAAAATCATAAAATAAAACTTAGTTATAAATTTTTCTATTTTATTTTAGCACCTGAACCGACCTTGATGGAGTAGATAAGAGCCGCCACCCCAAGGCAGAATGGGTTATAGTAGACGAAGCAGCAGAGAGACCAGATGATGTGATCCTTTGGTGGATCAGTGACCTTTGGTGGATCAGTGACGATGCTCACTGTGGTGTTTTGAATCACTCCGGGCCCTCCAGGCTGAGCAGGATAACCTTCATACCCCCGACCATGCAGTGGAACACCTTCAGGATTCATGATGGTCTTCGTGAACTCTTCGTTTACAGTTCAGGATGCAGAGAAGTCTGCTTAGACTGTGTAAAGCTCAGCGATGATGTAGATACAGTTTGGGTTTCTACCACGTCTGCAAATAAAAATAACAAAAAAAACAACAGACCACACACTTTCCAGCCTATAGCACACTCTGACTGACAAGCTCCCCCCGCCCCTCTTTTCCGCTAAATGTAACCACACCTGTTCAGTATTTTAACCTTTTCATATGGTGGGAAATCATACAATCAAAGCCAGGAAGCCTAGCCCCCTTTGTTGAGAGAGCAGCCATGAATTGGTGCTGCGTAGGTGAAGCTTGATGCTTTCCTTTGCTGTCGGAAAGTATAACTGTCAGAGTGATCACTCAATGTTCTTGTTTGGTCTTCAGAAGTTGTGACAGAGCGAGCGTTCTCCTGGCTGAATCCTCTTTCAGCCTATCTTTCAGCTGTCTTTGTTTTCTTGCTAGTTTTGTCTCTATTGGTCCATTCACACACAAGCAGGTTGGTAACAAGTTGGTGGTAAATACAGCTACTGAAAAAAAAAAAAACTTCCCTTTGGAGTCTTCTAATTACACTATAAACCCGGATAAGTTGAGTTTACTTGAAAAATGCTTGTTAACTGGTAACCTTAAAAAAATAAGTCATGAAATATGAAACTTAAGTTAATTTATCTCAACATCTTAGGTAGTGATGATTATTTTGGAAAATCATTCTACTGAATGTCTTAAATCAAATAAACCTGATGCTTATTTGTTACAAATTAAAATATTAAGTAATATTAAAAAATGTTGCATATCACTGTAAAACACAATAAGTTGACCTTACTCTAAACTAAAAGATGTGATGTTAATAAATTTGCCTTATGAATAAAGTAAATGTAAAAATTAAAAAAATTGAAGCAGATCTGAAAAACTAAATTAAACAATATTTTAAAGTACAGCTGGGTCTCCAGTATCCACAGAGTTCCCTCCTCACTCATGGTTACAAATGCCATCACAACAAAAATCAGCTCTAATAACATAACTTTGGTAACCGTGAGTGAGGAGGGAAGGCAGTAGATATGAGACCCTGCTGCACATTAAACTATTGTTCTTCAGGGGGCACAGGTTGTCTGAGCCCCACGGCACTGACTGGTGGTCTGTGTTTCATGGCACAGGGTCTTGTAGTCATTGACTTTTGCAGTGTGCCTAATGGTTAATATATTAATAAATTCAATTTTTGACTGGACTATCATGCTTTTTAGGCCAATTTTAAAATTTTTTTGATGCAGACAACCAGTCCACATAGACAGCTGGTCCATGCTGTGACGCACAGACAAACAGTCTGTGTCATGAGGAGCACAGACAACCTGTGCCATCGCTGCATGTCTAGAAGTCCTGCAGGGTGTCATTCCGATTGCGCCCCCTCCTCACTCACGGTTACAATACACAGTCACAGAAACTAATGATTTCAAGTTGTGCTTACTTAAACAGTAACAATAGTTAAATCTACTCAGAAATCATCAGTTTCAACCCTGAAAACTCAGACATTTGAGTAAATTGAACTTACCAACAAATTTCAAGTTTTCATAGCTTAATCTATTTTAGTAATACTTTCTCAGCTCAGGGAGGCACAAAGTCATGGTCTGTGGTCTGTCAGTTTAACCTCAAATGTGTCACTAAGTTCTATGAGTCACACCTGGTTTTCTGCCTCTCAGTCTTGGCAGCAGTTACTAACTGAAATGTTTGAGATCATTTAGGCTGAATTGCTTTGAATAAAGGGAAAATGCTTTCACAGAAAAGAAACAGGGACAAATAAAATTTTCTATTCAGCTTTGATTACAGATTAATACAGGCACTACATACACATCTCATCTGAATCAGATTCACAACATCAACATCCATGACATGAAAACAAAAATTAAACATGTTTTCTAGTTAAACCAAACAAACAGGTGACTTTAAACTTTAACTCTGGTGAGTCTGAAATAATCTGAAGTTATCTGTGAAAGTGGTCAGAAGAAACCCAGAGGAAATCATCCTGAAGGAGACATTTATATATTATCATACAAACAGAGCAGTTTGTATCTGATCATTGAGTCTAAAGTTAACTCTGTATTTGGTACTTGAAGTACAAAAAAGGCACAACAGACTTCTTGATGAAGGTAAAATAACTACTGGTCGGCATCACTGCCGGGATATGGATTCAAACTTCTTCTTATCCAAAACAACCTCCAGTTTTTCATGAAGGATGTTGGAAATGCAACAAATTATCAGCTGAAAAACACGACATATCTGTTTATTACCATTATAAAAAAGCATCTCTACAGCCAAAGCCAATTATTCACAACCAATCAGTGTTTAACAATCTAAACCCAGGCTCAAGATTCGTGCAGTCAGACATGAAAATGTGTTCGATAAGGAATAAGCAGCTGGATTTGTTAGTTTTGCTTCAGCTTAGTAAGATAAACACATTTGTTCACACAACCTGAGGAATTATTGGCAACAATCTCATCATCTTCCTACTTAAAAGAGTTGGGGTTATACTTTAAAATCCATTCAAACCAATCCTGATAAAAAAAACAAAAACACATTTATTATTTTTCTGAGTGTAATTTAGCTAAAAGTAAAATAAAACCCTCAAAATATTTTATTAGAAAGGAATCTTTTGGATATTCTAAGCTCTGTGATTTTAAAGAAACCAACTGTTTGGTTTGAGTGAATTAAATAGCAAATAACCCTGTCCCTGACACAGAAAGTGAGTATTTCAGTCGTGTCACTACATTAATTGAATAATCCAGTCGTTAATAGTCGTAGCAGTTGGTTAACAATAAGTGCATTTGCTTTTGGACACATGAGGGTGCTGCCCCTGGTGGAAATTTTAAGGCATCACATCTTAGAGGACGCAGCCACAGCGGAGACTCCTGGACGGCTGTACACACGCACAGGTGAGGTCTGGGAGAGACAAAGTGGAAACGAGGAAGAGGAGTGAGCAAAATAAGTTTCCTTGAAAGGTGAGTTTAACTTCGGCCTGGCGAGACACTTTTAGTTTCTGGGATCAGACAAAAGCTGTTTACCTTCTGGGCCTCACTGTTGAACTTGTTTAGAAGAGTCTGAACCCTGTTTCCGTAGTCTGGATGGACGGCCTTGAGGTTCTCCAGCTGTGTGAAAAACCACGACACACAAAGTCAGTGAAGAGAACTGAGTCGCGCACTTTTAACATTCATGATCTGAAGTATCAGGTGTCGATGAACACCTGTTTCTTTGAGGGGATTTTTATTTGCTGATGCTTCACTGTTACTTATTTGTGTTATGTTTTGGTATGGATAAACAAAAAATACTTCAAAACTGAGAGAGGAGCTAACACGCCCTAAACATAATCACTCAATCTGGTTTCAGTTCACACACAACTCATAGATTTTGAAACTTTCTGGTCAGATTGAGAAAGTATGTCTTACACAGTGCATGCACATTCTGCAGAAAGTTTTCTGTTTCCTACTTAAAACCACAAAGCCTCTTGTTGCAGTGGTCTGCTGGCAGATAATAGCACAGTGGCACTTAAAGGGAAAGTACAAACATCTGAATGCAAATAGGTCTCCAGGTTGTGAGTGTCTTAAGTTTGATGTTTTCTGCAGGACACTTGGAAACAAAAAAATATGCATCCAAAAAGAAAACTGAAAATTGGTCAGTTTATCTTGTTTCTTTTAATATGTAATAACGCTAAACTGAGGGGCAGAGGTAAGAGAGGCTCGTTTTAGTAAAACTGGCCACAGTTGTATGATTCAGATTCACAGGGCGCTTCATAATACCAGTATTAAGTTTATTTACAAGACCTTTTAGATTCTAGGCTCCAGCCACCTACAACTCTGAAGCTGAAAAAAAGTATGGATGGATTTATAAAGTCCTGTTGATAATTCAGGTTCAGGTTCCTTTATTTGTACCTCTAGGTAGATTTGTGAGACCACAACAGTCGTCAGAAAAACACCAGAGACAGAGGTAAAACATTTCAAACATTAAGCCAAGTTTAAGACGGATATAAGGAATAAAGGAATAAAAACACAGGAATTAACAGACGAGTGTGTCTGTTACAATAAACCAAGAATCTGATTGTTAAAAAAAAACTGTTTCCATTTTTTAGTTACACCTATGACATCCAGCTTTATATTTCCACAAGTTTCATCACCACAGAAACCTCCACCATGTAAAGTCTTGAAAAGCAACTGTGGAAACTCTGAGTGAAGACTCTTGCAGTTTCTATAGGAGGAGTCATTCATTATGATAAACCAAGATGCAAATAAAATTAATATAGTTGCAATCAGTGCCACATAAACAGCTGACACCGATCAAACCAAATACTTGAATGGATGTGATAAAGGGTTTTTGGATGTTATCACCACGTTTTATCTCTTTATCAGAACTTCAAAACCGTCAGCTGTATGAAGTGAAACTTTTCATTCACCCACAAAACCTCACATCCTGTGTTCAACATGTGGCAATCTGAGAGATCTAGCCTGTGGTTTCAGCATTTCACGGTTTATTTTTTCCAATGGGCGCAAACTTGCCACGTTCTGGTAAACTTTACCGCTTTAGATCCTAAATAGGTCATTTTGGCCAACAAGCAAACTCTTTTTTTCTTTTTCTTTTTTAACAATGCATGTGTCACTGTTGGTTAAATGGCACTAATCTTGCTGCTGTTGACTATGTAGTCCAAATATTATTCTTCATTCAGATTATATTTTCTTATTCTTTCTTTATAGAAAACCACACACACAACTATATCCACACAGACCTGTTTGTTTTTGCTGGAAAGGGGAAAGTTAACGGTTTTTGTGCTGTCCGATTTCTCAAATGTCAAGTTTGCTCTTCAAAATTAACACTATAATACATGTTTGTTAAAACTATTTTCAGTATTATTTGACTGAAATAATAATTAAAACATGACAAAGGTGTTCTAAGAGCTATATTGATAATTTATTTGTATAAAACAATTTTTAAACATTTTGTGTGTGTCTGAGAAATCAGCGTCAACTCATTAAAACAAAAGGCCTATAAATCAGCAATGGTTTGCTCCAAAGTCACATGACTTAAATCAATTGAAGTCACATCCTTTTTGGTGGGAACCATGAAGGCAGTGTGGCATATTTTAACTCCTCACAAATATTTCATCAGAATGATTGTCTGTACATGGCCCACTTAAGTGTTCATCAACTGTGTTACCAGCATTTTCTGGTGTTCATACCAAAAATGTAAAAAAAAAAAAACTGTGAATTAAATTCACAGAAATATGAGGTAATGGAGGTCAGGTAGTACCATGTTTGAGGTCTGCAGTTAGCACAAGAGCCAAAAAACACTAAATTTAATATCGTAGAGACAGGTTTGTCGTGTTACATGTGATTTTTATGCCACAATTCTTTTAAATTTTGGCTAAACTGAGATATAAATGATGAGGGACATTTCTACAGAGCGTAGTCTTGCATAGAAACTTTAAATAGAGCTGTCCCGATATTCCATTTTCACTTCTGATACGATACCGACACTGCAGCATTGCGTATTGGCCTATACCGATATTAATCTGATACGATATCAGCATTAAACATGCATACTTTTATTACTTATTTTGTAGTATCTATGTCTGTCATGTTAGAAAAGGCTTGATCAAGTTATATTATTCTAACAAAGAACAGTAGTCAGCAACAGTAGGAATGAGGAAAAACTGACCCATTTATTATTACCCAATGGGTAACAGAAACTGCTTCTATCAGAGTGCTTATATTGGAGATTTTAGATGCATTCCGATACGATATTGATGATGGTTGACAAAATTATATTCCAATTTTTTTGTGGATGATTTAAGATGGACTCACCATGCGCTTCTGGATGAAGAGCTGAGCTCCCTTCAGGGCCCCGGCCATGTTTTTGCAAAGTCTCTGCCGCTCCTCCTCGTTCAGCACCTGAGTGTAGAACGTCCGAACCTGGAAGACAAAAGCAAACAAACTCAATCCAGACAGGATGCCATCCACCATTAAAAAATACAGGCCTTTTTTTTTTGCACATCATCCCAGTACTCATAGTTCATTGTTCAGTGCTGATCCCTGTACTTTTTTTTCTACAGTTTTTTACTTTTCTATATTTCTTTTCATTTCTATAAATCTTTAAATTAAAGGCTTCCGTCCCTCCACCTCAACATCTTCATCCTCCTTGAGACACCACTGCTATTGATACCATAAACCATAAACCACAAACAATTCCAAGCAAATTTTATCTGAGTTAATGTGATAGAGACCCTGTGGTTCAGAAAGACCGCTGCATCTTTGGCCCGATTCAACAACCCTGGTTATTTTAAATGAAGAAAATACAGTGTTTAAGTTGAATTGGCCACTTGTTGCGAAGGGGGAAACTGTTGGAGTCATGAACTCTTTAGGCTGTCAGGTTTGCTGCTGGCGGTTTGGTGAAGAGTTTTCTTAAGAACAGGATGTGTGATGCAAAAGTGGAAAACAAAGGCCGCTGCTGAGCAGTGAAACGGTGGTAAAGGTGCGTGAAAAAACAAAACCCAGGCATTGACTGTGAAACTCATAAAGCTTAATGTGATAACAGCTGTGATAATCAGATTCCTCTTTGAACGGAGAAGAATTTGACTGTTATTGATCAAAGCCTGACTCACAGCTTTAATATGGAAAACTGACCCCAGATTAAAACTGTTGCATTTGGTGATTTTTGCATACTAACAAATGCTATTATTTTATGAGGTGATCAATTTTAAATTTACTTGTCTTTCTAAAGATGTCAAGAGCACACGACTACTTTCTCCTCTGCGCTGTGTATGTTTTAAAGATTGAACAGGTGAAAAGTGAGTAATTAAAAGACTTATGATGCTCTTTTGAGCTCATATATCTTCCCAATATTTCATAGCAAAGAAAATGTGATAGATAATATGTCTCTTCACTCTACCTGTCAAGAAATGATCTTATTTGTTGTCATAGCAACAGTTTTTGTTATTTACCTGTGTCACATTGTCTTCATCTGAACTGTTGTAACGGCCTACATCTGGAGACACCTTGAACTTGGACTCCACAAACCGAGGCTGAGTCTCAGGAGCGCTGAAGCTGTTGGGATAGTAGTTTGGGGCTCCACCTAGTGGTCAGACAGAGAAAGCACCAGTGAATAAAGCAGGAAGACAGCTGCTGGGTTGAATTACACAAGTACTGATTTAAAATAGATTTGTTTGGTGTATGTGACTCTGATTACATTTTAGTGATTCGTTTTTAAGATCAGCAGAGTAAATTAACATCTGATTCACATTCGTCTCAAGCTTTGGGGCATAAAGTTTGACATTTAGAAGGATGGATGTTGACAGGAAGAAACAGAGCTCACAAAAACAGGAAAGTAATAACCAAAAGTCGTTCGACCAACTTTAAATCAAAGACTGATGATTTATTACTGAGTTTATCACCTGACTTCTTATGTCAGACGGAGGTGTGGCTTCAAAGAAAACATTCCTCAAATTACACCAGATTCACCTTTAAGCCACAGCTTTACCCGCTTAAACAATGAAGCTTGTGTCTGTCCTAACTACACCACACATGAGCTGGACTACGCCCTACCTTGGTTGTCAAACATGCACATTGGACCATCGCGCTGGTAGTTGGTTACACGGGTCCTGAATGGACAGTTGACGGGGATCTGAAGGTAGTTGGCCCCCAGCCGGTGACGATGTGTGTCTGGGTAGGAGAAGAGTCGTCCCTGGAGAAAGATAACAAAAAAAATAGACAAAGAGTTCACAAAATGATCTTGATTCACAGTCTTCTTGGTTGTCATGGAAAAGCCAGCTTGGGTATTTTTTTTTTCACATTTTTGGTTTGATCTCACTGAGATCAACACCAAATGTTGGGGTGTTTACCTGCAGCATCTTGTCTGGGCTGGCCTCAACGCCTGGTGGCATGTTGCTGGGATCGAAGGCCAGCTGCTCCACCTCTGCAAAGTAGTTGACTGGGTTCCTGTTGAGCACCATTTTGCCCACAGGGATCAGAGGGTACTCTTTGTGTGACCAAACCTGCACAAGAAAAACTCTGTTAGAAAAAAAATTCTGTAGCTGAATGAGCAATGGGCATAACAACACCCACAGGTAGCACTTGTCGTGTTTCAAGCAGAGGGATGCAGTACCTTGGTAAGATCAAAGGGGTTGAACTGAAACTTCTCAGCCTGCTCAAAGGTCATGACCTGGATGTAAAAGGTCCAGGACGGGTAATTTCCATTGGCGATGGCGTTGAACAAGTCTCCGATGGCGTAATCAGGGTTGGTAGAGGCCAGGTGGTCGGCCTCCTCCACTGTCAGATTCTTTATGCCTTGATCAGTCTGACATAGAGGACATGAGAAATAACTAAGCAAGACCAGAATCTCAGAAGGTTGATTTATTACGTCGGGGAAAGGCTTTACCAGACCTTGAAATGAAACTTGCAGTAGACACATTCGCCATCAGCGTTGACCAGTTTGAAGGTGTGAGAGCCGTAGCCATTCATGTGACGGTATCCATCAGGCAGACCTCGATCGCTGAACAGGAAAGACACCTGAAGAGAAGAAATGAGACATAAAAAGAGAGTCCTGTAGACTTTTTTTTTCACTTATTCAAACAATTCCTGAAGCAGAGGAAGAGGAGCAGTGCACTGCAGCACATTACTAACCTGATGCAGACTCTCAGGTCTCAGGCTCCAGAAGTCCCACACCATGTCAGGGTCTTTCATGTGGGTCTGGGGGTTACGCTTCTGAGAGTGGATGAAGGACGGGAACTGCACAGTGCAAAACATGCACAAAAATATAAGTATATAGGTTCAGATTTTCATCTCTTTTAAAATTTGAAGCCTTTTTTAATCTGGTCTTCTAATTTTTGAAGACACTTTGCTATAACTTCACCCACTCACCAGCAAGGCATCCCTGATGAAGAAGATTGGGGTGTTGTTGCCAGTCAGGTCCCAGTTCCCCTCCTCGGTGTAAAACTTGACTGCAAAGCCTCGGGGATCACGCACGGTGTCTGCTGAGCCAGACTCCCCGGCTGGAAATTAAAACATCAGTGTGAGACATGATCTTACTCAGATACGGCTCAAAAGAATATATTAGCACAAACAAACATCTCAGATGTATGATTATGTATTCTACATGTATCTTTAGCAACAGGAATAAAAACAATATCTACAAACATTTCACCACGCTTCAGCTGATCCTTTCACTATAAAGGCAGCATTTTAAATGGAGCTCTGCAGACAGGTTTGGGGTGTCTTAATACCTAAAGTTGTTCTTACCCACAGTGGAAAATCGGACTGCGATAGGTGAAGTCTTGCCGACATGTTCGAACACCTTGGCTTTGGAGTATCGAGTGATGTCATGAGTCACCTCAAAGTACCCGAAAGCCCCTGCATCACAGAACAAAACAGGTCTTTGTTTCGTTCACACATTTGAGTCACATCTTAATAAACATACCTGGTTCAAATATTTGCAGCTGCCTGCTCGGGCTGGTTTGGTGTTATATAACAATACACTGGAAAGAATTTGACTCCTTGCAGAGCCGGCCAACAAACAAAGTTTGTTCAATATCTGAACAAAGTCTCTGACCTTGATCTGAACAGCTCAGTGAGATTAACATTAATCTGGAGCTAATCCAAACAACTTTATTCACTTTATAACATCTTGTGCAGACATTAAGGCTCTTGAAAACCAAGCACTGGTTTCAAAAAACACAAACACTGGAAACTACAGTGGAAAAATGACTGAAACTGTCATACAGCTAGGTATAATGACCTTAAAAGTAGTTCCTTATTAGTAACTAATCCAGAACATGACCAGAGACTGTGTAGATGTAGAATCTGAAATTATAGAATATTATATATTAAAATAGAATTAGAATATCATATATTAGAATATTAATATATATAATATTAGAATTTTATAAAAGATTGTATGTTTTTAACCACAACAAACAGAAACAAAGAAAAAACAACATGGCAACCCAGCTTTGACTCAGTCCCTGATTGTATTTGTTTGTGTGTTTACATATCCTGGTGAAGGACGGAAACGCTATTTGAGAAAGAGCTGAGCAAGGAACCAGAAACCTTCTGTAATAAGCAGCTCTATCAGGATGAAAAATATTAATTTAATGTGGAGCACTTTTATCTTTTAAGTCCATATGTCACAGCCAACACACTCTTACAAAACGTACCCGCCCCCTTGGCATGCACCACTCTCTCTGGGATTCGTTCCCGGTCAAAGTGGGCCATTTCATCTGTGAAGACCACATCCTGGACCAGCAGAGGGCCTCTTGGTCCCGCAGTCTGCTCATTCAGTTTGTCTCCGACGGGATGGCCAGCCCCTGTGGTCAGAGTGTCCGGCTTCTGTTGCAGAAAGAACACATGAGATCCATAAATAATTCAGGACATGTATGTGAAAGGAAAGAATTCTGAGGACATGATTCAGAGTTTGGGAAAAACATTTCAAAGGGCTTTTGACTCTTCTTGATAAAGCAGATACTATCATAATCTTGTTATTTTCCTGAAACACAATCAATAATCATTAATATAAACATTTGCAATCCTAGCTTGTAATATGTCTCAATGAAATATTATCAGTCAGCAGTTTAATTTGCACGGTAGAAGAGTTCATTAACTGAGACTCTGGGACAAGTACCTTAGTTTTATCATACACATAGCACACCTCATACACTGTGTATACAGTGTTTATTTTCTTCAGCAATTTAATGTTTTTATTTTTATTTTTTTTCTATGAGTAACTTTGTCTTAGTGTTACATTTAGTTTTTAACTGGATATATTTACATGTGCAAGTAAAATAAAAACTTTATTTTGTCTTTTGCATCCAAAAAAACAACAAAAAAAAACATTTTATTCTCTCTCTTCATACAGTGATGGACAAAATATTAAAACATTTGGCATTTTCAAGAGGTTCCACCTGTTTTTGTTGAACCGGCCATAAAAATATCCATAAAACAAATGAAATATCTATAAGTTGGCCTCCTAAAGTCCGAAGCTCAACCCCATCCAGCAAATTTTGGAGAAGTTGAAATATAAACATTAGTGTTGAATTTCTCAGGAAATATATTGACACTGTGCCAGAGACATGAGCTGCTTGTACTGCTGCAAACAGTGGACACATAGCAAAAATTAGAGTCAAAATAAACACCTATAGACTCACTTCATCTGATATCTTATGTGCTAAGGGCAACCATCTGCATGTTTTATGATCATGCTGTGAAGGCAAATAAAAGGTCAGAGCTTTCAGGTGTTATAATAATTTTAGCTACCACTGTATATCTCTGCAACTTGGATTGATCTGATGCTTGCAGCAATGCACATAACAAACTGGGACTATCAGATGAGTGTGTTGACATCACCTTACCCGACCTACAATCTCTAGAATACCGGTCTTCAATATTTTCACAGCTGCATGAGATTAAAAAATGGCTTCACCCATGCAAGGATTAGAGGGACGTGTATGAAAAAAGGGGTTGCTTGAGGTGATAGGGGGCATTTGCTCCACTCTGCTGAGGTTATGTAACTATCAGGGTTGAAGTTCAGCCTCTGGACGATGACCTACTTCTTATCTTTGAACTGAATTGCAGTTTTATTGACAGTGAAACTGTCTTCTAGGTAACAGTTGTTTGTTAACTTAAGTTTGTGTAATTATTTGCTATGCTATGCTATGAAACGAGCACATTAGCATGCAACATTAGCACTCAACTGCTGGAGAGCGCTTTATAGCAGCAGTTACATCTCCAAGCAGTCAACTTAAGGAAGGAGCTTTATAAAAATGTATTATAAACATACCTGCAGAGTAACACCTGCATCGTTGAAGCGTAGCTGATCAAACAGGGTGGCTAGCTTAAGGTTTCTGGCTGTTACTGTTAGCTGTTACCCTAAACGACCTCTCACCCATATTTACTGCGCAGAAAAAAATGCTTGATGAAATGCAAAGTATCTACAAACCTGAACGCCTCTACTCTCCTTCCATAGCTTCATTTGATCGGTAGCTTTATCCCTGCTGCCAGCCATGTTGACAGTTGAGCGACACTGGACGTTCACACAGCGGACTATTCAGACGGTGTTACGGTTAAAAGTGATACCTTTTCTATCCCAGTGCCTAGAAATTTTCTCCCTGGACTTTGCGCATTGGCCCCGCCCCCTCCAACGACCCAGTCTTTTTATTGGCTGGCAGGGGGGAAACTGATAGAGCAACCTCCGACGACCCTCTCTTCCTATTGGCTGAAAGGAAAAACTGACCTACTTTTCGCACAACAGGAGAGGAGACTAAACAACGGATGTGTATTGTGGTGTGTTTTGTTATTTTTGATTTCACAACAGTCTTCACTTGCAAGTCCAAAGCAATTACCATCTTTATTCTACACATGAATTATTGTTATTAGTGTTATTATTGTTGAGTGTAAAAAACTAAATTCAATGTAATGTAAGAGAAACAACTTTAAAATACAACTACCCGTTAGTTTGCACAGGAAGACATAAAAAAAGGTACCCTGCATAAAAAAATACAGGGCTCAGTGTACACTTTTTTTTTTTTTTTACAAACATATACAGATCCTATATATTCTGACTAAAAATTAAATAAAATAAAGTAAATAAAAATGTTTGCATTTTTTTCTGTTTAAATGGCCAAAAATGCTATAGCCTGTAGTTCTAGATCCTTGAGACAATTAATTGCAGTGTTTGCAGGGCTTTGAGATAAGCTTCTGTTTGATGCAATGTTTGTTTACCATCCCTAGATTACTTCAAAATACAACTGTAATCCAACGGTCACGACCTCTTGTGTGCAAATGTTAATTGTGCTTAAGTGTTATTTTAGATATTACTGAATTTTTTTATTTATTTATTTTTTTTTTACAAAACATGTATACAATACTAGCCTCCGTCATAAAGTTATTAACATGCAATTTATACACAGAAAACGAGAATAAACACCTTCACATTTACTTTTAAATAAGATAATCTTCTTAAGAGCCAACCTCTTTTGTTGCTGGTTACTTGGCTTTAATTCTGTTTACTGCTGGATCAAGTTTCCAAAATAAAAATTTCAATAGTCTTTTAAAGTTATGGAGTTCTTAAACCCCCCTGGACAAAAATCACATGATATTTCTATTTTTATGTCAAACTTAAACCTTATTTTTTGTCAACATTTTACAAAAACAGATGAAATACACATTTGTAAATAGTTTTTGATTCCAAAAGGCATTTTGTGGCTGTCTCATATGTTTTTCACAACCTTGGGCTGTTAGACTGGGTTTCGACCAGCAACAATCCATTTCTACTATCTTGCGTTGAAAGCTAGCCGCATCATTGCTCAGGACATAGACTCACTCAGTCGTTACTGTTGAATTGCTTTTATTTCAAACAGCATTCACACAATACACTGTATTCTTGAGGCACATTCACATCAAGTGCTAAATAACTTCATGCATGGTAAAATGTTAGGCTACAGCTTCGATGGACTGAATGCAGATGCTGATTGTAAATGAAAATATTGCTTTATTATTTGGCACAGTTGGAAATGTTGTCTATCATATGACAGCAGGTGTGTGTGTTATTTTTGGATCCGTTTAAAGTGAGGTGAGGAGTGCAGTCAGAACTGGACCTTATCATGTAGAGTTCAGGCTCTGCGGTAAAAAAAAAAATCCAACAATGCGTAAGGCTGATGATGCTTCAAGAGTTATAGCAAGTATTTCACATGATGATTCACATTCAAAAGTTACAACAAAACAGCACGATTGCACAACATTGTAGAGAATATCTCAGACGGTTAAAAAGCCACCTTGACATTCTGGCTTAAACGAGACCCCTGTTCACTGAACGTCCTCAGACTGAAAATCATTTCAGTGTAATTTAGATTGCAGCTATTCAGAAAGAACGAGTGTGGCAACAAGTGCCTCACAGATAAGTTCAGAATATCAAGGTGTTTCCTTAAACATAAAAGAAGGTGTAACCCCGTTTAGAGAGGTTTAAATACTCAACATCACAAGTTAAATTCCCAGAGGTGTTTTTATAGTCAACCAGCAACAGTATGGTGTTAATATAGTGTATAAATGAAGTTTGATTTGAGTGTTAAATATGAAAAACATGACTGCAAGGAGAGTAAGTCTGCAGTATATTATTTACAGTGTTAAATATGCTTCTGCAACCTGTATTGCATTAATCATGGTAAAAATAGTTATGTAGTGATGTTTATGTGAAAGTTACATCCGTTTTGGCCACCCTGTAACAGCTGCTACAAATTACAATTATGTCACCTGGATAAGAGTACCTGGATATATTATTTTCAGAAGCACAATAGATACCAAACACACTGAAACCTTTGTTATTTTTCAGTCTCATTGTTCACAAATGACACGAGCAGATCCAATAAAGGTAACTCAACTCAGCTCTAGAAACTGCGACAGGATGACTGGTTTGAAAAGACGAAGGAGTGTTTTCCTGATAGAGAAGTGATTTCACTCGTCCACCCAGTCGTTTGTTCTTTAGAGAGCTAACGCAGGACACAACCAGAGGAGGCATCATGCAAGGAAGGGCTTATTTTAGTAAAACTCAAAATATAAAATTTCTGAACCAGACTTTTGAAAGGGACAAATATTCATAGACGTCTGCATCTATGCAGCTTGATTTTCATGCCGAGGGAAAATAATGATTAAACATTAAATTTGAAAACTTAACGAAAAGTAAAATTGAAGTTGTTCAGGATTTTTATTCACATGCTAGCTTTTTCCTCTGACATCACGCCCAGGTTTGGTAGCCTGAATCCTACGGTGATTTGACATATTCGTATTCAGTATGAATGAAACAAAAAGATCTTTATAAGCAGAAATCAAGAGTGAAATCAGTCTGTATCCTTAAGTAGAACAACACTTTTTATAACCTTTGAACTTCCTTTAGAAAGAAGCTATTGCTAGCTTCAGCTGTCAGATAGAGGTTGGTTAGCCTAGTTTGAATAGGCTCACTAAATGCACTCAGTAAAACTAAACGATTGCTCCCTTTCAGGTTTTCGTTTTCAGTGTCCTCTCAGCTGCTCTTCAGTCTGAGGGTGTTCAAATTAATGGGACTAACTGTCCATGACCTTAAAACTCGATGGCTAAAAGCCCAAAACTCAGAGTACGACATTACAAAAGCACTGAAGAGCACCCTGAGCGTGACGTCAAGAGAGGCTGCTGTGTGAATATGATCCATAAGCTCTGCTCATTCTGTAATGCCTCCATTTCCCAAGATGCATCCAAGTGAGGAAGGAAGAAAAATATACAAGACCTCAGATTAAAGTGACCAGAGGTCAATGACAACATCCAATCTGAGGTCAAACACTGTTTTTTATAGGTTTATAGATAAGGTGTTTACTTTGTCTGTAACTCACCAACAGAGCGACACACAGCACAAACTGTGTCGTCCACAACTCCTCCTTTAACACAATCAGATCAGAGCATGGCACCACCAAAAGAGGAGAGGTGAGCGTAAAGTGAAGAAGCAAGTGTTTTACTTGAATGAACTGGGTTAAAGATGACTAAATCCTGCGCAGAGGGTGCCACATGGACACAGGTTTCCTCAGAGTGGCCAGCATCTGGTTCCAGTGAGTAATCCCCATCCCGCTGGCTTCAGGGCCAATGATCACATGACCCAGGTTCTCGCCCCGGCCGTCGTCTGTCGCCTCGGCCACTGTCACCCTGAGGGAGAGCTCCTGCAAACAGAGTGGCTCGGTTACACAACCTGCTGCGTGAGCATGACTCAGCTTCTTCTTTGCAGAGAGCCTCTCAAAGGATCACTTTGATGAAGTTGTAGCAACTACATCTGTTTTTATTTGGCAGTTTAATCTCTTTACCCACTTTTCATTTCATTACAGTTTGACTTGTTCTGAAGAAAGCAATAAATATAACAGCAATTTCATATCTATACATATCTATTCTTAGTTTCATTGGATAATTTAAAAAACACATTCATACCACTGAACTTATGTCATCATTGTTTTTTTGTTACTTTTAATTAACTTTTTAGTCACAAGAAGAGTTATTTTAGGTGTGGCAATACCAGCTGATTATCAGGCCACTAACTTCAGTCATGAAAAGTAAGATATCTGAAATTGTGGTTTGCACTGAAATCTCCCTGTAACCCTTTTTTTTGTCTTTGTATGCTCATTTATGTACGGAAGCCTGTTTCTGCCAGAAAAAGAAACAAAACAAAAGAAAGAATATTTACTAATAAATAAATAAATAAATAAATTAATTAATTGATTAAAATAAACAAATAAATGAATACATAGGGAGTCTTGCCTGAAAAAAATGAAAGACTTGATGTTTTCATTAAAACATTAAATAAGAAAGATTTTGTCAAAAACAAACCAACCAAACAAACAAACTCACTCAAAAAAAAAAAAAAAAAAATTGGGAAACTGACCCCCCTAACTAAAAAAGACTTGATGTTATAGTAATTATAAAACAACAATCAACAATAACAATAAAGGAGGAGTTTGCTCAATAAATACAAAAATAAAGGAAACTAAATAAAAAATAAAGAATGAAATAAGTAAATTTGAGCAAAAAAAGGAAAACTTGACTGATTAAAAATAGAAGTAAAAATTAAAACTTGATGTAACAGCAATAGCAAAAAAAAGGAGGATCCCTCGCTCCCCCCCGAAAAACAATAAAAAACAAAAACAAAAACAAACAAAAAACAAAATAAAACAGGGAGACTTCCTTAATGAAACAGAAAAAAAGACTTGTAGAAAAAATAGGAAAAAACAACATAAATAGAAAATAAAAAGGCTCGACCAATAAAAAAAAAAAAAAGAAAGGCTGTAATCATATTGTTCCTGTGGCAGAATTTTTTTGTATCATATCATTAAGTGATATGTTTTTTTTTAATAAAGTCATATCACCTTATTTTTTTCTACCCGTCAGAAATGGGCTTCTTTATTAATGTCCTGTTAAGCCATTTATTAGAGCAGGCAAAATGTCTCATATTTGCATTCTGCGAAAACATTTAGCCCAAAGCTTTTTCTGGTAGTTCCTGGTACCCTGTCCCACCCTGGTCACAGCTTGTTCCCCCTCTCCCCTCTGAAAAGAGATACCAGACAATCCAATCACCAACCAAAACAACTTTTCCCCTCAAGCTGTAAAGACAGAGCACCCACTAACTCAGATAGTCTCAAACTGATAGTTGCTATTTATTGTTCCTTATTCAACATTTTGTTAACTTTGCATTGAGTTATTTTATAACTGAATGTTTTTACTTTACTGTTGTTAGAAAGAGTTACTGAACTGCCTTTTGCTGTTTCACAAGAACCGCAATAAAGATCTATTCTCTTATTTTCTAAAAGAAAAAAGTTATCAGGACTGAAAAATCCCAAAAGCACACCTTTGCTTCTTCTCTTACAGCATATTAAAACCAAGCCAAAGAAATCCTTTGCAAAGACGGTGTTATCAATCAACAATTATAATTTTCTTCCTAACAGTCGACCTACCTTTTCCTTTGTTGTTATTAGCCTGAGCTCTCATGTGTCGCTTACTTTTCATCACTGCTTTATTGTTCTCTTCCTGTTATCACACTTTATACCTCTTATCTTCCTTCCTCGACCTACATTCCCTTCATGGATTGACTTTCCTGGTTTCATCATGCAGGAGTTTAAAGTTTCACCTGCAGGACGATGGACGGCACGGAAAAGATCATGGCCTCGTTGAAGATGGGGTTTGTGTCGTCTCTTTTGGTGGATGTCTTTTTCTTGCTGATCTTCCTCCCGTCTTGCAGGAGATAGACTTTGACGAAGGGATCTGATAATGAGGGAGAGGGAATAAGGTTCTCACCACATTTCAAAACCCAAAACACACATGTACAAACACACACAGTTTGTGGAGCATGCAGAGAATCCTCATTAAGGTGTAATGAGGTAGACGCACAGTTACCTCTGGGCTATAAAGACAGGGTGACCTTTATCAGTTCACTGAAGAAGTGACACTTATCAGAACATTTAATATGATGAACAAGACATTCAAGCCCCATCCTGAGGTCTGATGGGTCTTAAATTGGACACAAAGAGTCTGTACTTTTCATAAACTTCAAGCCAAGAAACAGAAATCACAAACAAACCAAAGCCCCTGACCTGCAGTGTTCTTCCCGTTGGTCCACACCAGATTCTTGCACTTTGCTACGACCACTGTGAGGCGCTCTGCAGTCGGCAAATAACTTAGAGACAGCAGGATCTCCCCGACTGCGTCCACAGCCTGTGAAAGAGACACCAGCATGATGGAAAAATCCTAAAAGATACATCAGCAGTCAGCTTAGACAATAATATCTCCAAAAGAATCACAGGAAAGTTTAACTGTTTTATCTTTTTTTATAAAACTGAATACTTCATGTTTGAAATCTTTAAACCGGATATGATTTAATCATCACTTCATGTAAAAAATGTCATCCCTGTTTGCGCCTGTTGTGATAAAGCTTGTAGTTTTGCTTAGTGTCCAGCAGGGGACACTACAAAACCTATGCTGAGATAAAACTGAGACAAAGTGGAAAATGCCTCATATTTAAACATTTCTTTGTTTTTCTGTTTTTTTTTTTTTTGTTTTTTTTCATTGATTTGAATCAAACTCCACAAACTGATTCCTCTTCCCTTGTGACAGATGCTGCCTTGTCCCTCACCTTATTAACATCCTGCAGGTAGAGCCAGGCGTTAAACGGTCTGATGGTCAGGTCGAGGTCTGACAGCTTCAGGTCTGCCACCCCGGCGCTGATATTTCTCTCATCAGCATCAATCCCAAATGCAGCGAAACGCAGGTTGTACTCCTCTAGAGTGGACAGGTCCACGGGGATGGAGTAACGCTCATCAAAAATCACGGTGAAGGCGTTTGTCTGGACCTGCAGGAAGAAGAGGGAAAAAGGAATCAATCTACATAACTTTCTTAATCACTCAGCCCATTTTCATTCAGCTCTGGGTCACATGAGGTCATTGGGTTGATGTAAGTTCATCACACTAATAAACAGAGGTGTCATATCAAATAAGCACAATAGAGAAAGTTTAGTTTGCCCAGGTGTTCGGTCATAAATCTCAGGAACAGCTTCAGAAACATAAACTGAATTTTAACAGTCTAAGACATGAGCCTGAAGTCTAAGGGACATAAATCTTTAAGTGTTCAAACTGTGACTTTTAAAGAGAAACACCCGAAACAGAGTTTACTTCAAACTCATGTTTGAGTAAATCTCTCCTTGTGTGTTTTGCTTTGGCCTTCCTTTTTGTTTGGATGCCGAGCAGTCAGACCAGTGCTTGCTGAGTTCAGGGACTGTAAGGTGCCGTCTGAAGTGATCTGATTTAAAGGAGCAGTACGTAAGTTTCTGAGGCAACTTGCAGCTGGGTTATGGATTGCAACTGACTGATAACAGATCCCACATCCTCATGCTTCTAAGATCTGGAAGAATCTAAACACAAAACCTGTGAAAAAAATGACATGTCCCCCAAACAAACAGTCGGCTCTTGCAGAAATATTGCGGTGCAGCTTCTTGTATTCAGAAAGAACTGATGCTGTGTTTATGTGGTGTCAGAAACAACAGAAATTTAGTTACCAAGTTCAAAAATGCCCAGATTCATCGGCTAAAGTTGGAACGTCTTCAACATGGTGAGCAAACAACATTTTGATACTGTCCTGAAACTTTCTGTTGAATCCCATAATGAAATGAACTTTTGTTCAAATATAATTGTTAATATGTTGTAGAGATGTGGCACTAATTTTAGAATCAGGGCCACATCTTCTTCACACTTCTTTCTGCTCCTTTAAATACAAACCTGACTGTTCCCCTCTTTATCGTTCCTCCTACACCAGATTCCCAGAGAAGCTTCCCCAAAACAACAACAGTTTCCACATATTTAACAAAGAAACAATCTCTCAATCAGATGGTGTTTATGGTGCAACAATCATATTTTTTCACATAGTGTGACCATTACCTGTTAGAGAGGTCATTGATGAACATTAAAATGAGATTTAATCAACAATAATGAACCAGGTGTGTTGCTGAAGCAGAATGTTAGTATTCATGGGTGTTGAAAACTGGTTCCTGTGAAGAATCGATTAGAAATTATTTGATCCATCGAGACAATCATCTTTATGCTTAAAGATTTCCTTGATGTTTACAGTTTACAGTTTCAGTTAGCAGACGCTTTTGTCCAAAGTTACGTACAACACAAGCAAGAATTTAGACAGAGGGAAAACCTAGTCAGTGCGACAACAGTGCTACAAGTTATTCAGCTGCAGGTGCTACCGTTAAGTGTTATTTATTTTTTTTTGGTGGTGGTAGTGGTGGGGGGGTGTTAAAATAATCAACAAGCCAACAAACCACAATTAATTATTCTGTGGATCATATAGAGTTAGGTAATTCATTCCACCATTTCGGCACAACAGAGGAGAAGAGTCTGGCTAGAAATTTGGAGCTGCGCTGGGCTGGGGGCACCACTACGCTGTGCTCACAAGTAGAGCATAGTGGGTTAGAAGGAGTGTAGACCTGGATGAGGGACCCCAGGTAGGCAGGAGCCATGATGTTTCTTTACATTACCCTGGAGCGGCTAGACCATATGTCAACATCGTGAACGGGCTACATGTCAATTCAGCTCATCAGTCTGCAGCAGAATTTCAAAGATAAGGGCGGAGAGATCCAAGCAAATGAGATGTAAGAGCTTTTCCTCAGTTTCCCCCCTGTCTCTGTGATAGCTTCAGGATGCTAACTGTAGCTGCGGTTAGCCTGTTGTTTTAGCCTGTAATGTTACAGTAAACGAGCTTTGGTGTTTTCAAAACATTGTGCACTAAGAGCTCTCAGTGACGTGGAAGAGCAGGCAGTATCAGTCGTGGCTCATTTACATATGAAGGTCACGCCCACTAAATCAGAGCGTTCTGAACAGAGGGGCTATCAGAGCCTGGAAACAATGCTGCTGTGCTTGATTTATTGGCTTTTTGGACCAAACATGTTACTACCATTTCATAAAGACATCAATGATCCATATTAAACTGCAGAAAAGGAGCATAATATGGGACCTTTAAGCTCTTTGTGCTGTTGATTCGGACCGTAAGGAACACATGTCCGTCAAGGTGCTGGGTGTCAAAGACGCACAAGAACATTTTTATGACATTCTAATTGTTGTTTTGTTAGCGAACTGTTAAATCACGCTGCACATACGCAGAGTCAGCACTTGCTGCGGTATAAAAGGTGCGCAATAGCAGGGGTGAAAAATTCGAATTTTTCATTTTTTAAATTGTCCACAAAGAAATAATCACCCAGGCCTACCTTTTACTCTAAATCATATTTTATCCTTATGTCAAGTTTCGACTGATCCTTTCCCACCAATACCTGAACCTGCTTTGAGGGGCTGATGGAAGGCAGATAAGGGAGCTTTGTGGTGAGCATATTTAAATACTGCAATAATACTGTAAAAACAGTATTATGACAAATAATTTCATGATAGAAGTAAATACTGGCACTTTGGGCATAAGAGTGGCAGAAGTCATGGAAAAGGCTGCCTAACCCTTGTGTCAAAAGTTTGTGTAGGTTTGATCATTCGTGGAGTTTTTTAAAGGACAGAGAAAAATGTAGCATGATTTCTGCATCCCTGGAAAACCCACTGTTGGTAAAACACCAAGATGTTTTCTCAACATGTCAAATTATCTGACCTATCCCTTCGTGAGTTATTTGGTCAGATGAAAAAATGAATCACCAGGAAAAAAAAAGTCTCTTCAACTATCTCCAAAATGACTCAGTTTATCCTTACAGCTGTCTTTGGCAGCAGACACCACTTTCACAAAGAAAAACACAGATTGAAGGCAGTTTGGCCCGGCCAGCTGATAACTGCAGAAACACTCTCTATCAAAAGAAGAGGCTCAGCTGCCACAGGAAGAAAGTGACCAGCAGTTTCTCTACGGACACTGACTTCAGATCATCAGATGCCACATCGAATGAAATGAGAGACCGAGGAAGTTACCAGGCAACTAGTGCATGAGGAGACAGGAGATTCAGTAATATCTATTTTTACACATGCGTTTGTTCTTAAGGTGTGAATTCCAACGGGGGATGTCTCTGCTTGCATACAAATACACTTTAACAGACTGAAACAACAGCTCGTGCTGCGCAAGGTCAGCATGAGGTGTCTCTGATAAATTGAAAGCAACATCTCACCGTCCAACAGAAGAATTGTTCATTCAGAGCGCAGGGTGTGAAACCCTGACCTTGGATCGTGTCTCATATCTTGCGACTGAACAGCATCATAATCATACATCCAGCAGCTTCAGGCTGTGGAGAAGCTGCTGCTGCTGCTGTGTAAATATGAAGAGAGAGATATAAAGCATCCAAAGCAGGCGGCGCAGCACACAAACCTGCTCCCTGAGACATCCACAATGTGAGACAGTCTGGATTATTGCTTGGGGGATCACACGGGGCGACGTGTGCGGTGGAAATGAGGCAATAAAGGCTGGGAGCGATGTAGACAGAGAGAGTGATGGAAGAAAGGGTGACACGTTATTACACAACAAAAACAAGACGCAGCGAGGACATAGAGACATGAGGGTGAAGGATGTGGGAAAGTGAAACAATAGAGATCTCTGGGAGGAAATGAGCGACAGAGCAGGGTTGACCATCATGAGTGCAGCTGATGTCAGCATTTCTCCACCACCGCCTCCATTATTATTACACCCAGTCTGAACCCATTAATACAACAGCACAGTATGCCCCAGTGAAGGGAGCCCTGTGTGTGTGTGTGTCGTCCCCTCGTCAGCCTGAACAAACTGTACAAATCCACAGTCACCAGAGGGAGCGAGGCTGATGACTCACACACACACACCGGCAGGGAGTAGTGCTGTTTTATTTTGGCAGAGTGGAGCAAGGAGCAGAAGGAGAGTAGCAGGAGCAGCAGATGGAGGAATGTAAACAGTTTTCTTTTCCTGTCAGACAGACCCTTTACGATAGTTTGGAGTTTCTTGTGAAATCAGTGAGGTCAGGAACTCTGAGACCAAAAATGAAGAAGACAAGTGCTTTTCATTGCACTGCAAAAAAAATGAAATCTTGTCAAGTGTTTTTGTCTTTTTTTAAGTAAAAATTGTCTTATTATACTCGATATGAGCCACTTTCAACTTATCAATCCAGAAAAATGTCTTGTTTCAAGTTATCAGAGTACAAAAATGAGGTTTGAATCGCTTGTAACCACTAAAAAAATCTACCAATGTAACAAGAAAAAATTGCTTGAAAATTTCCTTGAGACTAGAATAATGTCTCAATACAAGTAACTTTTCTCTTGTTCCATTGGCAGATTTTTTTTACTGGTTACAAGCAACTCAGACCTCATTTTTGTCTTTAAATAACTTGAAACAAGACATTTTTCTGGAATGGTCAGGTGAATGTGGCTCGTATTGAGTCTAAAAAGGAATTTTCTACTGAATAAAGACAAAAACACTTGATAAGATTTCAGTTTTTGCTGTGTGTGGAGGCGTTGATGGCAGTGGCACCTTTGTCTCAAACCTGTGTTTTTTTCCAGGACAAAGACCCTGTTTCCCATGAGCACCTTCACCCACAGTGGTAAAGATGTGACTCTCGCCAAGACGAACAAATCTTCTTTTTATCACTTTTCTTTGTTCTAAGAAATCTTTTTCTCAAGAATGAGACCATATTTTGCTTCTCACTACTAAACTGTGCCAGCCTGTGTAGTGTCGTTCGAGGTGCTCTCAGCCTACGTGATGTAAATAGAGGTACGGCTCCTCTTTGTCATGGCACCAAATCAGATTGGTTTCAAGTCTGTGTGTCAGCTCACACTGGATCTGTTGAGGTCCCGCTGCATCCCTGCTCTGGTAGGTCACAGCAGATATGCAAGAGTCCTATGAGCGAAATAGGAAGTCATGCGTGGAAACCACCTACAAACACACTGTGACTTTCAAAATACAACAAACTGTGTCAAAACCAGATCATTTGTGGCTTGACTACAACAAAAAATGGACGTAATGAGCCCAGCCAGACCAGGAGTCAACAGGTTTTACAGCCCAACAAGAACAAGGAGAGGATTATCACGCTGCAAAAAACTGAAATCTTATAGAGTTTTTGTCTTATTTTCAGTAAAAAATGTCTTTTCAAACTTGATATGGGCCACATTCACCTGACAAGTCCAGAAAAATGTCTTGTTTCAAGTTATTTAAAGACAAAAATGAAGTCTGAATTGCTTGTAACAAGTTAACAAATGGAACCAGAGAAAAGTTACCTGTATGAAAACATTTTTTCAAGCAAATTTTTCTTGTTCCATTCAACCCCAAGTTCAAATTACTCAGGTTCATTTAAATGCAGACATTCAGCAGAATGATTTTCCATAATAATCGTAACTAATTAAGATGTTGAGTTAAATCAACGGAAGTTTCATATTTCATTACTTAGTTTTTTAAGGTAACTGGTTTACAAGCTTTATTCGAGTAAACTCAACTTATCTGTGTTTACAGTGTTGGCAGATTTTTTTTTACTTAATATAAGCAATTCAGACCTAATATTTTGTCTTTAAATAACTTGAAACAAGACATTTTCTAAACTGATAAGTTGGATATGGCTCATATCAAGTGTTTCAAGACACTTTTTACTTGAAATTAGACAAAACACTTAATACAATTTCAGATTTTTACAGTACAGTGGATTGGGATATGTGGGAACTCTTCAGTCTCCCAACTCCAGTTTTCTGGTGCTCTGCAAAGTGCCGGATTAAACACACAGCTGGTGTGAGTCAGTGGATGAAAGAGTCAACAAACAACTGAGTGGACGCATCTGGTGTATTCCTGGGGTGAGAAATAACCAATTTTGGCACGTTAATCTCATTTTAAATTGTGGATTACACTGTAAACCCCCAAATTCAAATCACTCAATTGGATTAAGCTATGAAAACTTAAAATTTGTTTATAAGTTCAATTTTCTCAAATGTCTGAGTTTTCAGTGTTGAAACTGATCATTTCTGAGTTGATGTAACTTTTGTTAATGTTGAAGTAAGCACAACTTAAAATCATTAGTTTCTGTGACTGTGCTTTGTAACCGTGAGTGAGGAGGGGCGCAGTCAATATGAGACCCTGCTGTACTAGTAGACTTGCAGCTGTCTGTACTCTATGTGGTGTGGACTGGCTGTCTGTGTCAAAAGTAAATAAATGCATCTTTTTACATTTTCAAAATTGGCCTAAATAGCATGATAGTCCAGTCAAAAATTTCATTTACAAATATTTTAATCATTAGGCACTCTTCAAAAGTCAATAGATACAAGACCCTGTGCCATGGAGCACAGACCACAAGTCAGTGCCGTGGGGCTCGGACAACCTGTGTCCCCTGAAGAACAACAGTTCAATGTACAGCAGGGTCTCATATCTACTGCCTTCCCTCCTCACTCACGGTCACTAAAGTTATGAAAGTAGAGCTGATTTTGTTGTGACAACGTTTGTAACCATGAGTGAGGAGGAAACGCTGTGGATATGAGACCCAGCTGTACTTTAAAATGTGATTTTATTTAGTTGCTCAAATCTGCTTCACTTAATTCATAAGGCAAATTTAGTGATATCACATCTTTTAGTTTTGAGTAAGGTCAACTTATTATGTTTTACAGTGATATGCAACATTTTTTAACATTACTTTATATTTTAAGTTGTAACAAATAGAGATCAGGTTTATTTGATTTAAAAAAATCAGTATAATGATTTTTCATAATAATTGTAACTACTTAGGATGTTGAGTTGAATTAACTTAAGTTTCATGTTTCATTACTCAGTTTTTTTAGGGTAACCGGTTTACAAGCATTTTTCAAGTAAACTCAACTTATCTGTGTTTACAGTGTATGAACAGGTAACGAGTGATTTAATTATTGTTAGTGCTTTTAGTCTGATTACTTTTATCCTCCATTGATTTTTAAAAGGTAGAGAAGGAGAGGGTGAAATAGGCATTAAATATTTTTTCTTGTCCAAGTTAAATCATTTGATATTTAACAAATTCAAGTATCATACCATTGCGTCCTTTGATTTACAGAGCTGTCTCTAACACTCTTAAACTCTTAACTCAGAACATCTCGTGTTATTTAAACTATCAAATAATTACCCCCAGAAATGATCACGTCTTCCTCTGTGTAACCTCAGATATGTATATAAACTAAGAAAACGTGGGTTAGGTCTTAAAGTGAATGAGACTGATCTCATCTTCTCCTGGTGATACTGAAAGACATCTAATCCAGCTCCCTGACTCCAGGCCTTGGGGCTCAGTCCAGCCAAATGAAACAGGCTCCTGTGTCTGACAGAAAAGGATTGATCTGTCAGGCCGAGGGATCAAACCTCTCAGCCGGAGGTTCATGTCACTGAATCTGCCTAAAATTCAGCTGTGGCCGAAAACTTCAATACAGTTCAAGTGAGCCAAAGCTGCCCTGAGCGAAAAGCTTCAAACTCTACAGACTCAGAGCGACTTCACAGGCATCACTTTCATCTTGAGTCCTTTTCATGAGTTCAGTCAGCCTAGCTTAACGGCTAATTAACCATCTGAGAGGCTTTTCCTTTCATTTTTCCTCTTCACAGCTGAATCTCTGGCCTGTTAACGCGTCTAGTGGCTTCTACGCTCAAAGTCTTCTACCGTCTTTTGTAGCATGAAGGCAGCCAACGAAGAATGTTTCGTTTTTAGAGGACATATGTTTTACAGATAAAGACATGCTCAGGCCTCACTTGACTAATGGAATTGCAGTGGAGATGGTTGTATGAGGCTTTGCTATAAAAAAAGAAAAAACAGAATCAAATCCTGGTTTTGGTTCATTTACTTCACTAATGTCCTCAGATGCAGCATCTCATTTTGCAGGAGTAACAGGAGCAGCTTACAGCTCTATCCTCACCTTTGTGACTCCCACGTTGAGCTCCTCAGGCCCCAGAGAGACTCTGATGAAGCAGCCTGGAAAGTCCCCCTCCTCCCTCTCCAGTAGGTCTTTCCCCTGGTGCAGAGTGATGTGGAGCAGTCCCGTCCCCTGGACCTGATGCCTGGACGGCTCAAACTCCAGGGTCACCTCCAGCTGGCCGACCGTGAAGTCGTGGCCGAAGTTGTTGGCGATGGAGGAGATGGAGCTGAGCGAGTCGGTGGAGACGGATCGGTTGAGCTGGGCCATGCCGGTCGGGTCCAGCTCCCTGCTCATCAGCTCCAGGTGGCCCAGGTCCCTGAAACCATCTGGGGTGTCGCCCAGGGCCAGGCTGGGCTTCCGGCTGGAGGTGGTGGAGGTCCGCCGATGGTTGTTGGCAGCAACTCGCTGTAAGAAAGACACAGACAAGGGATGAAAACATTTACAGGGAGACAGAAACAAAAGGCAACCCCAATTCAAACTTAAATTCTATTTCATGTAATGGTTTATTATGAACTAGATTAAGTTTTATGTTGTTTTTTTTTATGCTGTCCTTACAAAAACAAGCGCTGTCTCCACGAGATCCTTTGGGAAATCCTTGCCTCTGGCTATTAGCTAGTTGTTAACTGTTGCTGTCTTCTTGTTTTTTTTTTTTTCCTTTTTCTCTTTTGGTCAGGTAAGGTAGAGCAAATTCAAAGACTGATAACTGTTCAGAAACCACTACCTGCTGTTTTTCAAACCTGTTGAAACAAACTGATCTTTGATGTCACAGAAATACCACAGCTCCTCAAAGCCAAACAGATCTGTTAGACCATGTCATGTCCTCACGTAGCCGGGTTTCCCACTGGGCAATGTGACATTGAAATAACGTTTATTAAACATAATTTTCTACGTCCAAATCCAGTGTCCTGTGCAGAATGTAAGTTTTTATTACGTCCTTGTCTGACGTCATATGGAGGTCAGATTAACATCTAAGAATGTTTGGATCCATTTTGAACGTCTCATTGACGTCTATATTTGGTCTGCAAATGACGTCCAAATGCTGAACGTCATTACAGCGTCCCAAAAAAAGTCAGATGTAGATGTCAAAATTTGTGCCTATTTGGCACGTTGCTCCGATGTCCAGATTTGGTCTTCGACGAACCGACCCAATACTGAGGTGATCTGCATGTCTCTCTGATGTCCGATGTTTATTTTACGCCTGTCATCTACACGAAACCGCAGATTTACATCACTAAAAATGAAGTTTTCTGAAAACTCTGGCCAAAGTAAAGATTTTGGAAAACCAAGGTTTCTTGTTTAAAAGGGAGATTTTGTGATAACACAGTTTGATGATTCCGTCTTCAAAGAGGAAAACTCAGAATTTAAAATCTTGAATCATCCTCTAAAGATAAATACTCTGAAGTCAAGCTGAGAGCAGATCAAAGAGGATAAGTCTTTTAAACACATGAATCTTTTATTTGAAACTATCGGCTGCAGCTTTAAACTGGAGAGAAATCCTGCTGTTTTTTGATCTTCTGTACCACATTCCTGACAGCAAAAACTTACTTAGTTTTGAAGGTGTATTTTTGAGATTCAGGAATGTAAACATACCTTTTGTCTGACTTCTGAGAAGGACGTTCCATATTTCTCTTGCAGGTATCGATAGTCAAAGTTGGGGAACGGGGACGGCGCAGGAAAGGTTCCAGATTTCCACAACTTCCAGATGTTGAGCCCAGCGACACCCAGCAGCACGAAGAAACCCACCAGGTAGATCCCCACCTCCCAGCCGGGCGGGTTACGCACCACTGGAAGAGAAACCCATAAGTTTGACCACACTGTCTGTTTGATCACTGATCCAGGCCTTTTCATTTAGTGCTGAGATGACTTACTGATGCGTAAAGTTTTATTCGAATCAAACACCAGTTTGGGACACACTCTGACAAAACATGACGCTCAAATGAAACTGAAATGAATAAAACGTCTGAGCATCTCAAACAGCATTTTAGAGAAGCATGACAAGCCAGAGCCGGGCCGGCTTTCTTAAGATGAATTGCACTGGTAGAAGGATCTTGACAGCTCTATCTCTGCTTTTCTAACACAAGAAATAAGACAATTATTGGGACAGTATTTTTGAAGGCCTTTAGCAGCAGATAGAGCCCCAGATGCTGTAAAGTTGGAGTATAAAAGTGTCCAAAGCTGTCAGATAAACCCAAGATGTACAAATCTTTAAATGAAAATCTAACAACCTGATGCTCATCCTCCCATGTTTACAACAACTCACCGCTCAGATGGTAGCCCGGTATATCCCCACTTTGAGCCGAGGACATGGTGCTGCAGCCAGCCTGAGGAGAAGAAACACAACCGTGACTTAAGAGCTTGGAAAAATCGCAGAGTTTAATTCGAATCACCTAGATGAAAAACTTGATTCCGATGAACTGTTCCATCTTAAAGGCTTCATAAGCACTGAGTCTAAATCTTTCACCATCATTTCCCCCAAAACAACCTCTTTATGAGCTTGCAGCAAAAAGTAGCATTTGAGTCTGATGACTCCTGACATTTGCCTCTGCTTCAGAAACGTAAACAGAACAAGACAAATTCACAGTAACATGCACGAGTAACAAAGGGATGTCAAGACCCAGGTACAGCAGAGGGACAGATCTCTGCAGGTTTACAGATAGACTGATAAACAGTCAGTCAACCAGACAGGAAACCAATGAGCTGGGATTGATCGGGATAAATCCATGCAGACCTCACACACACTTTGGCACCACTGGTCTTGCAGGTTAACAGATAATACAGCAACAAATGAATGAAAAATGTGAACTTTTACATTTTATTGTATTGTATAAATAATATGTCAAAAAACAACATTTGAACTGTGCATGGACTACTTGAATGAATCATAAGCTCTGTACATTCTGCAAACTTAACAGCTGATGTCTTAAAATAAATAAATTTAGCATGATGTGAAAATGTGAAAAAACAAAAACCACATCAGAGGACACAAGACCAGATTAAAGTTATGAAATAGTGCAGAAAAGACAAAATTCAGGATGCTGGATAAGAAATACTTGAGGCCAAAAATTTTAGTTGCAGGCCAAAATAGCCTTCATGAAAACTTAAGACTTTAAATCAGCTCTACTATTTTACCATGTTTGCAAAAGTTCTGTCTGAAAATTACCTGTCACAGTTTTACACTGACACCAAATGGAGCATGTGCACACTGCAAAATTGGAAATCTTATCAAGTGTTTTTGTCTTGTTTTTAGTAGAAAATTTATTTTCGGACTTAATATGAGCCACATTCACCTGACCAGTCCAGAAAAATGTCTCATTCAAAGACTTTAAAAAACGAAATGAGGTCTGAACTGCTTGTAACAAGTAAAAAAAAAATCTGCTAATGGAACAAGAGAAAAGTTACTTGTATTAAGATGTTATTCTAGTTTCAAGCCAATCTTTCTTGTTCCTTTGGCAGATTTTTTAACTTACTGTTACAAGCAATTCAGTAGGACATCAGACTTGACAGCTCTGGTTTGTTCCCGCTTTCAGCACTAACCTCATGACAACTGCCCCCCAGGCTACTGCAGGTGGCAGCGCATGAGGCTCCGTTTGGAGAGATATTGAATATTTTTTTCTTTTTGTTATTTTACAATACGTAAGATTTACAGGAGAATGCTTTTATAGGAGGACGGTGGGAAAGAGGGGTAAAATATGGTAGTTTCCCAGCCAAAACGGGGGACTTGGCAGCTAACCGGCTAGCTTGCTATTTGGTCACATCCACCTCTTTGCACATCTCTGGCAAAGTCACCAGGGGCAGTTTGGGATTTGAGTGTCTTGCCCAAGGATGAAGCATATGGACAGCTAAACTTGCGATTGAACAATCAGCCATTTGATTGGCAGATGAGTGATTTTACCTTAAGCTGTACATGGATATTCTTTTAGTAGCCGTTTACACAAATGCGGTCTTAGGGTGCAACGCAAAAGTATTGTTGCATTTCAGCCTCGTGTTTACAGAGGCACTGCATTCCCTCCTCACCAAGATTCAAACTTTTAAAAACAGCTTCCAGAGTAGAATTTTTCCACTTTTGCTGTGTAAACAGTAAGCTGGCATTTTCACTGGAATCTGAATCTGCTGGTTGTCTCTTCACAAAATGTCAACTTCTGTACTTAGCATTCCCCAATACACCAGATAATCGGCCCAACTCTACTTCAGTGGAGATCAACCAAAAGCCGCTTCTGGACAAGGCAGTTATGGCGCCAACTACAGGCCTTGCATGCTTAATACAGTGTTTTCAGTCTCTCAGCATTTCCATGTAAGTGTAGAAACGTCATGCAAATGAAGCCTTAATCCTTCGATGCTGTGACTGAAGTCTAAAAAGCTCCTATGAGGAACTTTCTGTCAGTGTGGATTTGGTGCCCTCTCTGGACAAAGAGGTGAAGCTTCTTTTTGGTGTTATTTAAGTTATATTTTAATATAATTTTGCACCTTTTTGAAGAGGATAGGATGATGGACTGAGCAAGAAACTGGGCGGCCTGCTATTTAGGTGTGTAACTCCACGTCTTGACCAAACCTGTGCCCTAAGGGGACTTAAAAGAGAACATTTGACTGCACACGACAAGCTTCAAGTGATCGAGCACAGATGAGCTGTAGTGTACATGTTGTAAAAGAGGCTCTACAGCTTTAAAATCTGACAAATATTAAGTGAGACGGTTTCCTCAAACCTGCTCTCAGCCCTCTGTGAGGTTTCTGGTTTGAGCCACACTCCCTCTCTGAGCGTGCAGCTATTAGGTTTGTTTAGTTTGCAAAAGGAAATCAATACCATCTTCATGGCACTTTCTTAAAAATAGCAGTGGGGGCTGTTTTTCAAGAACTAAAAGAAAACAATATTTTTCTGTGACCTTCTCTTCCCACGCAAACTGAAAAAAAAGAAGAGATGGTTACTGGCGTGTGACTCATTCCTCCTCCTCGACTTCGTGTTGGAATCTCCCCATATCTGAGCGGCTCCGGGGAGCATTACACTAATGATATAGAAAAAAGCTGGACGAGGGTGGGCCTAGGGGGGTGGGGTAGGGTGGGGGGGCTCAATTCTGCTGAGCGCTTTGCAGACCACGACCATGCAGGCCAATTAAAGCGGCTGACGCAGTGCAGGGTCCACTGACAGCTGCTGATGTGCCATTAGCAAAGCACGGGGAATCTCTGGCAGCGAGGGGAGCACTGAGCACCTCCCCTCCTCCCCCACTCTCTCCCCTCCCCTCTCAGTCAGCCCAGCATCCCTCTGATCTGCTCAGATCGGCTTATGGTGACAAACGAGCGGAGAGGAGGTCCAGGGGAAGCTTGGGAGAAGAAAGAAGAAGAGGAGGAGGAGGAGAGAATGGATGACACTGTATCAGACAGATTTATTAATAACAATGAGGCGGCGTGGGCGCTCTGGTCGCCTCAGTGGGCTGAAGGCGGAGAGATACACACAATGATGTCTAAGTAAACTGTGATAGGAATGCATGTGAAGATATGAAATCACACACTCCTCTACTGCAGCCTTGTAGAGTCTATTAATGTGCGCTCAGTGTCAGCGGATTAGGTGATAAGAGGATTAAAAGGTGTACTCATCCTTTAATAGAGAGGTTTTCAATTTGTTTTCTCACATTACAAAAGCAACTGAATGCAGCATCTTGATGACCTCCAAAAGCAAAGCAAGATTATTTATACACGCTCATTTTTAACGCCTCTATCCTCCGCCATCTGGCTGCTGTCAGACGGAGCTATTGACAGCTCGCTGCACAGAAAGCAACGCTTTTGTTTTTTACCCTAAGGAATCTCACCGAGTGAAAAGTAATTGGTAGAAAAAAAGCACAGTGACTTATCCACAGGTTAAACACCCGTCTGTAGCAGCACCACTGGTTTGTGGGGTCTTCCAAGGCTCTATATCGGGCCCACTTGCGTTCTCTGTATACATGCTTCCTCTTCCTCTTGTTTCTTTTCATTGCTTTCAAATTTATCTGCCAATAAAACTAATAAACTCGGTGAAAGCTTCCTTAATCTGTCTTAAAGATGTTCAATCATGGATGGAGTTAAACCTCTGAGTCTCAATGAAAAAAAAGGTGAAATTAGTATTTTGAGAAACCTATCTGCTTTAAGGCACAAACAGTGTAACTGTCCCTTTAAATCGGATCCTCTTCATATATAAAATCTTACAGAGCTCCGCAGCCGAGCTCATTTAGCGCCTGAGTGATGGAGTCTGTGTTTAAGTTTAAACGGAAGTTTCTGAGTCTTGAGTTAATTGAGCAGGAGTGTTTCCTCTTAAGAGATTTAACTCATACATCTTCTGTAATTTCTACTTCCCATCTCATTCTCCCAGGACGCCCCCGGGTGATGGAGCAGTCTCTTACTGGCAAATTTAGACTCCAGCTTTCTGGTCTCAGGTTCATTTGTTAGGAGGAGTTGGAGTCCAGCAAGAGGAGTAAAAGTTTAAAAAAGAAATGTTTTCTTTTGACAAAGTTCTTGCGTTGGAGGTACCTGATTATTTAAAAAAAACAGATACTGAATCTGGGCAATGTCACCATCTTTGAGAAGATATCGCAACAGGAGCAGGGTTTGACATTATTCAGTGCCATAACAATGTATTTTAGAAAAAGCTGTTTGGCATTGGCAGAGAAGATATGCATGTTTCTAACAAATGTGGCTCTGCATTAAAGGGGTGTACGCAGAGCTGTGTACGATTTATTGCCAAGGGGAAAGTTACAACAGATAAATAATCTACCAAACACACATTTCCTTAATTTTTGCACTGTGGTTGTTTGCCTATTTGCAGACAGAGGAGCTTGTTCCAGGCTCAGATCACCTGCACGCCGCCTTCGACAGAGAAGACCGCAATCACACTTGTGACCTTTACTGCTTGTTATCCTGTCTCTCCCCCATTTTCCCTGTCACCATCTGCCACATAAAACCCAAACAGGAGCGTTCAGAGAGAGCGATGGAGGCTGTGTGTGTGAGGAGGCTGTGTCCAGATTCTCTAAAATGAGACAGGAGGGAAATGGGCGAAAGAGGGGATGATTACAGCATTAAGGAGGACGGAGCTGCTTCTCTGCACAGTAATGATCCAAAGGAGGAAGGATACAAGTCTCAGTCTGCTTTATTCCAGTGATATCAACACATGTGGATGAGTTTTATCGCATCTTTTCTCTTCCATAGATATGAGACAGCTCATTAACACTCTGCTGCGAAGGAAGAGGTGAAAATCCACATAAGAGCCTCTCCACTGAAGTGTGGTCTTCACGCCTGCTCGATCACGGCCGTCTCACTTCTTTAGATTTATCTCGCAGCGCTGCAGGGATTCTGTCTGATAGCATTCCTCCAAAAGCGTAAAGAGACCGTCTTCCCTCGGTACTCACAGAGAGCAGCCGAGCAGAGGACGCTTTTAATTAACAAGATACGCGTGAAATGAATCCCTCTACATGGTGTCAGCTCGTGAAACAGTGAGGAATGATGGGCAGTGTGTGGAGTTTGAATAATGTAGCTGTAAAAATTCTGTTTTTAGGAAAGGCTGTGACGCCGTCGAGGAAAAAAACACCTCAAAGGATAAATCAGAGTTAAGGATAGAGCATGGTTCCTCTCACAGCTCACATGTCACACTTACTGTCTGAGGTTACTCTCATAATAATCTGTGTATTAATATTGAATGATGACGTGTGTTAGAGCTGGATGGACTTATTAAATCTTCTTTAATGGTACTTTTTTTAACAGGCAGGATTACAGCCGTTTAAACAGAACTGAACACAGTGATCAACCTTCTGATCTCCATAAAAGATGCTCTGTAATTACATGAGGCGGCTGAATAGTGAGATGAATCACTCACCCTTGGCGCCGCAGTCATACAGCTTTTCTCTGTATTCTCAACCTTGTTTTAAAGATAAGCCTTTGAAGCATATTGGTACAGTTCGTACAAATTCTTTTCACAGCACTCAAGCTTTACTAATGTGAGGGAGACTTTGGGTATAGTCTGAGAGGCTTTAAAGGCCATTTTTCAAATATCACATTCACTATTAACATTCTGTTGAATCATTCAGCACAACAGTCCAAAATGAGTAAATGTTCCTTATTCACACATCCTAATGAGAAGCCTGAGGTATGCTACTCTAGCAAATTGGTTTTCAGGTTGTTTCCATTCCAGTTATCTGATGGTAAAAATCTTAAAAACAGACTGTTCTGAACCATAACAACAAAAAAAGTTGAAATATCTCAGGAGTCTGCTACCTTGACTTTCATAGGGGGCATTTTGCCTCAGCTCACCTGGATTTAGATCCTCCAGGAGCCACAAAATGTACTTTATCTTCACAATGTATCATTAAGTGTATCATCAGGGGTATTAAATTCTCTACATAATTAAAATCTAGTGTATCATTACCTAAACAAGAAGTAATTTGAATTTATAAAATTGTACATGAAATGTATGAGTTTTTTTTTTATTTTTAATAAATTTGGAAATAATTCAAAAAAAGATGGAAATTTAAAAACAAATCAAAGAGATTGCAAAAAAATAAAATAAAATTCTAAAAATTTGCAAATTTTTTTTTTGAAAAACAACAACTCTTAATTCTATAAAATCACAAAAATTGCAAACCATTCGACTTGTAATAATTTCCTAAAAATTCCTTTTTTAATTTAAAAAGAAGCAAAAATGTAAAAAAAAAACAAAAAAAACCAAAACAAAACAACTTTTCAAGATATCAATAAATTAATAAATAAATAAAATTGGAATCCAATAAATTTTCAAAAAATTGTGAAATATTACTTACATTTGATAATACATATTGATCATAATGGCCAACTCATCATTTTTTTTTTCTATTTTTAATAAATTTGAAAATGTTTTAAAAAAAAGATGGCATTAAAAAAATCAAAGAAGTTGCAAAAAATTCAAAAAAATTGAAGTTCTGAAAATTTGCAAAAATGTAAAAAAAAAATTCTGTATTCTATGAAATCACAAAATTGCGAACCACCTGACTTTTAATGATTTCCTTAAAATTCCCTTTTTTATTAAAAAGTAGAAAAAAAAATAAATTAAAATAATAATAATTATTATAATTGAAATCCAAAAATTGTCAAAATTTGTAAAAAAAATATTACTTAAATTGTGCATGTGCCCCATGTAATTTGGCTACAGTCCTCAAGGCAGCAGTGGCTGGTTCAACTCCTGACCTCAACCCTTTGCAGCATGTCTTTCCCAAAGACTATAAAATATAGAGATAGTCTCTGTGATGTCATCCACCTGCTTCTGAAACACAGTTTTGAAGTGAATTGTCAGCAGTAGCCACATTGGAAATGGGAAAATTCATATATTATGGTGCATAGCATAAACATGTAAAACATTATATTTCTAGCTATAGATAAAAAAAAGCGTTTGCATGCTGTATGTTGGTTTTATGGATGGATTTTGATCACCGGATTCTCTCGAGCTGACCTGAACCCACTGGTTTGTTTTTAGATTTTTGTCACCTTCTGCTCAGCCACAAAGTGTCTCTTCTTCCTCTCTGTATCTGGGTGTTAAAAGCTTCTCTATTCCTTTGCTGCTCCCTTCTGTGGTCTCATGCAGCTCTGCCAACACAAACCAACGTGACTACAGGGAGGAAACAGACACTGGCAGGCAGCCTCGTGTGTCCCCGGCAGCTGAAGCAGCTCGAGCACGAAAAGCCAACCTGACACATCTGCTCAGAGAGACGCAGAATCTGCACACTGCGTGTTAGTTTACCACAGCTATGACATCCAGGGAGAAAGAAAGCAAGATGCGTCCTCTGTTAGGGCTGCATGTTAAAAGAGATCCGATCAATAAGAGCAGACACACTGATTTATGTCCACACACAGGTTGAGAATTAATGAAGAGAAAAACAGAAAGAAGAGGGTAAGATGAAGAAAACAGGAGAGGGTTGATTTTATAAGAGGAGCAGACACAAGGAGCAGCTAGAGGGAGAAGAAGAAGTAAATGAAGGAGGACGGGATCACAGCCCTGTCAGCTGCTCTCCTCTGACTCCTCCTCGCTTGCTCCTCCAACAACTGATCAATCAACTTTGCTTTTAATCTCGCCCAATGACTCATAATCAAATTAACCCCTCTGCAGATGCAACACTGCACAACAGCCTGTGTGCAGGCAGCTCAGCAATTTATTTCTCTTCCCGTCTCCTTCTGCTTTGTATCTCCTTACAAGCGCCTGTTTACATCCCAGCTACACTCCGGCTCTGCTCCTGACAGCTCATTTGGTGCATGCTTTGAGTAAAAGTAGCGATCATTTGAGATGTCAACAGCTGATGCAAAGATCAGTCAGATTAATTTCTCAGCGCTAGGACAACAAACCCTGATCTCAAACTCACTTCAGGAAAGCAACTTCTCTGTTTGAGGTTGTTTAAAGTAAAGCAAGAGGAGATCCGTGTCGATGCTAACGGGCTGATGATTTGTTTACCATGCTCACTATCTCCAACTGACAGTTATTTTATGCTGTGATGTATCGTGCTGAGAGGGAAACATAGTTGCAATTAAGAGTCCAGAGAAGAAGACCCGAGTGGTTTGTGAAAGTGTTATTAAATCCTGCTGATGAGCTCACTTTATCACCCTCTGAGATCCTCTGATGCGAGGAGGTGGGTGAGGAAACAGCTTCAGATATGAGCTTAGTTTATCTGTGCTCACCAGAGACAAAACACAGCTGAGAGTGATGGAGAAGTCCAAAAATTAATGAACAAACTGGAATGTGTTTATTAGGTGTTGGGGATCAACCTCAGGGAGCATGAATGTAAGGATTATAGATCAGTTTTAAGGAATCCAGAGCCATTAACTCTGCCTCACTTTGGCCTTAAAGGAAAAGTCTGGAAATCACTAAAAACAGTGAGGTAAATCCTCTGGGGGTCATGAATCTGTGGGTTTTTAGCATTGTACAAAATAGTAGTTTTAACAGAAAAACATAAACATTGATTAGTGTTTTTCAATAAGAAATTCCAGAAAATTTTAGTTCCTGGTAAAACATTCCCAGGAAGGACATAGTTCCTCTGGCCATTATGCAAATCAGGACAGACGTATAGTAATGTATAGTAAAATAAGTAAAGTAAAGAAAGAGTAATTGCACTGTATTGCCAGACCAGTAGAAAGCAGAAAGACAAAAACAAGGCCATTAAGCAAAAAATAACACCATAGAAGCATAGACTGTTTAACTAAGCAAGGCACTCTCCCCGACATTACCCGTCTTTTCCTGAAACGGATAATGAAGCGAATCAGCTGTCGCGGCCATATTGGAAGTGGCAAGGGCTTCGTGTACAGCTATAGGGCGCCTGTCAGTCACGTGATCTGAGCTTGTGCCTCCGATTGGGCGAGCTTGTGATCTTTATATCCTCTAAACTGCTGAGTTAAAAAAAAGTGAGTGCCGATAGTGAAATTAGCGATTCAGACAGGAGACGTTTTATGAACCAGGCTGTAAATAGGTTAATTTCTGCTTTGTAAACCTCTTTTTTTGGCTTGGTATGTATGTGACTTCTAGTACTTCTGGAGCCAGCCTCAAGCGGACACTCAAGAAACATCAGATTTTAGCACTTCTGTACTGCCTTATATTCTTAGACTGGAGGTTGCCGCTTGCATAGAAGGTAAAGACTAGCTAGAGTTGTTATGTGTAGCACCACAGTTAATCTGTTAGCATGGAGGATATCCAGCTAGTTTTGATCACGCTTTAATGCACTGCAGATGGATTTGTTGATACTTGAATGAAGACAAGCACTAGTGACAGTTTCTTGGTGTCAGAACGCCTTACACTGCTTTGCTTGGCACAACAACAGACCCTTCAGCTGTCTAAGATGAAGTAGAGACACATTGATTGATTGATGGCTTTCAGTGGGATGCATCCTTCTCAAATAACTTTGAATTATCACTAAACATTGATCTGATGCTGATCTGATTAATAGATTCTGACAGATGAGTATATAAAACTAAACTAGGATGCACTCTAGAGGACTTCTCCTGGTTTTCAACAGCTGTTGTGAACTTAATATCCACTGACAGGTTCAGCTGAAGGTCTCCAGTTTACAGGGTCACTTTTTAAACTGTAACACCAGGAAGGAGACACATTCACTCTATCAGACTCAAGGAAGACCACAGTTCACAAGTTATTAAACCAAGTCGGTCTTAACTGGGGGTCTACCTATATATTATACTATTACTTATAGATCATGCTATCCCACAGGCAAACACTCCAGGTGGTGTTGCCAGACCTTGGGATGAAAATAAGCGACCAGATCTGAGGAAGCAAGCCCAAAACAAGCACAGCAGGTGACTTGCCACATTGTGTAAATGATAAACCTCTTTATAAGAGTAAAAATATTTATTTTTGTACGCAGTGGATTGGCAGTAAACACAGTCAACATAAAAGCATTGACTAACTTATTGTTTTAACTTTGATTAAAATAAAATACATGCGTATTATGCATAAATAACAAAAAAATGATAATAATACAATAAACAGTCAATATAAAAACTTTAGATTATTTAATTTTTCAGCAACTACAATTCAGAACCACAACTTACAAGATTTGGAAGCGAAGTTACAGAAAAACAAGCTCAAAGTCACTTATGATAAGCAGACTTGGCAACTATGGTGACAGCCTCAACAGATGTAAACAAATTGTTGAGCGTGGCCACATTAGCACCTGATGATTGGCTAGGTAGCATATTAAAACTTCCAAAAACAGCCTAACCAATCAAAGGGGCCCCTTCACACATGGGGCCCCTAGGCTGCAGCCCAGGTAGGTCTGTGCATTAAATCCGCCCCTGGTCATCCAGAGTGCACCTAGACCCCCATTTGCTCCAAATGGACCAGAAATGGTACCATTCACTTGTGCTTCGTTTGTGCTGCTGTGGTTTTTAAGTTATTACACACTTCAATTTCTGGAGATGACTTCACCGCCGGAAATGCTCTCGTGCTGGTGCTCTTACTTGTTTTGGCTGTTGTCAAACAAAGTTCATCTCATGCTACCACGCAGAGTAAATTGCTACTTTTGTTTTTAACTTAATGTACCTTTGTCTGTTCCTTTGCTTTTTTCATACTCCAAGCACCTGGAATGCCATCGTTGCAGGATGAACTTCAGGTAAACATGTTACACTGTTGTAGTGTTTTTTACTTCGACGAGGCAAACTCTGTTTGACCGCAGCCAAAACAATAGCACCTGCACAAAAGCATTTCAGGGGTTACGTCATCTCCTGAAAATAAAGCATGTAATATCCATAAAACCATTGTGGCACCAACAAAAGTTTGTACAGCACAAAATCAGCACAAATAAACCAAAAAGGAACTATAGGGGGTGGATGACATCATTACCAGAAATTAAAGTGTTGATAACTTAAAAAACGTAGCAGCACAAACAACAACTGTTACCGCACAAACAGCACAAATGAAGCACAAATGAAGCACAAAAGAAACTGACTATTTTTCCTAAATTTTGCGATTGGGTGTCATCTTATTGTGGACCAAGGAGAAAATAAAAACACTGTGAGTGCTCCACCAATCAGGAACGTTTAACTTGCAGGCCCCGCCTACCACCCCTGAAGGCCGATTTCAGGAGTAGACTTATGACTTCAGAAGTAAGTTTAGACTTTCAAACCTCAAACTCTGGGATAAAAACCTGACTCCTCTTTGTTCAAGATGATGTTTGCACTTCAGTTTAACTCCGAATGGAAGAAATGGAAAAGGCACGGCTGAGAGGAACAGCAAGCAGAGAAATGTTTGACTAGTTTGACTATTCAGACAAGAGTTTATCAAACAACTGTTACATAACTAGAAATGGATTTGTCTTTATAAATCTGATGGTTAAATATTTTCCTTCCTCCTGCCAGAGAGAAACACTCTGTCAGTTTGTGATGAGCTCAAGAGAAAAAGCAGACTGAGTTCAACTCTAAGAGGTGGACACACAGAGGGAGCTGAACCGTAAAAACACAGGAAGATGAGATAAAGCACAGTCAAATTATGACACATTATTTTTAGAGCGTGCTGGTTTCTCACACATGGCGTCGAAGTTAATTAGAAAAAACTTGCTGAGTTTCTCTCATTTTTTCTGCCTTTGCTTGGATTTTTCCATGCTGCTGATTTTTCCTCACTTTACAAACTCAAAGCCTCACTCTGGAACAAAATCCTGTTTTAACAACCACAAACCCACCTCATTACTCCTTTGATTAACTGCTACACAATTAGGCTAATACAGGACAGAGAGCTGAAAAAAATGTCCTTCAGACAAGATTTACTCCGTCTGTAAAAGGGTTCATTCACTCGCAGTGATCTGGAAGAGGATGGAATCCTAAATTCTCCAAAGTGGGGACGAGCGGTGTTTTAAAGCCAACAGCTGCATTGATTATCTATTAAGCAGCTGCAGTCAAATCTAATGGTATCTGGATGGTAACACGGTTTTTACATTCTGCATTTTAGTGTTTGGGTTAAGTTGTGCCCTACATTCAACTTTTGAGAAATTAAAGCCACAGTAGGCAACACTGTTTTTTTCAAAATAGCAAACTTTGATCATCAATCAACAATCCGTTAAAGTTAGAAATGGCTCTTATTGTACTGATTTGTGTCAAAGTGCTCAATTTTCCTCAGAGTTTTAATTGGTTTTATTTTTTGCCATTTGTTTATGTTTATAAAAAGAGAGGACGTGACATCATGATGGCAGCTATGTTGAAAAATATGAACTCCTGCAGTATTTTGTATTGAGGTAATGCTAAACAATTTTGGGGTAGGCCATTAGAAAATTTAGCTTAATGTCAACACCTACAGGAGTTTTTTGACTTTTTTACAGTTTCTGCTTCACACACAACCGTTGTAGGCTGTTCCAATCTGAGGGATCTCTGATGTTTAACCCAGGAGTTTATTGAGTGTTTTTGCGAGCATCAGGGGTAGAGCATCAGTCCTAGCAGGGTCGCTTCTGTGCATGTCTTTAGGTTAAAGTGACAGTGCCATTCTATTTGCATTCTATGATTAAAACTTGAAGATCAACATCAACTACTACCTGGCCAAGACAGAGACCAACCAAGACAGAATGAGAGCTTTTCAGCCTAAGTTCCACATTGTGTATGTGAAAGATGTTATGAGAAGGATCTGTTTTAATTGCACTCCCTCGCCACCTTCTGGCCTGGAGGCTGACACACACTGTGGTAAATTTCCTTTGGCGAGGTGTGTGTGTGTTTTGGAATTAAATGGAACAAACACATTTTCTTTGTTCAAGACAACTTTTAACTGGATACAACATGCAGAGGTAAGGTATTTATCAGTACAGTTACGTAGCCCTACAGTTTGAATCGTGACATCAACCAAACATTGTAGTAGCTGGCTATATGTAGTGCTATCGGCAGCCCAGTGCTCCAGCGTATCTTTAGGCTAATGTGACAACCAACCAATATTCTAAGAATATAAGACAATGCGGGAGTGCTGAAATCTGCTGTTTCTGGAGTGTCCACTTAAGGCTGGCTCTGGAAGTACTGTAGGTCACAGACACACCAAGCCAAAAAAAAGATGTTTTCAAAGCAGAAATTAACCTATTTACAGCCTGGTTCGAAAAACGTCTCCTGTCTGAGTCGCTAATTTTACTGTCGGCACACACTGTACGGGGGGTGAATTTTTTTCTGACTCAACAGTCCAGAGGATGATAAGATCACAAACTCGCCCAATCAGATGCACAGCTCAGGGTCACATGTGAACAATGGGCGCCCTATAGCCAAAGCCACGACCAATATGGCCGCGATAGCTGATGTGCTCCATTTTCTGTTTCAGAAACAGACAAGTGACATTAGGGAGACTACATCCATGTTTTATACAGTCTATGGTGGCAACAAGTAAACACTGTCAGTTTGTAAGTAGTTCAGTAGCTGTTTATATTTAGCACAGCTGACAGCCCAGTGCTCTAAGATGAGTCTGTAATGTGTAACTTTAGTGAATCCTGGTTAGCAATGTCCTGCCAGTCATCTCCCAAGCAGAGCTAACGTAACCTCACTCTTCATTTTATTGATAGACTCTCAAGTTTGAACAGACCACTGCAGAATAACTGCTGACTGTGGGTTGGGATGAACGTTAGCGCAAACCGCTTAGCGCCTGTGTTAGCCTGTAGCTCAGGCCTCATCACTCTCTTGTTTATCTTTCTTCTGCTCTTCTGTCCTTTTTCCGACAGTTAGGCTCCTGTGTCCACCATCACAACAAAATTAATCACAGAAATTGTTTCCAGCAGAGAAAAACACAGATATATCTTCTCACTACTAAACCTCACCAGTCGGCATGGTATTGTCATAAAGACCTCAACATGCTGTAAATCAAGGGAATTGGTAAACTAAGAAGTAGCATTTTGAAATAGCCTGTAATACTGTTGCTGATAATCTCATTTCATAGTGTGGATTACAATAAGGCATATATCTAGAAGGGAGACTTTTTCAAGATGGACTTGAGCTTATATGGATGGACTTGAGCTTATATAAGATCACTTAGAAACTCCAATTTAGAGCCAAGCAGCGAAACCCAATGTCAGTGTAAGTGCTAAAAAACTGCAGTTCTTCAAGATTCCACCTGAGACTGGCAACAGAAACTCAAGAAACCACACACCAGGTCAAAAAAGACAATTATTACAGCAAAAAATAACCCTGTTTATAGACTAGTTCCAAAAAATGGCAGGATTTTTTTCATTACTAATAAACTTACAAGTTTTTTCCATTTACGTGCATGACTTACTTCCTGTCACTGTTTGCAAAGAGGGTAATGCTTGGTTTCTACTTCTGTGTTGAATCTATGCTGTAGTGGCTCATTGACACTTATCTGAAACCCATGAGGGCAGTGTCGTCTGCTTGCTTTTTCACAACAACTTTGAGCGTATCAAGTTATATTGAGCTGATACATGTTGCTGTTTATCAATGTGTGCAGACCTCTGTGTAGGAACAGGGGCTATGCAGACCTACAGAGCAGTTGATCTCATGTAGCTCCATATTTACATGACAGACTTCACACCCTTTGATCAGTAGCTGTTATCAAGAAACCAAAGCATACTCACCATAAACATCAAAATGTTCATTTAAGATAAGAGTTAATGTTCCAACCAGCTTTATGTGTTGTGTTCAAAGCCTGATAACTTTTCTGGGTCTCAATCTCATAAACCTGATTCATTCTGCCACACTTGGTTTTATGGTCCTCTCTTCATCCTGCTGCATTTCGAGGCATCTCCAAGATAAGTGAGCTGTAGCAAAATTTGGCAGCAAACCGGTTGGACCACCGGCGTTCATCATAAAATGAGTCAATCCATTACACAATCTCTCCTGGAAAATATTAGCTGTGATACATTAAGGTGTTAGCCATCTCAGGAAAGAGCATTTTCTACAGGCTGCGTCTGAGTGCTCTCAGTTTTCTTAATGTAATAACACTTTTCTGCTGAGGAGTTCAGCGGGGACACGAGGACGGGAAGGTGGGGGCGCTGCCTGTGTGTGTGAGTGTGTGTGTGTGTGTGTGTGTGTGAGTCAGAGCATGTGTGTGTGTCAGTAGGGGGAAGCCCTTGACATAGAGCGAGAAAGAGAGTTGGAGGTAAACGAATGGCTCAGATGATTGCGAGTGCTGGTGGAGGAATTGAATTCTGAGCAGGTCGTATTTCAGCCAGGCGAGGCAAAAGTCCCTGTGACACACACACACACATAAACACACACTCACACTTTTTACTTCTACTGTAAAGCCTTTTCACACAGCACCATTAGAGAGCTGTGGGGAACACACTCGAAGAGCTGGAGAGGACCCAGATTGTGCAATCGTGTCAACAAGACTGATTCTCTTTTACCTCCAGCATTTGAAAAAGTCTCAAAAACCAGCTATAGATCTCTGAAGTGAAGGGTTTTTGTGATGCAAAAGTGCTTTTCATTCCAAAAGGCACAGCTTCGAGGGAGAGGAAGTCTGCTCTGACGCCCACATGTCTTTTAGCCGTTAATTAATACGGAGGCTTTCAAGTTAATCAGTTAATGACTTTTTTGTCAGGAGGGACACAGAGATGGAGCCAAGATGTATGAAAATGATCAGCTTGGATGGCTCTGGGAAGAAAAATGGTTTTAAAACCTGGACATACTGGGTGGACTAATGGTTGACTGAAGTTACAGCAATTCAGGCAAAGCTGTAACTAAAAGATTCATTAACACAACCTGAAAACAGAATCCTAGAGAAGTGTTTTGGTGTTGATTGCAATGACACCTTTGGCAAAAATTGGTAGTGTTTTTCTGAGATAAAGACACCATTTCCCATGAGCTCTTTCACCCTTTGTATCAAAGACGTGACACCTGTCAATGCATGCATTTGTTTTGGAACAAGACAACTATTTAGTTAGTTAGTTAGTGGATCCTGGTTACCAGTTCTCATCTACCAACTCCAACCTCACCAAGCAGAGCTAACGTAACCTCACTCTTCATTTTATTGATCGACTCTCAAGATTGAACAGACAACTGTAGAATAACTGCTGACTGTGGGTTGGAATGGACGTTATCACAAATAGTTTAACCCGTGTTTTAGCTTGTGCTCTATCACTCTCCAGTTTAACTTTCTTCTGCTCTGACATCCTGTATCTTTTTGACAGTTCAGCTCCAATGTCTTTCTTTAATAACATGGACAGATCTTGCCTCTCACTGCTAAACTTTTCTACCCAGCATAGAGTCGTAATAGGGACTTACAGTCTATATGCTGTAAATGGATTTGTGTTCAACCTGACCATGGATTCTGAGAAAAAGCTTTTAAGAGCAACCAATCTGATGCAGATAATCTTATTTTAAATTATAGATTATGAGCAGGAAAGTATATAAAAGGGAGACTATTTCAAGATTGCCTAAGCCCTCACAGTTCCTTTAACCCTTTGACTCCCACCTTTTTTATCCCTTTAACTTTCACTTTTTAAATGCAAGGGATATGAAGTGTATTTAATTTTTGTTGTACTTACAAAAAAAAAAAAAAAAAACTTGAAAAAATTTAATTCTTATTTTTTATGTTGCTGTAGCTTTAAGAATAGAAACAAACAAACAAAAAAACAAACAAAAAAAAACAAAAATAAAAACAAAAAAATCAGAAAAATTATTCAAGCTGCAGGGACTGCTGAACCAAACAGTTGAGAAGTTAAAGGGTTAATGTATTTTAATCTATTTTTCACCACCACAGATCAGACAAAGGTTTGGAAACAATGACCATACTGAAAACACTTCATGGATCAAAGTAAAAAGTTGTGTTTTTGCAAGCTCTCACAGCCTGGAGTCAAACAGTGTGAAAGTACTGACAGATTACAGTGAGGACTTTACTCTTGCAGTAGTAAACTCACTCATCCTCTAATGTAGGCACATTTTTCATGCTTTAACTTTTAAAGTTAAGTTTGTACTTGATGTGATATGGTTCATACACAACTCAAATAAAAAGCCAGTTATAGACAGAATGTCAGAATGAAAGAGTGATTGTTTTGGTGAAAGAGCCAAAAGTCAGGAACAAAGGTTTAAGAATATGCTTCAGGCCTAATGATTAACAATTTGCCAAAAGACTCAATCTTGTGTTTTCTAGATATCATGTGCACCTCAAAAAGCTAAGCGAGCCTACTCTGCAATGAAAAAGCGAAATCACACAGCTATGAAACTGCTCTCTAACCCTCTTAAAGTTTTTAATAGGCCACAGTTTGTGCTCAGCTGAGTGGTGCTGAACGGACAGCTCCCGCTGCTCCTGGTGCCATTTGTTATCCCTCCTTTAGACCCCGGAGCCACTGAGGGCTGCTGGGAACATCGACTCGCTTTCCCAGCCAATAACCTGCTTCTAGTTCGAGTCTGCTTGCTATGGGAATCAATATTTGGGTCGACTGAGTGAAAAGAGCAGAGTCGCGGAAATGCCGTTGCCAGAGCAGGCTTCCATCCCGTCTGCTGGGATGTATTCACAAGCGCAGCTAGAGCCTCAGTGATCCTCTCAGAGTAAACAAAGAAGCAGAGAGCAAAAAGACGCATACAAGTCCCGAGTCTGGCTGTAAGGCATGTTGCGTGTGGTGCACGGAGGAGCGCAGGAGCGCAGGTCGAAGGGCTTGAGTGAGCACGCATTTCTTACCCGGACTTTTCTTTTGGTGCAGTAGGGATGAAGATGAAGGAGGAGGAGGGGTAGAGCAACTCCACCGCTCTCCCTTCTTCAGGCGCCGCTCTCCATTCACTGACACCGGTGCCGGTCCAGTCTGTGTATCCCGGGGAGAGGAGGAGGAGGGGAGGGATACGGCGTTCACACTCCTCCCGTTTCAGATCATCCGAAAGCGTTCAGACGCGTCCAGCTGGAGGAGGAAGAGGAGAGAAGAAGAGGAGCTGAGCAGGAGGAGCGGGAGGAGGAGGAGGAGGGTTTATGTTCCAATCGAAGGTGTCAGTTTGTGTGTGCTGCAGCTCGCTGGAGTCTGAAAAGCTGCTGCAGGAGGCATTTCTGTGAGAGCCGCAGCTTCACCTTCATCCACCGACTGCAGGAAGAAAGTCCCACCCCTGCAGCGAAACTTCACCCGCCGGGCCGCTCGATAACGAGACCACCGCCTCCTCTGAGGCTCCACAGCAGCACTGAGGAGGACCTGCCTGCTGCACACACACACACACACACACACACACACACACACACACACACACACACACACACACACACACACACACACACACACACACACACACACACACACGGTCTTACGCAATGGGTGCTCAGGGGGGAGACTGGGAAGGGAGATGTGTGAAATGTACTTCAGGGACACGCAAACTTTTCAAGTCGTCCTCATCCTGACGCCCACAGACCCCCCCAGACCCCTAAACTGATAAATCCTGTCCCTGTAACAAACCCCATCTCCTCCCCTTCCTCCCTTCTTCTCCATCATGTCAGCTGTTAGGGATGATTCAGTGTGAAATTACATAACTGTCTATCTTGGAGGTGGGTTGGGTGAAGTGATGACACCTCAGAGAGCAAAACACTTATCTTTATTCATCTCTCAATCATCAGTTTAAATGGAATCTATTAAACATTGATTAAACTACCCCTAAACTGCCAAATCTTTTATTTATGCTTTATTAATCAGGACAGAAAGTTGTGTTAGTGGATATAAAAACAAGAAATTCATTTCAGAACTTGTTACTTTTACTGAACTGTAAAAACATAGATGAATGTTTCATCAGCCATTATTAAAGCAATTAGTTTAAATGTATGCTCTATGCTTAACAAATTGAGACTAATTGTGTCTGCATTTGTTTAGCAGACTTGGTGAGATATTATCATGTGTTAAGATAAAACTCTATCCTCTATGCATGAATGGTTTATAACAGTAACAAATGACCCTCATAAGTGGTCTAATGTAAAAGAAGGTGTGACTCAGAGCTCAATAGGATCCCCTTTAATGGATTTTAAAGTATGATTCAGGCAGTGCAGAGAGAAGTGACTTTATTGTTTTATATTTGTTTCCATGGACAAAATGGACCTTAGTGACCTATGGTCAATATTGTACACTTCTAGTGGAGAAAACAAGACACAATGCCCTATAAGGTGACCTGAAGGGGAGATAACTGTATGGCTGAACTGATAGTAAACACTTCTAGTGGAGAAAACAATATGTAGCGGAGAAAACTGAGGGGAAAACAGAAAAGATGATCCAATAATGTGCACTCCCAGTGGAGAAAACAAGATCTAGCGCCCTTATATTGGAGAAATACGATGCAGTGATCTTAGATAAACATTTTACAGTAAAGAATTCCCTTTGTTACACCTTCACTTGAGATAAAAAAAAGATGTAAGGACAAACAGGCTTACTTCTTAGCAGAGAAACTGGGTACCTACCGAATGCTTCCACTGGAGAAAACAAGATGCTCAGGGACCTGAAGAGGAGAAAACAGAATGGCTAATTCAATATTTGGCAACTCTAGTTGAGAAAATTGGGTGTCCTTTCTTTGTAGATTTTTTTCAGTTGGAAAAAATACAGTTCGCTGACAGGCAGGTCCATTCATCAGTGGAGAAAACATGGTAGCTGATCCAATAGTTTGCACCCCCAGTGGAGAAAATATGATGTAGTTACCACATATATCACTGGCCAAGCAGAGACAAACGTATAATACAGACTCCTCTTTGTTGTTTCTCATGGAAAAAAACAGTGCATGTATGGGAAGGCCAGCTTTCTGGAGAGAAAACTGGATAGCCGATCAAAAATTGTGCACATCTAGTGGAGAAAACAAGACGCAGTGATCTCACATGCCTCCTCTTTGTTGTTCTTCTTGGAAAGAAAACACAATGCGTAGAAAGACAGACGTCTTTTTCAAGGAGAAAACTTGGCAACTGATCCAATTGTGTGCACTTCCTGTGAAGAAAATTGGCTACAGTAATCTCACATATCACTGTTCTGGAGAGATATGATGGAAAGGTTTGTCCTCAGAAAAATGTGACTTCTGATTTGCATTTACAGTGGAGAAAACAGCTTGTCAATCGATGTGCACTTCTAGAGAAAATAGAGGCTACGATCTCTGCTGTGGCGCTCCAGCAGATAAAGTACGTCGCAGTTCCTTCTTTGTTGCCTATGGTGAAGGAGGAAACTTGACAGAGTGCACAATAACATGCCGTTCAAGTGGAGAAAAGGCAATAAAAAGCCCTGGGGAGTGATGGAATGTGATGAAGGGACCCTTTCAGAGGGGAAAAAAGTCATGTTGTCAGTAGAGGAAAGTGATGGAGTAATCACGAGGTCTTTGGGGTTTCTCCTCCAGTTTCATGTGCTTAAATAAGACATGTATAAAAAATAGTTGGTTGCAATACAGAAAAATGGTAACAGTTAACCAAAAACCGGGCAGATGTGACAGAGAAGTTTCCCTCGTGGAGGATGGGCTCAGCTGAGAAACACCTCATTCCTACAGATAAATCAATGATTGGCATAAAATGAGGTTTGCTCACAGCAGCTATAAAATGACGATACGTCAATGCTTTCTGAGGATCTACAGTCCCCTGTAAAGATCCCATGATGCTCCTTGACCTCTTATTTGGCCCGCTCTGACCCCGTTCTGCTGGATTATTGATTAAACAATGTCTTGCGATACAGGTGATGAAACCCTGTGGAGCATCAGTCAGCATCCAGACTGATGAATGGGATTAATATTGGCTACATGGATTACTCACATTTGCTTTGAGTGGATTTCAAAATAAGGCTCCAGGAGGTCCTGAAAGAGACGAATAACAATAAATCCTTACTGTAAGGTGAGTAGTGCAAACATAGATTTATATCTCACAGTTACAATAAGGTAAAAATAAACCTCTGCAATTCAAGGCAAACTGAATATTTTTTGGGAATTATCAAAGAAACACAATAAAATTTTAAGTGGTTGTTAGAAAGAACACAGGAACTGATAGAAAAGATTCACTCTCTTCTCGCTTTTAATAGTAGATAACAGTATCATCTTACCATCTTGTCTAAAACTGTGATCCTCATGAGCCGCTTTGGGAATACTTTAATTTTCGTTCAGTCTGCAAAATTTAAACAGCATGCCTTCCAGAGCTTTCAGCCTCACTGAGCCAAATTTGGCATAAATGGATCAAAGTAAACACTTTAATAGTCAGTCTAAGTGGCAGAGCAGCAGGGGAATAATGCTCCAAGAGTTCCTTTTCCTTTTATACGTCGCCATCTGGTGGTGGAATTGCTGCACTGCAGAAAAAAAAGACCAACTTCAGCTTATTTCATTTTTTTTTTCTGAGAAAAAAGTCAGGAATTGTGACTTTTCTCTTAGAAAAATAGTTATAATAATAATACTAATAATAAAAATAATAGAAAAAAAATTGGACCTTTTTTTCAGTGGCCCTAAACCTCTTCGTATAGGTTTAGATATTGATGTGTATGATGTGCATTATCATTTATAGCTACTCTAACGCTTGTCATTCTAAACCTCAACCAATTTAAAGTCTTTAAAAAATTATAATCTGCAGACAAATGCACATTTAATCCATTATTGAAAAAATATAAACCAAAAACAAGTGTTAAAGTTTAAGTAAAACAATGTAAACAAAAAACATTTCATTAGTTTTTCACATCTTTTTGTTGATTCAAATCCTACAAGGTGGCTAAGAAAGGATAACAACAGTATCTAACTGGCTGGTTTTCTACTTATCAGTTAAGTATCTCATTCTTCTTTTTTTTTTTTTTAATTGGTCTATCTGTGTTTTCCCACACTAGGGAGTCGCCAGCATCAGGCACCATAATTTTGGGGGTCACAGGCTAAAAAGTTAGCCCACAGATTGATATGCAAAGACTTATTTAGACTTTAAAATGAGAGATTTAGTGAATCTTTTATGATATAGAGGTTAACTTTTGATCTCTGGAATACACCAGACACTCAGACTCATTGGCAAAGACACAGGACGTACAGAGAGAAAAAGAACAGTCGAGTCTTCTCCTGAAATAAAAAAATAAAAAATATCACAGGGATTTGGTTGATGCTCCAGTTTCAGGAGTGATTAATTTGATTCCAGTTTTAGAATGGTCACTGTAAATAATTTAAAGGTTCATTACCAGCCAAAAGCTTCAGTATGGTTTGGATTCTGCTGAAATCAGTTGCATCAGTCTAGATCCAAACGGAGAGGAAGCTGAGTGAACGTGCTCTTATTCCTGACTCTAGCATGTGAAGGAAATGGCATATTTACAGCATCACCGACTGTTTTTTACACCACGACAGCAAAAACACACGGGCACAAAGTGTATTTATAAAAACATATATTTATTGTTTCTGTTACCGATGGTTAACTCGATCAACAATAAACGTCTGCAGGCCAGGAGACATACTATACACATATCAAGAAAGCCTCAGAGAGCTTCTTTATTTTCTGTTCAGTGGCAATAAACAATGCAGAGAGGAAACCAGAGCAAAGAGAGAGAAAACACACGGTATTCGCTTGATGGATGTTGGACTTCAGCCTCTTCTCAAAGTGGTTCATCTCCTAAACTTTACAAGAGGGGGTAAAAATACTGTACATGTTCTGTATGGTAACATTTTTTTTCTTGGAAGAATATTTATTTGTTATTTGTGCGGGACCGTGATGACGTTTCTCCATCTTCTTCTCAAAAGGAGCAGTAAAGCTTTAAAAGTGAATAAATGATATTTAGACTCTAGTGACAGAAATAGAGGTGCTCTATACGTGACAAAATAGTGTGTGTGTGTGTATGTGTGGATTAAAATAGATAAAGGTTATATATATTTATACTATATATACTATATAAAGGCTTAAATCTTTAGACACAGGGACAGCCACCAGTGCTGTCCTCACACATTCCTCAGTACACAAGCTCTCTGAAATGCAGCAACAAACTCACACCTGCTTTGTCTGGATTTGGACCATGACACCTGGTTCTGTACGTCTGCAGTGAAAGGAAACAGGATCCTGATCCCGAGAGAAAGTGATCCGAGCTAACCGGCTTCAGCTCTGGATGTGAAAAAAGCACATCGGGTAAATTTTGCTGAAAGTACTTTTGAACATTTTTTGTTATCTAGATTCTCCTTCACAAAACTTTAAAAGGTTCGTATTGTTGTCTCACAGGAAAGCGTGTATATACTCCAGAAGCACTCATTTAATCAAAGCAGAACACATCTGTTGCGTGAAAAGCAGCTTGCATTAATGTATGATTGTCTAACTAGCGAAGAAACAAGGCAGGAGGAATGGAAGCAAGTTGAAGTGGTTGAGTTGAGTTTGTTTTCTGAAAGTGGTTCAGTTGAGAGATTGTTGTGTTTCCAGAGCAGACGACACCAGGTCCATAAGTCTTAGCTTTTTTTTTCAGTCCAGGCAAACTTTTACATTCCACACGCTGCAAAACAAATCCTCCTCAAATTCACAGGAACTTCTCTCAGTCTCTCCTGCATCATCATCATCATGTCTCCATCGAGGAGCGCCGACGTTCAGACTGAATGTGCAAATGTCTCCCGTAACGCAGAACCGTCCCGAAGCTACTTGACAAAAACAACACAATAGAAAAGACAAACTTTTTGCAGTCTCCAAAAAAAACCCATTCTCGTCTCATCCACTGTAAAATAAGTCCTTTGACTCGGTTTCTTTAAGTTTGAACTGAAATGAATCAGTTTATGTGCCACAAAACTAATGGAAGTGAAGTAAAAGACTGCATAATGTAAAATGTATAAGCAAGAAAATAATTGCATGTACTCCGACAAGGATCCAACGGCAGAGGCTCCTGCGTCCCATTTTGTTTTCAGAGTCTCTGAAAACCTCCTTGATGCTCACCTTCCTCTTTCAAAGTGTAAAGTAGACAGGGATTAAGTTTTAAGGTTGCAAATTTTGTTAAAATATTTTATCGACTGGCCTTGGAAGGTGAAAAGCAACATTTGAACAAAGTGTAAAGGTTATCTGTAACAAAGTCTGACTGCGCTCATGTTAAGTTTCTCTGTGCTCTACTGTGGAAATTAATGGAAAAATCTTTGGCTACAGAACTAAAAAGTTTTTCACTTTTGCATCAAAGTAAAAAGAAATCTGATTAGGATTAACTCTGAGGACAAATTGAGCTGTCCCTTCATTATAATGTGCTTCCTTTAATCATTTTTGTTCAACCTTTGTAGTTTTCTGAGCATGACTAGCTGCTAAAAAACAACACTTTTTCACCAAAACTCCATTAGAAGTGAAATAATTGTGTGTCTCTGATACTTTGAAGTTTTCCTCTAGAAGAACAGAACTCTGAGGGGATCTTGAGATGTCTGATTGAAATTATTCTCTTTGAAACGACCTCAGATAAAACCAGGAGACAGCTGCCATGCAAACTACAAATAATACATAGTTACACCTCTGTGCTCTTGTAGAATTTGGCTGCAAAAAAGTGTAAAAACTCAGATGTTGCTCATAAAAATTTAAATCGTGGGGAGTTAGGAGCAACAAGAGATGTGATGACGCCAAAAGGACGTCACTCTAGGAAAATAAAATGTTTAAATCTCTGAAATTTGAGTGGTAACACTTACCCTGATCCTGAAGCCCTGTCTGTCTGTCTCTCTGCCTGTCTGTCTGTCTGATGGGAGTTCTGTCTCACTCTGCGGTTTGATTAGTCCATGAAGAAACACAGAAGATGCACAACTAGCTGTTTAGCTTGAGCTGCTGCAACAATAAAGCTGACTATTAGCTTACATCACACACTAGCATCAGCAGAAGGGACCACATGGGGAAAGTTGGCTCTGTTGCCATGGTAACAGCTGGTCTAAAGAACTCAGAGAGGCTGTGACTGAGTCAGGTGGACGGTGTGTGCTTGGTGAGTTTGGTTCTGTGCTGCGTGCGCTGCCTGGCTCTGGTTTTGGGGCTGAGCGTGAGCGAGAGGGTGAGGCTGCTGCAGGATGTGCACCACCCGGCTCAGGGTGTCCGTGGTGGCGAAGGCGAGGTACTGGCAGCACAGCCAGTCCTCCAGACTGACACCACAGGCAGAGTCCAGAGAGCGCTCTGCGAACTTAATCATCATGAGTGTCCGCTTCAGGTCCAGCCAGTTCTGGAGAGTGGCCTCGCGCTGGCTGGAGGTGGCTCCTGACATGGGGCCAGTGGCGCTGCAGCCCAGAGCCTGGAACAGATCCTCACGAGGGCCCCACAGGAGGCACTGCAGGCAGGCGCGGGCGTCAGATATCCGAATCCTCTCAGAAGGGTTGACAGTGAGCAGTAACCTGGCGAGCTGCTGCAGCCCCTGTGAGTAGAGAGATCTGACAGGTAGCGAGGGTAGATCTGACCACGTGTACTCTCGCTCCTTCAGCTCTGGCGTCTCCTCAAAGGGGTTTTGGCGGTGCAGCATCTCATAGATGAGAATCCCAGTCTGGAACTCGTCACACTTCCTGTACTGAGTTGCTGTGACGATTTCTGGGGCGAGGCGTGACTGATCCCTGAGTGTTCCAGGATCGGCTGCCATGAGCGTGCTCTTCTGCTTCGCCTGGGAGAAGTTACTGATGATGAGGCGAGCGGGGCATGTGGCATTAGCAGCAGCAGCGGCCGCACTGGCAGACGTAGCTCCAGAGCTACCGCTGCTGTTGCTGTTGTTGTTGGGCTCCAGAGCGTCCAGGTTCCAGGGGTTCCCAGGTTGGCAGTGGACTAGCAGGAGGTTTTCCAAACGCAGGTCACAGTGGGTCACATGATACGGTTTCATGTGCTCCAGACCAGAGCACAGCTGAAGGAGCAGGAGACACACCTGGCGCTCGTACAGCTCAGGGTTATGTGTGTGTCTGGAGACGCCTTCTCGGACAAAGTCGGCGACTGTTTGAAAGGGAACCTCCCGTGTGATGACGACCACTCGGCTCTTCAAACGGCCCACTGTGTTCATGTGACCCTCTGATGGAGTTTCGGCCAGTTTCCCATTGGGAGCCTTGGACTCTGTCTTAGTTTCAGTCTTATTCTCTTTCTCCTTCAGCCTGTTTACATCCTCCTCTTCTTCCTCTTCCTCTTCATCTTCTTCTTCCTCTTCTTCCCAGGGGAGCAGGCGGATGGGGACATCAGCCAGGAAGTGTCCACAGTCTTGCTGGATGTTGAAGTTCACAGCGAGGCTCTGTCTCACTGCGAGGCTGTGGAAGAACTGCTGCTGGGTCTCTTTGACTTTGCTGCGACAGATCTGAAGGAAATGAAGGAAATAAAAGATCATTATCATCAACGTGGGGTCAGTATCTGAAATTTCATTTGTGGTATTTTAAAGTGACCCTAAGGCTGTTTAGTTGTGCAGAAGGTATTTCAAACTCGGGTCAGATCTGTCAGGAGTTTTTAGAGGCATATGGTTTGTAAACATCACCATCCCGTCCCCTTCTTGTCTCTTTACTACATTGTCCTTCAGGGCTTCCGTACGGACAAGAAGAAAAAGATAAGAAAACACAAAGCTGTATTCATCTCACGTCGCCCTCATTTTTTAAATGGCGTGTCTGGTTGTACAAATATTTACTGTATCTACAACAAAATGAACGCAAATCAAGTTAATTGGAATCAATTTGAAGGTTAAAAAATTTGCAGTCTTGGACTCAAAAAATTTGTCTGCATTGAATGTGTGCAGGATTGTCTGTTCCCTTTGCTACTTATGCCTGAAACTGGCGCAGACAGAAGTGCTATAGATCACAGTTTCAGGCTGGAGTCCAACTGCTCAACTGCCACACATAGTTTAACAGAAATCTTAAGATTTCTATGTTTTTTGGACCTGAATGTAAATAATTAATCGTATGGAGGCTTCTTAAGAGTTAGATATTATGGACAAATTAAGTTCAGTCACGAACACTCTGGTCATTGATTTGAACCTTTTACTGCCAAATATATACAGTTAAAATTGGTGTTTAAGACCTGCTTCTCAGAGTACTCCCTGGGTTAGTCAAGCAGCCTGCTCAAGCTTTCCAGGGAGTGTATTGCAAAATAGAGATAGACCAATATGGATTTTTTGGGGCTGATACCGATACTGATTATTAGTTGGCAAAGAGGCCAATAACAGATATTTGAAGACGATAGTCATCTGCAGTCAAAGTGAAAACATTGATGTAAAAAAATTTTGAACAATGCAAACTCCAACACTTTACTGCAATCAAATGCCTCCAAGCATATGTTTAATAAACAGCTCCCATGCTTAGCAGCATGTTTTATAAAGTTTAATGAAAACTTAAAAAGATAAATATCTAAAGTTTTCTACGGCAAATAAAGTTTTCCAAAATTATTTTGTAACTGCAACAAAACTGGACAGAATTGCAGTTAAATTGTTTTTTTGTTTGGTTTTACATGACTGATTTTAAATGACCATGCGTTTCAGCTGCGTTTCCACCAAGCAGTGGTACTGAACCGGGTCGGTTCAGTACGGTTTGGGACAGTTTGGGACAGTTAAGTCTGATCCCGTTTGCGTTTCCACAGCAAACTGTGCCCTCTCGTGGTGGGCGGCGTGTAAGCCGGATGCCGGAAGCCGCAGCTGGTAAACAATAGCGCAACGCCGTAGCAGCTTACCCCGCTATTAAATACAACGAAGAAGAAAACGCGACACAATAAACAAAGAGCACGGGTGGAAGACATGCAGCATTTCGTCCTCTCTGTGATTTTCATGTAACTCTCTGTTACAAAGTGCAATCAAGCTTCGTTTCAGAGAAGACTGTGTGCCGCCAGGAGAAATGCAGCCGCTGTCGGGGTAAGTGACGATTCTTTTGACCAATCAACGGTCTGCGGTGTGTTGCTCCACCTTCCGAGAGCGGATCGGTTTAGTCTGGCACCCATATGAAAGGGTCCCAAAAAAGTGGGAAGGCTCGTCTCGGTTTTTAGGGATCCGTCCTGGGATGAGTCAGTGGAAACGCCTCTAAAAGCGCAACGTTCCGAGACGAACCGACCCGGACTGCTTGGTGGAAACGCGGCTTTAGGCTTCCATAATGTAGACAGGGAGAAACTTTGTGCAGAGAAGCATCAGAGCCAAAACAACACAGTTTTGAATGGGTTTCTTATCGGCCGTCGGATTAAAAAAAAGCTGATGCCCCAAAATGCCAAATATTGGCCCTGATAATCGGCCCGGCCGATAATCGGTCGATCCCTATTGCAAAAGCCCCAATACGTACATACAGATCAATAGGATACATATGTAGAGTCTTAACAGGAGGAGGCTGGGGTGGAGGAGAGATTATCAGGACAGCAAGAGCTGGGTAACAAAGAAGTAGCAGGGATAAAAAAGAGTGAATACATGATTTAAATACACCACCTTGTGTCAGACACACGCTGTGATTGGTTAAGAAGAGTTGGGATTAGTGATTGAACATCAGCCTGTCAGCTGGGCGTATGACTTCTGTGCCCAGTGATTTCCTTTTGGACGCGTGTTTCCTGACTCTTTCTTTCAAACAACACAGCTTCATTTCTCTCTACCTCTGTTGCGATGGTCTTGATCAACAACTGAACTGGGAATAGCAGGTCAGACGTACGCTGTGATTGGCCCAGGTATGCACGTTTCATAGTTCACACATGTATCTCCTAGTAGGCTAATTTCTACGCCCCAATCTGCACCAATTTCCACGCAAGATTGATAAAAGAGCGCCTTTGTGTATTACTTCAGGAGGTTTGAATCCCAATACTGCAACTTTGCAGTGCTTCTAGACTGCACGCTAGTATCCTAACTAAAAGAAGACTTATCATCAAGCAAAATCACTCCAGAATACCCTCAAAATTTAACTACAACACCTGCTTGAAATTGTAATCCAAAGTCAGGACAATGGGTTTATGACAGTAGGAGGAAGTCTAAGAGTGCTGTCTAAAAAACTAAGACGTACTCCATCAGAGCTAGAAAACAACATGAAGAAAAATTTCCTTTTATGTGCAAGCACTCAGTGGCTCAGATGAAAAAGAATTGTTGTGCAAAGATGAAAAACAGCCCTGGAGAGGTTCAAACACTTGGCTCCTTTCTGCCCAGATAGCTAATCACGGTTTGAAGTGCCTGCGAGTGTCGAGTATCGTCAGTTTCAGAGTTACAGGAAAGGTCAGAAACAAGATGAGCCCTTCTGAAGAAGTGAAGTGGCTCATAAAAAACACTTCCTTTCTTTTATTGGGATTTGTTGGAAGTCTTACAGTTTATTGTGGTTGAATTTATCCGCTGTGGGAAATCTTTCACGGAAATTTTGTGCAACATCAGGAGCGAAAAATACTCTTTTAGCGTGGAATGCACACCAAATCTCAGCGATCAAAGATGTTCAAAACTCTGTGTTTTCCCCTGTTTTGCTCAGCTCTCTCAAGATCTCTGCAGCTTAGAGCATCAATAAAGCAGTCTCCAGTCAGTCAGAGTCAGCAGTGAGTGCGTCTGTCTGCTGATCATCAGTGACAGCCTCCTCAGCTCTCTCTTTCAACACTTTGATCACAGTTATGAGAAAAGAGGCCAAGTAAAGGATAGGATCGCTCTCTGCAGACTTACTGCAACGCTGAAATACAAACAAAGGGTGAGAAATCACAACAAGTTAGGATGAAATTTAGGGTTTGACTGCTGCTTCACTTTTATCAGAAACAGTTAACGGTTATGGGCTACAATCTCAGGAAAGTGTTGCAAAGACAAAGTTGTGTATAATATTGAGGAGTCGTCTTTGAACAATTGGTGATGTCACAGATTGCAATGCATAAAACTATTTTTATATAATTCATACATATTTTGTAAATAGTGCACTTTTGGTTTTGGTTGCATGTATTGTTGTGCGAAAGGACACCGGTAAGAAAATGTAAAAACTGCAGAGGAGATAATGTTTTTGCCTGATATAAGATTTTGTTGAGAAGAGTTGTTTATTTGTTGGTGGGGAAGTAGGGATGCACCGATATGAACATTTTGGCTGATACCGATATTAACCAATATTTACTGATTACAGATTTGGTTTGAAAAAAAATCTGAGATGATGTGTCGAGGTATTTCAGAGAGGAAGAACAGTGCGATTGTGAGAAAAGTTGACCATGGAGAGGATCAAAGGATATAGCGCCTGAGATGAACGTGATCAAAAAAGTATGTTTTGTCTGTTTTTTTGGGTCAAAAACAGGAAGAGAGACATAAAAAAGAGGGTCCACTCTTCTCAGGTACATCATTCAAGATACTCTGAAAGTAGCCGGCAGCTAATGAGTAAATATTGGCCCACTTTTGCACATCTGCCGGTGCCAATATTGATACTGATATATTGTGTGTCCCTAAAATAAAGAGTCTCTTGCAAATCCTGCAAAACATATTTGAATAGGGATGCACGATACTATCGGCACAATATTGGTATCGGCTGATAAATTCTTAAAAGCACGTTTATCGGTATCGGCAGATATGAAAATTTCTGCCAATAGGCAGAGCCGATAAGGTGCTATTCAGTTAGGATTATTTCTATTTTCCATCTGAAAAATAAGCTCCTTAAATAAAATGTAGCACTTCATTTATTTGCACTGCAGAGCTCTGTGTCTGTCACCAGGTTCTTACAGTAGCTGGTTATGTTTAAAAATCCATTGTACATTTAAAGTTCATGTGATCTTAAGAAATTATTTTTCTGTATTTCAATACTGAATGTCTTTAGTTTGAAAAAATAATACATTTCTTATTTATGGTAAAATCAAACGTTTTTTGTTTTGTTTTATGTATGTTTCTTACACAAATAAGACCGTCACAGTTAGAGTAACATATCAATGCCAGTACAGGATAGATTTAGCTTTCTTTACAGTAATAAAAACAAACAAACTTGTGATTATCGGTATCGGTATCGGCCAAAAGGGGTTTCGATATAGCAGCATATTGGATATCTGCAAAAATCCAATATTTGAATAAATCACACCTTCTCTGACCCTTTCACTTGCTAATTATTTTGAGAAATTAACCTCTCCTGTTAATTTAGATTAAGATATTAGTAAAAATGGTCTCATATCTCTCAGCTTTATTAAAACATTTCATAAAAAGTGACCTCAATGCTATCTTTTGTGTCAGACAAAGCTCTATACCTGTTGAAGAAAATTACAGATTATTTTGTTGGCTTTGACTTTAACCTGAAATCTCAATCTGATGACTTAATTTCTAAAGTGTGTTTTCTTTCATCACCACCTCGGCTATTTCTCTCTAATGCCTCCATTACGACTGACATTGAACCTGTTGGTTCTGGCATAACTTACTCACAGTTTATTAGATTTCCATGTGGGATGGAGAACCTCTGCGTTCCTTAAAAAACACTCTTTAGGAATGTGCATGACAACCTGAAGTCTGTTTCGACATGTAGGTTTGAAATCGACAGCTGCCAAGTGCACTTCTCTTAAGGACATAATATCAGGTCTCTCTGAAAAGGAGCCATTCTTTATCCAAGCTCCAAGACAACCAGAAGTAACCTTGATTCTTTACTGCTGATATTTCAGAGATGAATTAAAGCTTTGAGGCACACCGACTTACTCTGAACTCTTCTGGGAGTTCAGAATTCACACAGATGTGCTAAAGATGGATGATGAATAATTAGCAGTGCTTTAAAAACATCAGGGTGTGAAAAATCTAATTTACAGGAGCATCAGGAGGAGTTCAGGAACAACTGGGCCACATTAAAATAAAGGTTGGGAAGAGTTTAATTGGGATGTTGGGGCCTGTGTGCGCTCTGCAGCTCATGGTCGTCTTATTTATGCACAAACATGATAAAAAAAAACAAAACTTGAATATGAAGGTGAAGCTTTGAAGTGCTGCAGAAAGCAGAGACACTCACATACGGTGAATAATGCAACCTTCAGCCAGGTTTGTTTTTGACTTCAGAGCTTCCTCGTACAGTCTCGCTACCACACGCAGACATGACTGGAAGCCTCACATAATTATGTATGAGTCAAAACAAAACGCATGCACACACAGGTTTTACTGCACAAAGTTGTGCCCTAAAGGCTCAAAGTTTAAGTGCCAATGTTTCCGCCTTCCTTCACCTTGGCTGAGAGCGGGCGGGTATTCCTGTACTTGAAAACAAGGATTTAATATCGCTGCTTCAAGGACAGCAAGCTCAGGACTCAGAAAAGAGCACCTAAAACTCTATTTACATGAAGGGAGAGCGCAAAGGAACCACTAAAAAACAAACTCAAACCAGTGAGATGAAATAAAAGCGTACAGTATAACCTGTAGGCACATTCAGCTGCTTATTTGAGTCGAGCTGAATGTGGGTGGAAACTGATTGGAAGTGGGAGTGAAAGACTTCATACGGTCCATTGAGTGTACTCTGACAGTAAAAACCAATAAACAGCGATTGTTTTCAACCTTGGTTTGGCTAAAAGGCTACAAACAAACCACAGGTTCAGACTGACCTGCACTCTGGATACACACACACTCTTGTTTCTCCACTGCTACTTGTTATTAGTTGGATTTTTAGGGTCTTTTTCTTGCAAACTCTTTAACAGGTGTGGAAATCAGAGGGTAACAAAAAATTGAATATAATTTGCAAACACTTCTCACCTTGATGGCATAGTTGACCAGAGGATCCTTGGCGTAGGAGGCAGTGTAGTAAACGGCGTCTCCGGCCTCGCAGCACGGTTTCCCAGTTGTCAGTCTGAAGTGGGACCAGCTGTCAGTCCCGAATCTTAAGTGATCCTTCTGACCAGCCATGAAACGGTCCTCGCACTTTGTTGCCAGCTTCCTCAGCGTGTCTGTGTGGAGTCCACGGATCCTTCCCACTACTTCGTCCCAGCTGTCTAACCCCCTGTACAGAGCAGGTCTGTGAGCTTTGGTGCCTCCTCCTGCAGCAGCACCTCGACCTGTTGTGCGACCTCTCCCAGCTAAGGACTCTGTGCTTGGGTAGACTCTCCTCTCCCTCCCGGTGGTGCTGCTGTGAGCAGCAGATCCAGGTTGGGACACCAGAGAGGACAGGCTGTTTGCTGGGCGGCCCTTGCTGGCAGGAGTAGCAGCTGATGGTCTCTCCAAGGAGTCCCCGCTCTCGTGGTCGTGAGCTCGATGAGGCTCGGAGCTCAGAGAGGAGCTCTGACTCGCCGTCTCCCAGTCTAAATCGTACAGAGGGTTGGCGACGCTCAGGTTGGTGCCTCCAGGTTTGGCCTCAGCCCGAGGCCTAAGAGCTCCCTGGTGTTGTTCCCGGCCTCCCAGGTTGGGTTCTGTACAGGAGTGAGGTATCGACTTCTTAGGTAAGGGTGGGGGTGTAGCTTTGGGGACAGGCTGCTCGGCGAGGCCCTCCAGGTCGATGGAGGCCAGGGTGTCGTTGGATGCTTTGATGTTGCGCGGTTGTTTGAGTGGGATCATGTTGGCTCTGGATTGACCTGAAGAAGAAAAGAGACAAATGTGTAAGCATGAATAAAAACCTACACCAGCCAACCCTGACCCTGACCTGTTGCAGATTAAGATTAAGAAATGTGGTGCTCTATACCAGTAAATAGAGAAGTAAAATACCGGAATAATTGATTTTATTTTTCTGAGAACAAGCCACTGGTTGCTGTTAAGAAGAGTATTTTGCTTTTATATTTTCGTTTTAATTTACTGATATATTTTTGTAAAGGAGAAGTGAGGTTAAATACCAAACGTGTCAAGAAAAGTAAATTTGTACGTTTCAAATGTGATTTTTATGTTTTCAGTGGGAAAAAAGGACAAATCTTTTGTTGCATGAGCTGCAAGGGTTAAAAATAACACAGATCACTCCTCGCTTTTTCCACCATCAGCATCATCAAAGCCCCTTGATTCTCCCACATGTCATCTCCAGCCGCCCACTGGCTCCCTGCCTCTTATGAAGTTGAGTGGCCGACACGAGGTCGAGTGCTGCAGCACGTGCACGAGCCGGCAGCCCCTGAGGAAGACTCGATCCAGAAAAGCAGGACAGCTGGACACAAGTTTACCCCTTAACCATCCAGCTGCCTGGCTCAATCTGCAGCTCTCTTCTTAAAGAGGCAGCGTGGAGAGCGCTTCTATCAGCGGGCTCCAAGTGACCTTATTTTTCTGGGATGGTGGCGGGAGGGAATTGGACGGCTGAGCAGATGATTGGACTCCCTGGACTTCCTCTAGCGCTGAGGACCACTGAGGCAGACAGGCCTGAGTCACACATCTGATAAGATGAAAGGAGCAGAGGTGTCTCTCAGCCTGCATGATGGGAATGAAACGGTCTGCTGAATTTCTATGAGGGGGTGTGTGACCCTACTGCACAGTTTTTAACTCACCAGGGAGCAACCCGGTCCTTGAAGATCCCCAGGAGAGGTTAGGAGTTTTTCAAAGTCACATCTTACACCGTTTTCCCTGCCCTTTGGTAAACTCATCTGCTTGAACAAACTGTTTCTCTTTGCTCGGTTCAAATGCCTCTGATTACAAATTCTACTTAAAGAGCATGAGTAACCTCTCATACGTGTGTCGCGCCGCAGCCGCCTCGAGAGACGCAGGGGAAGCGTTAAGAAAGAGCAGTCGGGATAAAGTAAATGAGTCTTAGTAATCCTCCCTGGGACGGCGGTATTTGATGTGTTCCTCCTCCAATCTGCAGTAATCCATCCAGGAAAACAAGTGTCCACTCGTCCACTTGTGGGGATCTTCTGTTGCAGCAGTGTGACTGTGACTTAACTAAATTACATAACACCAAATAAGTGTTTTCATTTCAATATCAAAACGACTGATCCCAATATTCAGGATCTAATGATAAGATAACTGCATGGGAGGATGAAAACATCTCCATTTAGATTGTTTGGATCATATTGTATTAAAAAAGTACTATAAAACCGACTGGGCTGCAACCAATCATCATCAACATGATTGAAAAATAAAACACTCTGGCAGAGCTTTGTGAGACAATCAAGAGGAAATGAAAAGTCGACATCCTCAATCCAATTTTCTTGTTCTGCCAGAATAAAACTAGTGGCTTAATTTAAAAAGTTGCATTATTTCTGCTTTGAAGACTTTTTTTGTCTTTCTTTGATTCTCCTAACTGAAAAAAATCTTGTGTTTCTTATACAGCCCCTGCATTTCAAGTTTATCATCCAAATCTAGGTTTCAAAATGTGTCAATCAAGCCAAACAAGATACCTGGTGTGCGTAGAGCTTTCAAATAATAATAAAAAAAGACTTTTGAAGCACTTAAGTATTCCCCTTCCCCCTGTCAAATAAAACTCTATTGTGATACCCCTTCAAGGTAGTTGTTTCCGAATTTCAGAGATCGGTGTTCTTTAATATTTGTTTAGCAAGAAGATGAAGGAACTTGTTGCCACAGCTGAGTGATCACTGCTCAGCCGTCGTGCTGCACCAAAACTAACTGTAACAAGAGGAGGCGATGGAGGAGGTGGGCAGAGTAAAGAGAAACAGAGCAGAGGAATGAAGCGAGAGCGGAGGAGTGGGCGGCTAGAGGTGGTAAAAGTGAGGCAATCGACTGAGGAAGAACAACACAGAGAGGTGAGGGGGTGAGCAGGAAAGGTAAACAAAGAACGGTAGGATGAAAGAGTGAAATTCAGAGAGTTTAGGAGGAAAAACAAGAAGAAGAAGCCTACCTCAATTCCACTAATGCCTCAAAGTTTTCAGGTAAACGCAGTGCAGCTGCTGCGCGGGGAGGCAGAGGGAAACGCTTTGCTCTGCTTCCATCTCTGAGTCTGAGTGGAGCCAGCAGGCAGGCTCAACGCTCGCACAAACACTGGCGATTTCTCAGTGAGTGAGGCAGCGAGTGCTCTGCCTCCTACTGCCTCCTGATGCTCTGATTAAAACACTAATGTGTGTGTGAGTGTGTGAGTGTGTGTGTACTGTATATACAGCCAGTGAGAGAGAGCACTTATGCTTGCTAAGTGAACATGATTCTTGTTAGAAATGTGACAACAGGGGGTAATTCTCGAGCTGTAAGTGGACAACAGAGAGCGGAGGAAAACCAGTTCTACTTTTTATAACTCTGACATGGAAACTAAACAGTACACAGCACGGTGCAATGAGCAGAAAACACACCTCACAGCTGTGGTATTAACCCTGAAGGCCTAACCCATTTCCCTTAACAGTAAAAATGATCATAATGTGCTATCTTGTGCTCCATTTTAAGCATTCAGAGGAGATAAATAAGGCTGCAGGAGCTCCTCATGCAGCATGAAGGGATTCACAAATCATCCATTCAGTGAGCTGCTTCTCTGCTCCTAACACAGGGTGTACAGTTTGCAAAACAACCGTGTAAGTGAAAAAATTCTTCTGACTATGTATCAGACTCACTAATTGGCCAAAATTTTATGACCACATGGTTCACATCCCCTAGACCGTAGAGATGTTGGACTGATCTGGTGTGGAATTGAAGATTGAGTCAACACTTCCTTGTTCCTTGGCCTCATTCTTTCATTACTTTGGGGTCCAATTCTGATGCTCACGTGTTTGTTGTAATCGCTTTCAGAAGAGAACAGAGGTCAGCATGGACACCCTGATCAGTCTGCTGCTACTTGGCGTTTCATTAGTAGCTATGTTAACATGCAGTCATTCACTCTTTCATATTTGGAATATTAGCATCAACCCGTCTGCACACGGTCCTGTAAACACAAATAACCCTTTTTACCTGAAAATCCCCCCTGGGTTACTCCTTTTCTAACCCGGATATTTGGTCATGCATAGGCCTATTGGGTTATCCCCACTGAAACTAATTTTAATTTGTGTTCCACTTGCAAGGAATCTTGGTCTTTTGAGTACAGGAAGTCCTATCATTTCCACTGTGCTGCTACTGTTGTTGTTGTTGATGCTGTTGCTATGGATACAGGAAGAAGAAGCAGCAACGACGCGCACTGCGTCATGACGTCTTCTGTATGTAGAGATGTTGTTCATGCGTTGCTGTTGATTGTGATACCATGTGAACACGGATAACCCTGTTTGCTCACATATGTAAACAGGTTATTCAGAATGTTTCAGAAACAGGAATATCGACCTAACCCAAATATTGATGGCATGTAATCTTAGCCACTGAGGCTTGGGTTGCCCACCACCCTGTTGCTAGTTTTCCTTCCTTGAGCCACTTGTGATAAAAACTAGGGGTGGACATTTTAGGCAAAAGCACTTTTTGATAGCCACTACTGACTACCTGCTGGTTATCCAAACAACCGTCACCCCATGTCCGCCCCCTGCAGACATAAAGAGGAACAGATCCATTCAATGACTGTCCTGATGTAGGCTTGTTCAACAGTTATTGATGTTTAAAATGATTAATAAATCAATATGATCTATGTCCTTGTTTCACTCAGTGTAAAACACATTTTGTTTAACTTGAGTTCCTTCCAGAACTCTTCGGTGCTGCAGACGTCTCTTTGTTTTTCTTAAGCTCTGAATCTCACAGAGTTGCACTTGTTTTCCTGTCAACTGGTACTTCTGCTTTCTCAAGTTATTTGTAATATCGTCATTTCATTGCATACATTTTTGTTGTTTAATTAAAAACTACTTTTTTAATGCTCAGTTTGATGTTATGTCTTCTTTGAATGGCTGTGATGTGAGAGGTGAACAGGTTGTGTAGGCAGAAGTAGAAAAGAGGAAGGGGACTGCTTGTGTAAGGCAGACACCAACTGCAGCATATTTTGTAAGAGCACACTGACCAAAACATGTTAGACAAGCCTGAATCACTCACTCACGCACGCACACACACACACACACACACACACACACACACACACACACACACACACACACACACACACACACACACACACACACACACACACAGGCACACAGGCACACACACAGGCACACATAGTTTACAGCCCAGATAGGGAGGAAGAATCGTATTCACCCGAAAACAGAAAGAACAAGATGGAGAAAGGCCCAGACTTGCTATAACCAATGACGATAGACGTGTAGGGGCTCCTATAGATAAGTTAGATGTAACTCACACTCAGTGATGGAAGCTCTTTCTCTGTCCTTCAGAAAGAGAGACTTCAGCTGAGTACTTATATGTGGTCTAAAAACAAACCAGAAACTCTGACACCAAAGTAATCCTCTCCTAGTCTTTCTTCCAAGAAAAGAGCACAAACTGCTGCAACCTTCAACATAGGGATCCAATTTCTTAGGTCCCAACACCCATACCTGTGTTTTGGTACCATTAATACTGCTACTGATTCAATACCAGTGCTATTTTAACATTCTTGATTTTTACCTCCGCCAAGGAGGTTATGCTTTTGGAGAGTTTGTGTCTGTTTGTCTGTGAACAACATATTTCAAAAAGTAACAAAAGGATCTTCATGAATTTTTTAAGACATGTTCAACATTTTTTTGAATGATTTTGGAGGTGATCCGAATCAATGTCTTGATCCAAGATTTTTTTAAAGGATTCTCTATCATTGTGAGATAGGGTCATTTTCACCATATGTGTATATAACTCCACGATAAATGGTCGGATTGCTTTGCAAAACAAAACAAGACAAGGTCACCATAATTTCTGACAGATATAAAACTTCAATCCAGATCCTGGCAATATTCTGGATAATAAGATCCTGAATATGAAATATGTCCTGGGTCATCATAACTTTCAACACTGTCAGATAACAAATTATTGTATAAACCTGCAACTAACACCAAATTGTAGCAGACAGTCTGCTGAAAGGGAGTATAACATTATAGTAAGACATAAGTGTTGCGTGACATTCACAATATGCTTGATGGAGGTCTGAGCTCTCTGAATGCTTTTCTGGTTTTCCACATTTATTTGTTGGTGAATCAAGTGTGAAATAACGCCAAACTTCTGTGATGCTACTTAGGCTCTGTCCAGCTAACAGCTATTTCAATATTCGTGAGTCAGGACTCATCCCTGGTAAAAACTGCTGCAGATGGGGAGCGCCTGACATGGGTTTTGGAGATGCTCTAAAAACTGAACATTAAGAACCTTAGGTTATACCTCTTCTCTTTTTGTTTCAGGAGAAGTCTTGTGAGAATGTGTGAAAAGTATGAAAGTGAATAATTCATGTTTGAAGTTCGACAGACTTTCATGTCTTCCTCCAAACTTGACTTGATCAATGCCGTGTCAGACCATTAGAGAGCCAAAGCGGGATCACAATTAGTGTCACATGCAGAAAGGAGATAAAAGCTTTTGTGACATTTACTGCCGTGCTGCGGTCAGTCGTGCGCTACATGTTCTTTAAAGCAGTCATTAGTGTGGCCCTGCTCTCAAGTCTTCATACTGTTTTCAGAACACTGCAAAGGTAATGAGACAGAGACAAATACAAAGAAAATGATTTAGGTGAAGCAGGAAAGTTAATCTGCTGATTAATGTAAGAGAGAGATCCAGACTATATGATCCTGCAAGTCCAATAAATCTACTTCAGAAAAGCAAATGAGCCTAATGAGAAACGGTCACAGTGAGAGAACAAACCACCTGAAGGAGAACTTTCCACCTCTTGCAGAAACAACATGTTATTAAATTATTCCAGACTCAGAGTTGCAGGCTGAGGGTGGCAGGAGGTGTCAAGATTTGAAGCACGAGCTGTTTTTAGCTGGGAATAAATTATACCTTGATGTCATGTGAGAGGGTGAGGTGAAGCTGAGGAAAAGTTCATTCTGCTCTTCAGCAGAGGAGTGAAAATATCAGTCTGGAAACAGACATCCACTGACCCCAAAAATAACCTCTATGCTACGATACTTAGCACGAAAAGTTGGGAAAGTTTGTGTTTGATGATTCATCTTGGGAATTAATCTTATACTGTTGGGAAGTATGTTTATTTCCCTTTAAATGGTGTCACATTTGTAAGGAAAATGCATTTGTGGGATGAGCAGCAGAGCAGAGTGTGTTGGTTGAGCCCATGAGAAATGTGCCAAATCTTTGCCAATGCCAAACAGATAAGGCAGCTGATTGGCAGCACTTGGGGATACAAGAATCTCAAAACATGAGTTAATAGCAGAGATAGATTGATACAGATTTTTTGAAGCCGATATTCATTTGCAGTCAACGTGAAAATATTGGTGTGAAAATTTTGAACAACACAAACTCCAACACTTAACTGCAATCAAATGCCTTCAAGCATATGCTTATTAAACAGCTCCCAGGCTTAGCAGCATGCTTTATAAAGTTAAATTAAAACTTTAAAAAATAAATAGCTAAAGTTTTTCTACAGTAAATAAAGTTTTCCAAAATGTCTATGTAACTGCAACTGGACAGTACTGAGTTTGTGCTGCCTTTTACGGGCATGTAATGCAGTTGAATAAATTTTCTGTTTGGTTTTACATGATCAATTTTAAATGTTTTGACCATCTAGGGCCTCCATAGTGTAGACAGGGAGAAACTCTGTGCATAGAAGCATCAACAAGCAGCTCCTGAATGTCTGCAGTCTAAAACATTTCTTAGCTTTTTCAAGGGGCAGAAAATCGTATTCCTGTGGGTGTTAATAAGAAGAGTGATTTTTGTGTCTGTGGAAGTTAAAATAAGCTCATAGTCACAATGCTAATTGCATCAGCCTGTCAATCGGATTTTCCATTGACATTAGCTTTATCCGCCTTCGGATTAAAAAAAGGCAAATGCCGATATTCCCCAAAATGCCAATTATCGGCCCCAATTATCGGTCAATCCCTAGTTAATAGCAACAGCAGAGAAAGCTGTTAGGCACTGGCAGAGAAGATTTGGCAAATTTTCCACGTGACTCCATGTAAAAAAGAAAAAAATAAGCAATCCAGGAGTGTAAGACACAGATACATTGTTACAACGAAGAAATAATGAGTAGGGATACACCGATACCAATCATTGGTATCAATTATCGGTGTATCGGTGCCCCACAAGCTGGATCAGTTTTGGTGGGAAGAGATCCATGTTGCCTATCCAGGCAAACAGCTCTATGCCTTTTTTTTCCCCAGCGCACTTTGCTACTTGATTTGAAATGTTGCCTCTGATGCACTTGCTTTGTTTTTTGCTGGATTGCCAGTCTACAGGGTGTCAAAGTTTATATTTGCAAAGAACTTGTATACATTCTGAAGAATTGTTTTGATCGTAAACATTTAAATATTTCATAGTTAAATGAATATAACTTCAGCAATTCCACATACCCTTTTTTTTTTTTTTACTTTTACCCAAAACATTACCAGTCTTATTCCCCAGTAGGGCATGCAGGTTATTATTTAATACTGGTATCAGATCTGTATCGGTAAATGTCAATACCAAAGACCGGCTATTGGTATGAAGACCAGAAAAGTTGGATAGGTAAATCCCTAATAATGAGTTAATGGTTTGTTTTTTAAAAATTGAAATAAAATGTACGCAAATTGGATAAAAACAGAGGAGAACAAAACAAAAAAATATTTTCAGCTCACTGAACACAAGTTAGAGAAAGCAGAATAATCCTCCTGTTTGTGTGATCCTTACCCAGGTTGCTGTATGTGGCACTGCACTGGCTGGAGGCCGTTGAGTGGGAGTGATGGGAGTTGTTTCCGTCCTCCTCCTCTGGCTCTCCCAGGCTGGCGCTGCCCTCGCTGGCAGAGGCCGGTGTCGGTGTACCCTGGTTCGCATGGCCCTCGTCTCTCTCCCCGAGCACCAGGCCCAGATTCACTTTGGCAGGCAGGGGGGTAACACTGGGCAGCTCTCTCTGGTCCCTGGCATTGCTGGCACTGACTGGTACCTGGCTGTAGATGAAAAAGAAAGGGGGGGTTGGTTCGCTTAGTAATGAAAATGTAGAGAATGACTTCATTAACAATGTGATGGACTGTTTTTGTTTCTTTTTTCTTTTGGCTGAAAACTATGGTATTTGTTCCCACCATTTTCAGATTGCTCATTTATCTTTTGATGTCAAGTGAATTGAATTATGCATGAAAACCTCTCATAAAAGAGCAGCAGAAACAGGTTGGTTTGTGCATTATAAACATTCTTCAAACTGTTGGTTTTCAGATGGGATGGAAACAAAACCTATACGATAACTTCTCATCTCTTCTAGTCAGTTAAGTCTTTTCATCCCCTCACTTCTTTCTTCTCTAAAAGTGATAAATTGGAGCCAGCACAGCTTGAAGGGGAAGCTTTTGAAGCCTGATTTGTGGTTTCTAAAACTACACATATGCTGCCAGAGGGAAGGTGGAAGAAGAAGGCAAAGGAGGTCAAAAGAGTGTGTGAGATTATGTTTAAAAGCACATTCTCTGTGTAAGTAGGTGGCTGTTATCTGTGGCAGGCTGATTAAAGGGTGAGATTTTCAGGTTACACTCTTAAATATGATTATAAGGTGTCTTAAAATCAGATGGTGAAGACAGCTGGATGTGGACATGAAAGCAAAACAAACATAAAAACTGTACAAGAGAGTTGTGAATAAGGACAAAGCAAATTTTGATCTGCTTGTCTGTGAGGTGGTGTATTTCATGAGCATTAACGTAAACGCAAACTGCTTCGTAACGATGCTTCCCTCAGTGCTTTGTTCCCTTCTGTGCTTGAGTTGGAGCACAAACACAAAGGCTAAGAACTGATGAACACTCAAGTTCCTTATTACAACATGTCACTTCATAATGAGCCATAGCCACTGGAAATCTGGGTCACATCTAACAGTAACTCAGGGTGTGTTAACACCACAGACTTGAGATTGCACACTGACTCCAATCGCAGTGTGAAAGCCCCGGAGAGGCTATGAAGAGACTTGTCATCCAGTGTGGCTCGTTCCTGACAGAGATGTGGGAAGTTGTGCGGGAGGTCTGCCTCGTATGTGTCTGCACTAAGAAAATGACACGACCGCAACTGGCCACAGGGTCGAAATCCATCATAGTTTTATTACACTGTGGAGCAAAAATAAATACCCCCTGACATGTCATGGCATGGCAGTGGTTGAAAACCAGTTTGTATTCAGAGTTACCATGCGAGGAGTCTGACCAACAGAAGTGTTAGTACAGCCAGTGATGTGTCAACAAAGGCTGGAGAGGAGAAAAATGGGGTAAACTGCAGGTTTAAGACTTGTTTAAGCATCTGAAACAGATTTTTAAAAAAGTAGGAACATGTGTTTGCAAGAAACTCTACAAGGGATCTTCAAATGTTGATGTAAACAATGATTTTAATTAATTTGCCTTCCCTTTGTCTTGATTAGGAGCTGAAACGCCTCAATATCATATTGGGATTTTTTGATTCTGATTATTTGTCAAAGAAAAGATTTTTTTTCAAATTTGATTCTTCATTTCAGTCTTTGTTTGTAAATTGGATTGGGAAAAAGTTACCACTTTTCTCCAGCAGAGGGTGAGATATTACTCTCTGACTCACGTGATGTGCATTTAATGGGAAAATATGGCTCCTGAGATAGTCTGTAGACATCATCGTCATCATCAAATCTTTCACATGGTCTGGTGTTAAAATGCAAACTAAACATCCTAAAAATCGTAAATATAGAAGAATCACAATTTAAATCCTATCGGCACCCCAAAAATCGTAATAGAATCAAATCCTGAGAATAGCATATCACCCCAGCCCGACATTTTAAGTGTCGAGATGGGGAAAAAATCATAATGAAGTGAATGTGGAGAGCAAAGGGTGTTGTGCTTGTGACAGAACTTTAGTTTATCAAGTTTGCAAGAAAGTTCCTCAGATGTCATTTAAAAAATTTTTACTTTAAACTTATCCATTAAATGTTTTTGTCTTTATTGTGAGCTGAAAAATCTCAACAAAGGATAACAATGCTTTACTTAAAGTGGAAACCCTCCTGGATGAAAACAATAGACTAAAGTGGCAAAAAGATTTGCTTCAATGAACCTGGACATGCTTTCAGAGATGGTATCTTTAGTTCTGTGCGCTTAGGTCACTGTTAAAACAGAAACATACAAACGGTGTGGTGTTTGTGACAGAGAGCAGAGCAGATGATCTTGATTTTAATAGCCCTGATATCAATATCCATACCTTTGCTTTGGTATTGGCACATACTGATACGAGTATGATACCAGAATTGGTCACATTTAGCATTCTCTGCTCCTTAGTGTGTTTAGCAATTTCAGGATTTTCTAAAGTAAACCAAAATGAAATAAAAAGTCTAAACTGACTGTTTTAAAACTTTTTAGATGTCCCATACTCCCACAATCTACCAGTATTCATAATGTAACGCGTGTGGTTGTTGTAAACTGATAAGTACAGAGAAATATTTCATAGTTAAATGAATATAACTTCAGCAATTCCACATACTCATTTTTTTTTTACTTTTACCCAAAACATTACCAGTCTTATTCCCCAGTAGGGAATGCAGGTTATTATTTAACACTGGTATCAGATCTGTATCTGTAAATGTCAATACCAAAGAGTCATTGAGAAAAAGCCTGAGTTGACACCTGTGAGTCATAGATGTTTGTCTGCCACAAAAAAAAAACTTCTAACAAAGCCTTTACTTTCATTTTAAGTCAACTGCATCTTCAGGACACAAACAGATTTTTTTTCATGGTCACTCACTGTCTCACTGTCTCATACAGAATAAATCCCAGCAGCTGGTGCTTTCTGGGAATCTGAGACACCTCTGATGGCAGTAAATAAGATACTCAGAGCGACCTGCTAACCAGCCTCTCATCAGATAAGGGCTCAACCAGACTTACAATGTGACCTGTGTGAGACAGTACAGCCTCAGGCCACCTGGGTGGTGACCACCCATGCTGGGTTGCATTCTGAACTGTGGTAGACTTCAACCCCCTTTGTATGGCACAAAATACCTGCAAGCTAGCTCCTGAGCATGTGACACTGCCTTTAGTGTAACCACAGCACAATCACAGGTTTACTTTCTGAAAGTTTGCTTCATTTATCTATCTTTCCTAACCTAAAATAAAATCTTCAAGAGGTCATAAAGAGGTCACAGAGCTGGATTTATAGCCTCGGGTTGATATGGGTTGGGCTTGCTGACAGTATTGTTTGTAATATCCAGTATCAGATGTGTCACTTCCTCGTAATGTAATCATGACAGCATAAGTTGCTGTTATGACTAACCTATGTGATCACTGGCAAAAATCTCTGTCTACAAAAAGTAAAGTAAAGAAATCAATGTCTGTAGCACAGTTTTTAGTTTTTACAGCTATTTAGAGGTTTTTAAACCATTTAAGACAGCTGTCAAAATAAATCAGGCAGCTGGGTTTGATTTCGAAGATATGGCATGAAGAAAAGAACATTTAAAATTCCTATATTTGTATAAAAAAGTGGGCAACAAATTCAAAAATCTAGTGCCGTTACTTGTTATAGCTGTTCAACTGATCTCAGATGTTCTAGTTTCATAATCAAGATCAGCAAAACCGTCTCTTTTGAACATGTATTAAACATGTTCTACAAGGAGCCCCAGGATTATTGCAATACGGAGGGATAAAAAATGAGTGCTGGAAGAAAGCACGGAGCTGCTCATGTGTCTGTCTTTGCCCTGGGGCTTTGTGAGTGAGCAGAGCATCACATCTGATGAGTTTATGATCTGTCTCTTTGTGAAACACGGGCCCTCTGTGTCTTTTTCACAGAGAGCTGATCAATAGCCTCAGATGTCACGGTGCATTACTTTTGCACTTGCTACAAGCAAAGAGTTGGGAGAAAAAGGCTTTTTATTATTGTGAAGAAGAAAGAGAATGTAAATAGTGGTTTAAAGATTGAGTTAAACTGCACTGTTACTTTGTTTTAGTGTCAAATACAGCATCAAAAACACACTGCTGAGAGTCCAACCAGTGTGCTTTAACTCAGCTTCCTCTCTTTTCTTCCCTGTCCACATAAGTAACTGTCACTTTGTAGTTTTGGTTTAAGCTACCTGGAAGTACCATTGTTCATCTCATACAACTTTAAAACCTCCAGAAAACCACATGTCAAACAGTTAAATGCCAGCTGCAACTGTCAGAAATGGCACTTAGTCAAAAAGAAGATTATCTCCTCCACTTAATCCTGTATGAACAAAACATCCAGTGTGCATTCACTCCCCGAGAGGCTCTTGACACAATAAATACCTGTATGGCTGCTACATGCTTCAATGTCAGGACCTAACTTGTTCAAACAGCAAGAGGCTGCCCAAGTGCATTTCACTGCCTCTGAAACCTCTTCTGCGTGAAAACAACAAGCTCTTATACGGATCACCACAGTTTAAAAAAAGTCTTCAAACACGGTCAGCACGACCTCAAAAGGCCTTCAGGTCACAGATATACACAAACACAAACAGAAAAGAGTTGAAAGTCTTACCCACTATACTGGCTCACACAGCTTCCCATCTGGAAACTTGAGTCTGAAGTGAAGGAGAATTCACATTCTAGATAAGTGTTTTTCAGAATCCCTGTCTTTTGCTGTGTCAGTTCTTCCCTCGTCTCCCTCTTTGAATGCTCTCACCTGTCTAAGGTAATGTGTGTTTGCCAGTGCTGGAGCACACGCCCTCTGTTAGCCAATAAAACTGCTTCCAGTCAGAAATCTGCAGAGTTAACCCTTCATCTGCCAATCAAAACAAAACCAAAGCTCCTCACAGTGACCTGTTGGTCTGTTGACTCAGGAAGAGGTCAGGCTTTTAAGAAGCTTTAGTAAGTCATCTCACTTGCTGCAAAGACATTTGCAGACAGCGTTTTGTTTCATGCAATATAAAACTGCTGTCTATCAGCAACAGCAGTTAGGTTAACTACAAGTCATAAAACCAAGTTAAGGTTTTGTGAAATAAAGGCTTTTTAATCTTCAGTGGATGCACTGAATACTTTTTGGTGCAAAACTTAAAGCTGTCATAAACTTGAAGAATGCATTTAAAAGTTTGTAAAACCAGAAAAACCTGGCTGCTAATAACATTCAGAGGAGTTAATTTCCTAAAGAAGACTTCCCCATTCATTCTTAAAATGCTGTGAGGGATTTCAGCACATTCCACACCTGCATTCTTTATTTGGTTTCCACTTCCTCAACTTCCTCTATCAAAAGAGGAAACATGAAGAGGTTATTCTACTTTTTATTTTTGTGGAGGTGGTGGTGGTGGTTGTTAACCTAAGACTACATAGTGGAGTAACTCTGTAATCTACTGTCAGCACACAGAGGGAAATAATGTAGTTACTTATTGACAGTTCAAAGTGAAAGCTGTGAGTGGAGGGATTATAAAAATATTTATGATGTGCAGGTGTGAAGACGATATGGCAGACTAGTCAGAGGTTAAATGCTTTAAGATGTACTTGTGACCAGGATAAAGACTCTGTTTCCCATGAGCACCATCACCCTCTGCCTCAAAGATATGACTCTTCCCAAGACGTGCATTTGTTTTGGAGAGCAGATCTTCTTTATAGCACTTTTCTCTGTTCAAGACAACTTCTAAAATGTTTTTGTCTGTAGTTACGTAGTGCTATTGTTTGCTCTGCATGTGGGTTGGAATAAACATTATTACTAACAGTTTAACCTGTGTTTCAGCCCATGCTCTATTACTCTCATGTTTAGCTTTCTTCTGATCTTCCGTCCTTATTCTCTTTTGACAGTTTAGCTCCAGTGTCCAACATCACTACAACATCAATCCAAAAAATCATTAATTGCTAGAACAAGGAAAAATCCTTGGCAAGCTTCCTTCTTGCAACAAAACTTTGCTCATTGCATTCAAAAATAACGTCTGATGGTGTTGCCAATCTTATTTTCCATTGTGAATCATGATTAGGCAAATATATGAAGTGAGACTATTTCTAGATAACTTAAAAACTCCTCACAGAGCTTTTAAGATTAAAAAGAAGAAGTGCAGTCCTTGCAACAGCTGTTCAGTATTTTAATAATGAGCCAGATGTCCAATGTGGGGTTTATTGCCCAATCCAAACGAGGGGTACTAAATGACTTGCTACTGTTTTATTTTTATGGACACTTTAGTTTGTGCTTGCTAGGACAGAAAAGCCACAGTGTTATTTAGCTCATCATGTCTTGTTTAGTTTAGAGGACACAGACTTCATTTTTCTTCATTGGGAAATCCGTCATCCTCTCTGCTCTGACTAATGACCTGTATATTTTTTCCATCACGCTCTTTACTAACAAACTGGGCGCTCTATAAAATATTCAGCACATCATAATATTCTCATTTCTAGCATGGCATTAACCAGACATCACACATTAATAGCAAAACCAGTGTGTGCTTGATTCCCATTCCTTTTCTAATCAAGGGTGTGGAGGAACAGAAAGCCGTGAAAGAAAGAAAAGATGACTTGAGCTGAAGCTTGAAGAGGTGAGAAAACGCAGTGAAATTAGAAAAGAGACAGAATGGGGCCAAGCTTTTGACAGGATGGAGGAGAGAAATATACAAGAATCCAGAGTGCTCCAGGCTCAAATGGAGAGAGATGTGGAGGGAAGGAGGAACAGAAGAGGAACACAAACTACCTGAGAAGGATGACGAGATTGTGTGCAGCCAAGAGTTTGTAAATAAAGCAGAAGATATGAAGGATATGAGGGGGGTAGGAATGTTATGAGATGAGAACAAAGAGATAAGGGTAAGATGGAAGTCAAAGTGGGAAACATCAGGTGAAAAAACAACAAAAACAAATCGCAACTTATATCAACTTTACAAAATTTAATGTCTACTGCATTTAAAGCTGCTGCCTACAAGATGTGGAAACTCTCATACCACTTATGAAACATTTTAACTGCTGCCCAGTTTCCTTTTGATGTCACATTCACTAACTGAGCTGTTGCACTTTTTGGGTCAGTGACACTCATAACACATACTGACACAAATCACATTTTTGGCATCCAAGGAAAATACTTCATCTAACCAAACTTCAACCTCTGGTGTTGGATGTAAAAGCCTATTAGGAAATGTCAAATCTGCAGTTCCTTGACTAAAGGCTGTCATCACAAGCCAAGAGGACCCCATGGGAGGCCACCAAGATAAAAATAACATGTTTACAGCCTGGTACTAGTAACTGTTTTGGCAAACTCAACAACCGATGAAAAACATGAACCAGTTAGCTAAGGAAGCAGTAGGGCCGTAATATCAGGGTGACAGCACCAGTCTGTGCAAGTTTCTAGTCTGGTTTGTGATCAGACTCAAGAGGACTCACCTCGTTTGACAAAGTCACAAATCTACTGTTTTTACTTACTGTTCCTTTCATGGCTCCTAAATACTCTTCAAAGGTAATTATGGTCCAGAATGCATGTTAGCCCAACGTTAACACCGCTACTTCCACTGTGTCTTCAACCACATTGTTGTAAGAAGTCAACGATTAAGCATGGTTAGCTGCAGGGCTGACTTCACCAACAGAGGGGCTCATTGAAGCTCTTTGTCACCTCTTTGCTAGTTTTTTTCTAGTTTCCAATGGTTGATGTCACTGAGCTAATATCTATGCTTACCACCTTCTCACTTGGATGGCAGGAATAGGGCTGAATGGTTTTGGAAAATAATCTAATTGCGCTTTTTTGGACCAATATTGCGATTGTGATTTAGCATGTCATTTTTTGGGGGGTTATGTTTATCTAACCCCTAAATAAACAATTTTTTCCTGTTTGCCAGGCCTACATTTACGAATAACATTTACCTTTATTTAACTATTACAATCACAGTAGAATATTGACTGATTGATTTAACTTTAGGCCTTATAGACCTGTAATAAAATTATCATTAATTACCTTAAATGAAATCAGGGAAAGGAACAAAGTACTGCAGAACAACAGGCCTATTATGAACAATAAAATAAAAAATAAATATAAATCCTCTCTTCTATGGATCTCACATAAAATACAGTGCAGAAATGTAAATAAGACCAAATCTCTAGCTCAACCACTGAAATATGTCAATATGTGGAATGCACTTTTTTATAAAATGAAGAATAGACACTATGTGAACATAAATTTATATATTAATTGTATAGAAATCATACTGATCTGTCATTAGTAACAAAACAAAAACTAAGTAAATGCACTTTAATTTTTTTTTGTTTTGTTTTTTAAATTGCAGCCTTTGCGATTTGAAAATTGCATTCTATCACATAGCGATGTCGGTTTAAATTCAATTAGTTGTTCTGCCCTAATCAGGAAGAGGTATATAAGGCTCTGATTTGGGAGGGGGGCAGTTTTCATAAAGTCTTAAGCACTAAGTGGTAAATTTTACCCCACTTGGGTGTTAAGCACTGATAAACTAGTGCTAAAAGGAGCAGGAACCAATTAGTTAGTATTTTTCAACTAGGTACTGAGATTACAAGAATTTTACGAGCAGCACTTTCAGTTTAAAGCTATCCTGTTGAATGATTTCTTGTTTCCCTGCTGCAGCATCCATCTGACTAATTTCCATCTTTGAGCACCACTGGGCGCTTAGTTTTACTACTTAGAAAAACAAGCTACAGTTGTCCGGGTTATCTTAGTTATTTTTAAGTGAGTTTGCTGGAAATTTGCCCCAGGAAATTTGACGGAAAGAGCAAAAGCAGGTCAAAAACAAGTGATGAACTGGATACTTCATTACAGAGTAGATTGGTTATGGTGAATGTCTGACTTAAAGAAGCTAAAGCAAGTACACCACATGAGGCAGGGTTATATGAACTGTTGCTGTTTAACTTCTTACACACTGAGGTCCCTACCAAAAGGGGAGACTGCTGAGACAGAGCCTGCTCTTCAAGTAATCGATGACATTAGGAAAGGCACCACATAGGCTGAGCAGCCTGGGCAAGTGTGCGAGCAGACAGGGCAAATTAAAATCAAACACCTCTTGAATATATGATGAGGAATATATTTGATAAGGTAGAGATGCAACCTGGTGCTTTGTAGAGGCAGCAGGCAAAGGTTTGAGAGTCTTAATTTAAAGCTAAGTTGCATGAATGCTCTGAGGGGACTGCTTGTGGTTAATGGTAATGCAGCCCTGAATGTAAAATAATTCATTAGACCTGCGAGGGGAGTTCTGATAGCTATTAAAAATTCAACTTTGAGCCTCAAGATGAAGGTATATTAAAATTTATAAGAATAAAATTCACCTTACAGTAGCTTAAAGAGACAATTATCCCTAAATGCTGCTCCATTTTCTGATGTAAGTGCCGAACATTTGAGGCCTAAGACCTTGAAAGATTTAAGTGCCACTATGTTTTAGATTAAGAGAGGCATTCCCAGGTCTGATATCTCATAATCTTTGATCCCTGTGAATGAAGAGAGGCTGAGTGCTATCAAGTGGGAGGAAACAGTGTAAGTATTGAGTTATAAACAGACTTCCTTTTTCTATATTTCAATTAATCTTTTGGTAAAGTTCAACCTTTTAGACCAGTTTGTTCATAGAGTATTCAAAAAGAAATCTGGGACACATACCTTGAGTCCTTGTTGATAGTATCAGATCCAGCTGTGTTTGAAGGACTTCTCGGTTCCTTGCTCTCCTCAGCGTTCAGTACTGTGTTGTCTTTGCACTCCTCCACTCGAAGTTCTCCCTCTCCATCCCCAGGTGGACTAGCGCTGTCTGGTTTGTACGTGAAAATGATCGTCGGCTTCTGATTAGGATCCTCTGGTTTTGCCTCGGCGAACCAGTGATGCTGTTGTACTGGTGGCGGTGGAAGCATGTGAATGACCGTTCCATCGAGCCCAACCAGTTTTCCTTTCTCCTTTTCTCTCTCTGCTCTTTCTTTCTGCTCATCCTCATCTTTCCGTCGACGAAAAAAGCTCTTAAAGGAGATCCAGCGTTTGGGTTTGGCGCTATCTGCTGAAATTCGTCTTCCCTCCCCATTCGGGCTTACTTCACCTTCACTCGGTCGTGCAGGAGAGCTGGAGGCAGAACTCTTAGTCCAGTTGCTGAAGTGTCTCTGGAGGATGTTGGAGGCATGGTACGGGGATGACGTTGATCTTGGAGGGGGGAAGGGGGCATTGGGCTCCGAACGAGGGCTGGAGAGTGGTACAGCAGCGGAGGCGCTTTGTGATTTGGACAACACTTTGGTAGGTGTTTCCTTCTTAGGCTTAGAGAGACAGCCATCAGTTGCAGAAAAGAGAGACTTGGGTCTTGTAAGAGTTTCCTTCAAAGCGTCAGGTGGAAGAGCGTACAGCTCCTCAGAACTGAGGGTTTTGGCTTGTGCTGACGGTGTATCTGGAGGAGAACAGGGAGGCTGGATGGAGGCCACGATTTGTAAAAGCACAGCACTGGCCTCTTCTCGGTGGCTTCCCACAGTCCCAGAAGTCAAAGAAGACTCTGTGTTCTCATTACTGCATGGAGCCTCTTCACTCGGTTTGCAAATGCGTGTAACAGAATTAGTGCTGGGGCTGGTTTTGGAAAGACTTGGAGTGATAGCAGGGGAATTTGTTGCTGTTGCAGGAGAGAGGGCCCCGGCTGTGGAGCTCGTCACAGTGCTTGTCACAGTGCTAGAGTCTGTAGTGGTTCTTGGCTGTACATTTGGAGCTTTCGACACTGCTTCAGGTGAAGCTTTTGTCTCTTCCAAAGAGGCCCTCTCTGATGTGCCTTTACCAGAGACAGTTTTTTCTGTTGTGGAGGACTGAACACTCTCAGAGGATCCAATCTCTTCATAAGTATGGCTGGTTGCCCGACTGCTTACCCCTTTTGGCGGTGGCAGTTCCCCACTGACTCCTAAGAAGCTCTTGTACACAGCTAGGTTGTCATATGCACTTGGATTAATAACGATTGGTACTTTAACTGCATTCTTGGAGCTTCGGGCGTAGGCTGGCTCATCTCTGATAATGATAGGAAAAGGAGGCATACCTGCATTATTGAAACTGTTGAACTTGATTTCAGATAAATTGGGGGATTTCACAGGTACAGTCCGAGAAGAGGACAACCCAGCAATGGGAGAAGTGGGAGCTGACTTGTGGCTGCAGTGTTGAGGAAAAGAAGTCCCAGAATTGCCTCCAACTCCAAGCTCCACTTTGGGTATCTTTTGGCGAGGACTCGTGCTTGACGTCCATACTTCCTGGTACCGTATGCTCCCTGGTTTCTTCCGAGCTGGACCTGGAAGAGCTGCAGATGTGGGTGATGTAGGCTTCACTGGGGCAGCAGGAGACACAGGGGAGGTTGGCGACAGAGGTTGACCTGACGGAGTGCTACAGAATGACGTCGGACTAGAGGGCATTGACAGGTTTTTGGGCTTTGGAGTAGAGTCGGGAATCGGCTCGTCTTTATTCGCCATTGATGCTGAAACGTCCACAACAGTGTAAGGTTTGCAGATCAGAGATTTTTCTAAATTCACCACACGATATGGTTTAGCTTGCTCCTCTGTTGGACTAAAACTGATTGTGACAGGCTGACCTGGAAGAGCCTGGGGCATCGGCATTCCTTCCCTGCCGTCTTGATCTTCTAATCTTATGGCAAGAACAGCTTTATGTGTTTCAGTCACCTTAAGTGGACTCAGTGCTCTGTGGACGGCTTCCTTTTTAGGAGAAGTGCAGGGTATTGGCGTCTTAGTTACTGGTGAATGTAAACCATTGCGAAGGGCGCAGGGGGCGCTGCTTCCACTGCTGGAAGTTGTTCGGGAATCCTCGGGTAGAGATGATGATGAATCTGGAGAAGTTGTTGACTCTGAATTTGATATGAAACCACTGCCTTGCATATCATGGGGCCCATACGGAAGAAGAGCTCCATTAGAGTCCATGGAGGGGTACCCGTTCAAGATCTCATCGTAACTATCATCGTAGTCCACTGCACAGATCCGCTGTAGTGAGCGGTTGCGAAGCGGCACAGTGTTCCACTTTTTCCCCGCAGCGAAGGGAACTGGAGACAATGTTGCAGCACGGAAGTTTGCGAAACGGGGTTGGCCTCGCATACGGATCTCCATGGCAAGTAACTCTTCATCACTTTCATCCCAGCTCTCATGTTCATCATCTTCATCATCCTCATCCTCATCATCCCTTTCAGTGTCTTCCTCATCGTCCTCATCATCCTCGTCATCTTCACTGGAAAACTCAGGGTAGCAAAAGCGACCGCCCTCTTTGCTGATGATCTCTGTGCTGTCGCTGAGAGAAACCCTTTTGTGAGCCGTGCCACCAGGACTGCTGCTCCCCATTGCCAGACAGCTCGAGGCTGGAAGGCCTCTTTCCAAAGACCGTCTGTATGAACTACTGATTCGTCCCCAGAATAAGTCCTTTGAACCAGAAAGCGGTGTCGGGCTAAGGCCAGGGCCTAACCCTGCAATTTCTTTTAGGACGTCTGTCAGTCCACTGCTGTTGTTATTTCCAGTTGGGGTCCTGGGGCTGAGTGGCCCATAACCCTCAATCTCCTCACTGCCGTCCTCTCCTTCATTGTTGTTGCTAGGCTCCCCTGGCCTCTTACGGTTCAGTCCGTTACGATTCCAGACTGTAAAGGCTGATGTTTTTCCTGGTTCAATCACATTTGGTGGTCTTTGTAGGTTGCCATCTGCATCTAGACCTGCCGAGGAGCAGGGCAACATCATTGTCGGTTTAACAGCAATAGTTGGCTTCTTTGCCACAGGTGGACGGAAGTGTCCTGAGCGTGCAGACCCACTGCTGGTCCTCTGGGGGTTATTGGGGTTTGCTCTGGCCCCTGACGGTGCTGGGTTCTGGTGCTGAGTTGTAGAAGGCCTCTGCTCAGATGGAGGCTTCCTTCCGCTACTCTGAGCCAGACAGTGCAGACTTTTGGGCTTAAAGCAGTTCTTGCACTCGCCTGGCTTCCATACGTGCTCTGTAAAGGTGCTGCAGGCAGACATGGCTGCTGGTCCAGTGAGGCAGCCGCAAGAGTCAGTGGACAGGAAAGCCCTCCATGAAGCTAACAGCTACAGGAACTGACTGTAGTGCAGCAATTGTGAAGACCACAAGCCTCAAACTTCAGGGGAACTGGACCTGAAAAAGAGAAGAAGAAAATAAGGTAAATACAACTTAGAGAAGAAGTACTGTTCACTCTATTAAAAAAAAATTAAATTAGTTTGTAAAAATACAAATCTTTTGATCACACAGTGCACTTAACTGAAGTGAAAATAGTGCAATGTACAGTAACTGAGACACAAGCTGTCTGAGAGAGAATCCATTTGGAAAGTAGTGCTACAATATCTCCATTAGGTGGCAAACTTTCTCTACCCAGCAGCCTCTTTCATGAGGGGTAGTGAACTGCTTCCTCCTCACCCTCAACTGGACATACAGGGCTCAGAGGAATCAGAGGGCAGAAGTGAAGAGGATTAAGAGAGCTTATTTCTGGATTGCTGTTCTGTGTTGTTGTTTGGTGTTTCAGACAGGCTTAGGTGAGATAAAAGGTACTGATATTGTCATTGAATCCAAACCTCAATGTCCTAAATCCTTGGAAGTAGATCAGTTATAGAGAAAATGGAAATCAAAAGTGCTTCAGCTCAGCTCACATGCACCAAAGTCTGAGAAATGATACAAAAGCGGGGCGTGAGGGAGCTACAAAATATGTGTACCAGATACATCCTGCCTTCCAAACTTGTGAGGTCACACTGGTCATTTCAAGAGAAGTTAGCTTCCAATCTGTTACAAATACCAGAATCCCTATGTGACACACAACAAAAACACGGCTACCAGTGTTAATGAAGAGTTTGTTTAAAAAAAGGCACAGTCTTGTTGTTTGGACCTAGTTTGGTTTCACAGTGTCAGACCTTGAACAAATCATCATGAAAGTTTGTTCAAAGACTGTTGCATCATGCTGCAGCAACACAAACAATTTATTTTGTCATCTTAAATCAAGGGAGAAAGGTGTCTCATTGAGAGTCGCAAAATACTGCTACAGCCCACAAATGCTTGCTAAAAAGCAGCTAAGATTAGTCCAAACGATTTCCTGTTTGCCTTACAAACATTTGGGGGGTTTAGACTAACTTGATAACTTAATAAGAAAATTGTTTTGTAGAAAAACGTTTTTCTTATATCAAGAAACTTGACAAGCAAACTGTTCTGTCCCACATGGCAGATTTAAAAGCTCTTTACAAGCAACTCAGGAATCATTTTAGACTTCTGATATCTGTAAATAAGTTGGTATTTGGACTTTTCAGGTGACTGAGGTCAAGTAGGAAAATTTTACTAAAAATAAGACAAATACATTTGCTTGGGTTTCAGTTTTCTTAGAGTAAACCATGACTTCAACTTGAACACAAGCCACAAACATTAGAGCTGAGGGGGTTAAAGCTTGTTTTGAGAAGTTTCTTTATCAGCCATTAAAATGGTATTCAGTTTGTTATTTTTAGTTCATATCCCCCAGCCTGAGCAGAAATACAAAGTATACTCCTTCAGTGTTCAAATTTAATTTGTCTAAAATGAGCAGGCTGCATTTTTAAAGGCAATTTGTGCAGCTCTTTAAAAGAACGGTTGAATCAGATCGAGGAGAACAGGGTTGCTCAAATAACAAACTTCAACAGTGTCTTGAAACCTGGTGTAGTTTTGAAATTATTTCTCCAACAAAGCCCGTTCTCTGCAGGCCTTAAAAGTCAGAGTAATATTTAAAAACAAAAAATAAGCTGAGGGCAAATATGGAAGAAATGACACAAGGGTGGACGAGTTTTGAGTTGGGCAAGTTCTAAGTTATTACTCGACTTTGCCAAAAAAATTGACACATAACAAATTGTGCCCAACTGCTTCCTTACAGCTCAAGCTGCAATGATTCAAACTCTGCTTATCAAGCTCATAAAACCTTGCCCAAGATTCCCTCTACAGTCATGTTTTATGAAAGTAAACACTTCACTGAGTAAGACTTTGTGCAATGATTCTATCAGTGTATATGGACCCAACCCTGAAAAAGGCCGTGCTATGACTCAATCTAGGGCTGATATCAACAGGGACGGGTAAATCAGTCTCCCCATCCAGTCTCCTCATCCATCTAACAAGGTCAGAGGTGTCAGATCCTGTACGGATGTTTCCATGACAACACCCTGTACCTGCCCAGGGCCAGACACAATGAGGCAGAAACTCTTGAATTAAAGTTTGCTGACCAAGCCACGATAGGTGTTGGAAGATTTATCCTGCGCACAGGAAACCAGGGCTGTAATTCAGACAGTATTTATCAAATCCTGACAGCAACATGAGAAGGAAGCAGGGAAAGATTTCATGGCAGGCTTTCAATACATTTTCTTCTTCAAAGACACTCCCAGGGTTAATCAAAAGTCATTTGTTTTACGATTCCCAAGTAATATTCTCCACAGCTTGCTCAGGTCCTCTTCAGAACACAAGACACATGTCTGACTTGTTTTGCACAGCTGGGATGCAGCTGTTGCTCAAGTATTTTTCACAAGAAAAACAATCAAAAGTAGAATACTTCACAAACTGGTTTTATTATGTATGTTTTAAAAAATCGTTTGAGCATTTTTTGAGGTCAGCAAAAACTTTGATAAATTTCTTCAAAAGAGCAAAAGGAAGAAGTTTACCCACAAAAAAATCTTTTAAAAAAGCCCATTGAGTCTGTTCATTTTCTTCCGGTGGGATTTTTTGTGTGTGAAGCTGTTGCAGAAGTGCTAAAAACTGCAGTTCCTCAAGTGTCCACTTGAGGCTGGAATCAGAAGTACCAGAAACCACTACGCACTTAGTCAAAGAAGGCAAAGAATGCAAATTTTAACAGCAAAATAAACATGTTTACAGCCTGGTACCAAACGTTGACTTTAGTCTGAAACCTTTACTTCTCTAAAAGCGAACACTTTAAAATGTTGATTTTTTTTTTTAATATATATATAACTCTCCAGTTTAGAAGATCTCAAGGTTATGAGTTTGCCCAATCAGAGGAACAGCTCACCTGACTGGCAGAGGGGCACCCTGAGCTCCCTTCTCTTCCTCACACTACCTTGACAGAAGCCAGGTTAAGTTGTAGATTGACTTCAAAACTCTGTATTAGAAACAGACTGGTGATGTCACAGAGATTATGCCCAAAAGAACACAGCATAAAAGGTAAGGAAATCTTGAAGCGTTTGGAAAACCTTTCAAATATTGCCTCATCTGTAAGGAACTGGCATTTGTGGGATGAGGAGCAAAGCTGAGTATGAGGGTTATGCCCAAGAAAAAATTTGCTGAATCTTTTTTTTCCCCAATGCCAAACAGCTTTGTTTTTCCACCAAACACAAACTGCCTTACTTTTTGTGCTGAGTTCATTATACCCTATATGTTCTGGTCATGTGTTTAAGAATCAAGAGCTTAAGTCACAGAGTTTTTATATATTTTTTTTCTTTTCAAAAGCCTAAAGGGGTGGATGTAGCAGTATGTTTAACTTTACTTATTCCTAGCCCACATTTAAACTGTTGTTTGTTTATGTTTTCACCCCTGCACAGTCAGGGCTGACACAACACTGATTATACTAGCCGGAAAACACTACTTAAATTTCAGTTTTCATTAAGCCGGAGGCACAAAGTAACGCCGTGTTGATATTGAAACGACCCCGCGACATTTAATGTGGGATGACGGTTATGCCTTCAGGGCACCAACAATCCAATCTGCTTGACAATCCTTTTATGAACTATGAAGTCCAGTGTTTTTAGGTCACACAGCTGGCAATGCAGGACACTTTCGATGACACCACGCAGAAGAGGAGGGAGATCTGTCTGAAACAAGCAGTTTCTTATGTAATCTACTTTTTTTTTTTTTTTTTTGACTGCATGTGAAACTGATTCCATGTGTACCGTTATTCTCGGCGTGTTTCTTCTCATGGCTACTCATCAGCCTAATAATTGCCTGCTATTTTTGTGTTACTTTCATTATGTAACAGATATTACACAACACAACTAAAATGTGAATAACAATACAGAGAATCAGAACAACACACTGGATGTGTTATGTAAAACGTGAAACACCCCAGGACACACACACACACTCATGTAGATGTGTGTTAATCCTCAGGTGTGTGAGGTTAATCCATCGTATTGAAAGTTTGTATTGATGCAGCCTTTGCGTGTTTGACGGTGTGACTCCGCTGCATCTTTGATTAGAGATGTGAGGCAGCACTAAGACGTAGCAGGAGGCAGTTATTGGAAAAACAGAGTAGTTGAAAGTATTTTCTCTCCTTCAGATTTATGCCTATGCGTCACTTTCCTTATATTTGACACCATTAAATAGAGATTTATCTCTCAGTGCAGCTAACAATGGACTCAGTGATAATCCTACATGGTAAAAATACATCAAAATATGGCAATTTAAATTTTTCTCCATTAGTAAATAGTCCAATCACTCTCTGCTTGGTTGTCCTCCTAAGTCTTGTTTATGTTTATCACTGCTGTGCTTGTCGTGCATATTTGATAAGGGGAAAGCACTGATGTAGTTAAATTAAAAGAATCTCTGATGCATAAAGAATCATGGCTGTCTGAGGTTAAGAAATGACTGTTCTGACCAGCTCAACTAGAAAGGATTTGAGCTTAAAATGATCACACATGAAGCACAGACCTTACTTTATGAGCGACCATATATTGTGAGTTTTGAAGCAGAGACTTTTGTGACTAGGGGTCAGAATAAAATATGATACCCAATACTTCTATGTGATTGAAAGAATATTTTAATACATATATAAATTGGCATGCATCACTGATGTTTTTCAAATGTTAAAATATTTCCACATCCATACCAGGATTTAAAGCAGATGACTTATTCAAGCTGTCTGTTCCCAGTGGCAAAAACAAATCAGACACAGAAAGAATCATGAATAGCCTGAAAAACACTGAAATATGCATCTCTGTCTGTGTGTGTTTGATAAAATTACATTTGATACACTGTCTGAGTCTATCTCCTGGAGAAAAGTATAAATTGGCATGCATCTTATGTCTGGAGCGAGAAGTAGGAAAAGGTCAAAGGTCAGGTTTGAGATGCCTCATTGCAGAAGCAGAACTCAGTCTTCATGAAAACAACTGCAGCATCTCCTCTCCTCTCCTGTCTCCTACCCTTCCCAAATTTACTCTCTTCTCCCACTCTTACTTTCCTCTCCTCTTCCTGAACTTTGTCTCCTCCACATAGCTTTCCCTCCTTTCCCCCTAAGCCTCCTCTCCTCTTTCCAAACTTCTTTCCCCAATTCCTAACCTCTCTTCTTGCTAAACTTTCTCTCCTTTGCTTCCCTCTTCCCAAATTTTCTCTCCTCTCACCTTCTTTCCTTTTCTCACCTTCAACATCCTCCCATTTCTTCCTAAACAACCTAATCTCCTCTCACCTCCTCCCAAATTTCCTTTCTTTTCTCATGCTCTCCTTTCCACTTCTGTCTTCTCTCCTTCTCCTCTTCCTAAACGTCCACTCTCCCCTCCTTTCCTCTCCTCTCCCACTCTTCTCTCCTCCTAAACTACATCTCTCTTTCTCTTTCCCCTGCCTTTCTTTCCCTTATCTCAGTTCTTCACTGCTTAATTCTTCCTCCCTCAAACACTTTCTTTGTTGTTTGTCTTCCCCCTCTGGCTCCACGATGTTCCCCACTCTCTTCTTTCTCTGTCTCTCGCTTGCTTCCCACACAGTTTTGATTCAGGCAGTTTTTCCTCAGACTTTTGCTCTCTCCTCTGAGAAATGAAGAATCTTCCTTCTTTCTACCCCACTTGTGTTTTCATACCTTACTTTGAGAAATGGCTCTTGGATTTGAAAACATCCAAACTCAAAGTAGAAGGTGACTGCATCAAAAATAAATCAAAGCTTGTTGTAAAGCCCTGACCAGGACACACTTTCTCCTGGGGACATCAGAGGGCAGCTCATGACATTCAGCAGATATAAAGCCACCTCCTCCTCTTTATGATATCCTACCCTAAGTTTGAAAACACACACCCATAAATAAAACATGAACACATTCTGTAAATAATTGATTACCCCTAAGTTTTTCTTGGCTTTTCCGTGCCTTTTTTTGCCCGTGGTGACAACATTATTTCATTCTCAGCTCCTCCCGTTTTATCATTGAAAACTTTCTGCCAAACAGTGTAAAATAGAGAGTTTAGTCGTCACTAAGGATTCACCGATATGAACATTTTGGCCAATACTGATTTCCAATATTAATATAGCTGTTATGGCCGATAACCGATATTTATCGATATCAATACTGGTAAAAAACAAAAACAATAAACAAAAACAATCTGAGATGTTGAGGTTCAGGGAGAAAGAGTGGTGCGATCATGAGAAAAGACGACCATGAAGAGAAACAAAGGATGGAGTGTGATGAACGTGATCAAAAAGGTACGTTTTGTCTGTTTTTTTTTTATCAAAATCAGTAAGAGAGACATAAAAGAAGAGGGTCCACTAGGGCTGCACAATATGGCCAAAAACTAGACATGCACCCATCGATCGGTGCTGATTTTCTCAATTTTGGGAGATTGGTGATCGGTGAACAGTGATGGGTGATGGGTGATCGGCCCATCTTTACATATGAAACTGCTCTTGTATATCCCCGGGAAGGTCTGACAGCCAGCCATTGTTGCTTTTTGCTCTGAGACCTAAAACTCAGGACACTTTATTGGTTGTTACAGCTAAAACATACAGATTTGATCGTTTCACAAGTATTGTATGATGATTTCTAATACAATAAAATTAGGAAAATTGAAGGTATATGCTGTCAGTTATAAAAAATAAAAAATTGACATTGGCCCAAATCGGTATCGGCAGGTCAGGCTTTTTAAAGATTGGTGATCGGCCAGAAAAAATGTGATTGGTGCACCCCTACCAAAAACTATTATCCTGATAATTTTGGACTATATTATGATACACGCTATAGATCTCGATATTCTGATTTCTCCACTAAATCACTGTATAAATGTTTAATTCAGCGCTTTGATGCATAAAATGACAACAGTATAATGATTAAAGCAGACCTTTTGGTTGAATTTTTAAAACGTGAATGCAAAAAGGGAAAATCACAATAATGTTAAGTTAAGCTAACCTTTCATTTCAAACCAAACTTCATGTAGTTACATAGTTCCAGTAACAGTTAAATAAGTCATTCAGATTAATTCAACTGGCTGATATTATATTAAATTATATTACACTTTGAAAATAACATGAACTAAAGCTGGAGATGACATAATACTTTCATTTCCATAAATCAGCTAGCTGGATATTGTTGGTCATGCTAAAGGGCTCTAGTGACTTCTGTTTGTAAGCCTGGGTTCTCTTATTGTATTGGTTTCACCTCCTCTCTCTGTTGACTTTGCAGCTTGAAGCTCTCTTTTTGGTGTGTTATTACACGTTTGTATAAACTCGTGATGTTGTCACCGATACTTATTTGTTTTCTGAAAACATCGCAGCTTACAGTATTTTTGGTATTCAGCTGTAAAATAACATCAAACGAAAGTTCCTCTCTGCCGTCAAGTTTCGAGCAGTGCACAGCTGAGTGCCGTGACTGAACAGCAAGCGGGGGGGGGCAGAGTGCGCAGAAGAGCAAAAGTGAAAAGAATATGTTGTGTTTTGTTTGTCTTTGTAGGGCGTTGGGAGAGAATCACGCAGGGATCATACAGTCAGCAAAGAAAGCCCAAATAAACAACTAAACTTTAGAGGACAAGCCCCAAAGACCCACAACCTGTGAAACAGAGAGTAAAACGAGCGAATCACCGAAGAGATTTACGTTCCCACGTCTGAAAATATTAACGTGCCACACTGTGTTTGATGGTTGCGATATAGTCATTTTATACATCTCACGTGCAACAACCCGTGATACATTGAGTATATTCGATTTATCGCCCAGCTCTAAGGTCCACTCTTCTTAGGTGGTTTTGGTGTTAACATAGACATAAAAAACAATATCATTTGGGTCCTGAAAGATAGTTCAAGATTCTCTGCAAATGGCAGGCAGCCAATGAGTAAATATCAGCCCACTTTTACACTACAGTCGATGCCGATATGTAAAAAAAAATGACCAACATCAGACCATACTGACATTGATACAAATATATTGTGCATATCTAGTCTTCAACAGGTATCAGAAATGACAGATCGATTAATTACTTTTCTGACAGTTTCATCTTGTTCTTCACCCTACAGAGAAATACATATCCAGAGGAAACGCCACAGAAAGGTTCAGAGCAACCAAACAGCTGTTTGAAGAGTATGCTGAGCATTCACACAAACAACACATGCAGCACAGATTCATGCCTGCATAGAGTCAACCCCCCTACTCCCTCCAAAATGTTAAAAATCCAGTGGTGGAAATGTGGTTTTCTCTTCATGACAAAATAAAAGAAAAACAGACCAACAAAGCTTCAAAAGCACTCAAAACAAAGACTTTAAAACTCCCAGAGCTAGTTGCTGCTATTTTTTGACTGCACATGCTGGGGCAGAAATGATCCCATCAGACGAGATGCAGAGGCAGCCCTCGATCTGCAACCATCTGCTGCTGATTTGATAGCAGTCTGCTTCGGTGCCAGACGAGATATCACACACCTCCTGCTGCTCGGTGCCACAACCACCAAGACACATCCCTAAGGGAGCGAAGAGTGAGCCCCAGATTTGTACGCAGATAAGAATAACTCCTCTGCTGCTCGTAGTGGGATATAGGGCTACATTTACTGGAAGCTGCAGAAAAAGACTTTTGCATGACATATTTTCTTATTTCTGCCAGTTTTCTGGAAAATGAAGAAATAGCTTTCTGATTTATAAGGTGAATGATGTCACTAAAATACACTAAAAGTCAGTGCATGAAACATTTGAATACTTCTGAGGCCAAATCTTCTGATTCCTACAGTAAAAATGCATGTCTTCTTTAACATTTAATGAAAATTATCTAACCTTTTGTAAACAAAGAAAACATCAGCTGCCTTTATTTTATTTTAAGTCAAAGACACAAATCCTCAAAGGAAACTTTCTGAATATCTAAAGCCTGCTTCTCCTCCCATACTTCCACCACGCTTTCATCTTTTATGTTCGTCCTTTACACCTGAGGCTGCCTCATCACCTCCTCCATCAGGTATCTCTCTGTGAATTGACATGCAGGAGAAAAACTCACTCAGAGGGAGACAAAGCATTAGAGGCCTGTCAGAGACAGACTGCCAGGATGTCACTGTGCGTTTGGTAAGCAGTACATCAGAGCGAGATGAGAGAACCACCAACACAACCTCATTTGTGCGTTTCCACCTGCTGAAATTGATCCTGACTCAGGCGGCTTGGAAGGGAGGGTGAATGTTGACGGCCTCACACGCTTTCTGTCTGTCACCCTGTGATGTTTCAGTCACACGTTTACACACAGAGATCTACCACTGCATTTTGACGCAAGTTTTTTGTAGCAAATTTGACCATTTTCATGGATTTAAAGCAGGGATGAGTCATGGTTTTCAAATGTTCGAATGGTCATTTATTTATAAAGAACTGAATACTTCATGTGATACTTTCCCTTAAAAATATATTTTTACCTGGGCCGGGCAGTACAACTTGCACACAACGACCATCGGCCCATTTCAAGCTGTTTGCTAACTGCGAATTAAAAACAGAAAAAGAACGCATTATGCACAGTTCTGACAGGTCCTCCAAATCAAATACGCATACCTTCTATTTTTGCCAGATGGAGCAGTGACTCATTAACTTGCACAAAGCAGATCAAGGAGGACAGGAATCTGTGTGCTAAAACCACATAAAAAGGCTGGTTGATTTTCAAAATAAAAAAGAAAACACAACATAACTTGGGATGGGCAGTGATTTCCAAATATTCTAAAAGGCACACAAAAACACCGCTAAATAAGGCTCTAGTTCTCATCGTGTCGTAAAATGGTGCTACCTCCGCTGCAGAGCCACAGCTGGCTACGAGGCTCTTGCTGCTTAGGGTATCAGTCCGCGTGTGCAGCGTGCCAGATATAAACAAACGCAGGTAGTCTGCCATGACAAAGAGACACGCTGAGAACTAGAGCCTTATTTAGCTGTGATTTTGTGTGAAAGTAACACGCTGAAAATTCTCTAAATAAAGCGTGAATGCAGACCGATATCAGACTTTTTCGGTGGGAGTCCGTTTATTTGTGTTTTTGGTCAAGTAAAATATGGCCCCGTCTGAGTGTAGAGGAAACCGGCAGAGGAGCAGGGAGGGGGTCTTTGGTGCGAGCGCCCTGGGCTTCTGCTGCACAAAAAACACTGCTGTAGGGGTAATTTCTGCCCTAAACTTTGTGATAGGACCCAACTTGTTCCATCCCGGAGTATCACTTTAATTGCCTAATGATTTACAGAATAAACAAACCAGATCATGTTAAACTTGACCACGGCAACAAAATGATGTAATGAACGGACACGGACCAGCAGAACACTGTCAACAAGTTTGAGGCAGGAACTATTCAGTCTCATAACTTCAGCTGTTGAGAAGTCCTGCTTTGTGATGGACTAAACATGAAGAGAGTGCATACAAGAGTATGCAGTCAACACGCAATTGAGATTAGACGGTACAGACTTGGATTTGGTGTATTCCTGGCGTGAACAGGAACTCCAGACTGCAGTGTACATCTCACACTATGAGCTATAAGCTAGGTTTAAAGAGCTGCCAGAGGATACATAAATGATCAGATGATTCAAAGTCACTGGCATGTGTCACTTGTAGTGATACTCAAGAAAAAAAGCTGTTAATTCAGGTACTGAGAGATAAACTGCGTCTGAATGAAGAACAGGGTGCGACACAGAGAGAAAATAAAAGATGCAAATGGAAATAATGACTTTAAAGAAAGAACAAAGCAACAAATCCCTCAACCCTAAAAACAGAAACCTTAAGTTGAATTTCCAATTCTCAGAAGAGGCAATGTTTTTCCCTAGAGAGAAGTCGGTACACTGAAGACAGGAGCTCATTACCCACCCGCAGCACGTTTATAAGTGGGGAGTGGGAGCTCGCTGAGCCTGGCACATAATAGAGGAATAACTGAGTCTGAGAGCTGAGACCATGAGGAGAGGAGAGATGGGATTTTCAGCTGCTTTACGGCAGAGGGCTCGACTGATAAGACGGCCATGGCAGTGGGAGATATGATACAGAGACAGAGATGTGGGGAAAGCTGTGGCCTAGACTTTATTTGTTTGTTACCGAAATCTTTATTACAGCAAGCTAAGGTCCTGATTTCTATCAAGTTTTGCAATAATAAGAATTCATACCCGAGTATAAGTCTCTGAGCTGCAGCAGCTCCAGGTCAGAGTAATGCAGAGATATTTAATGTTGCTTAAACACTCGACTTGTCTTTTCAGGGAATATCACAAACAAGACAGTTGGGATTACACTTGGAACAGGCAGAGGCTCTGAGGAGCAGTCGAGCACGGTGTTGAAGGACGCCCTGACTGCATTAAATGAAAAGCAAGCTGCACCTCCTCTCCTCAGATTCTCTCAGCTCATCCAGGGATTTAAAGTGATGACCTTCAAACATCTCCCCCAGCCATTCAGACGGTCCCACCTCAGAGTACCGTTAGCGGTGCGGCTGACTAATCTCTTCACTTAGTCATGGCTGCTGATGGTGCGGAACAAGTCTCTTTCAGCTTAAACAGTCTTTGGTTTAAAGTCAGATTGCAGGACGGGGCCGGTAATGTGAAGTGACACTACCTGTGTGACAATAGCAGGTTGTGCTAAAGCGTGAGCATGACTTGCTGTTTGTTAGACTATGTGTGTGTCTACATGGCCGATGGCACATGCCAACCAGCTTTCATTTTCAGGAGCAAAGCCGCTCGCTGTCACGGCTGACTTCTTCCACATAATTCCCCAATTTCTACCAAATTTCAGCTTCTGTCCGCAGACTCTGCCAAAATGATTTCGCTGCTTGTCACTCCGGTTTAAAGGAGCTTTTCTGCAAGTGTAACTCTCATTAGCTGCTCAATTGAACTTCTGTTTTGGAGTGAAATCTACAATTCAGCAGCATCAAATATGTTCTCTCAAAAGTGCCAGCTCAACGGACAGGAAACCATTCGCTTCAATTTGGAACAAAGGTCTTTCTGCTTGGTAACATCTGACTTTATTAAGACAGACACGGTGACAGGCGAGAGAAAAGTGTCTGAGCTCTGTCAGTGTAGAAAATAAAAAGGGTGTGAATCTATTTGGAACATGAAAGCAGTGATCAGACTAAACGCAGAGCAAATGTTTGCTTTAATCACTCACATGAGTTTGACTGCAGGAACATTTGTGAGTTTCCCAGTTGGTTGAACACAATCTGCTAATTTCTGTCCTGCCAGATTAATCAGACAAACAACACTTTCTCCAGGAACTCTGTCAGGATTGTCTTGATCAACACCTATTTGAGGTTGAGCCGTGGTTTTTTCATCACCTGTTGAACAAATATAAGATTAAAGATTGCTATCAATGAACAAATGATTCATATTTTATACTGCAATACTACCACTTGCTACTAGACTTTCACATTTCCTGTCAGGTGCACAAACAAAACCAAAGTCTATCCAGTGATGTCTCACAAAATTACATTTAGATTGTGTATGAATATAGGTATAAGCGCTGTGCCTTCTGCAGAAACAGCTCTTACAGATTTTTTATAAAGCTGTGGAAATGTGAGAGTTCAAAAAACACAGAGGACATTAGACCATACAGAAGTTATGAAATGGAGCAGAAAAGTAGAAAATTGGCGCATAGAACATATTCAGAATGCTTCAAATGCTAGAAATGCTAAAAATGTTGTTTTCAGGTCAAAATAATCAGAATATGAGCCACAATAGTGACAGAAAATCCAGATCCTGATCCTGCCATAAAAAACATCCTGACATATTTGCCCCACATCACCCCCTAATGGAGAACATTTTCCTTGGTCAGAAGCAGAGTTTGCTGATGTTTACTAGAGAGTGACACAGGAGTGGATTTTCACTCCTGTCCCATCCCACTCTCCCTGAAAAAAATCCTGTCCAGTCCAAATCCCGGTCCAAGTAAAAAAAAAAAAATACTGTCCCATCCCACACCTCGTAAAACGACTCCTGCTCCTATACTACTCACATTTTTTTCTGTTCTTTTAGTTTTTGGGCAATGCATTGAATTAGGGATGGGTACCTTCACATTTGAAATGATATGGTACCGATGCCTGGTACCTGGCAATCGGTACCAGTACTCAACGGTGTCAGTTTTCGGTACTTTTTGTGTTTATGTAGTATAAAATATCAATTTGTTTAATAATAACATATGTAAAAAAAATCAATTTAACATATTTATTTTTCAATATATAACCTTGCAATGTTATGTCCAGCATGGAAAATTGCCTTCTCTTCCACTCCTTCACAGTCACAAGGATGCATTTAGGTACCTAAACGTGGTACCTTTAGATATAATGTGAATCAGTACCCGGTACTTTAGACAGAATTTGGTCGGCACCTATAAATTACCTAATTTGGTACCCATCCCTTCATTGAATATGATTTGACTTGATTTCCTCCCCATTCTTTTTTAGATTGCTATTGGCTTCTGGGAAGTGTGGTTCTTTTCACTTATGTTACAGTGTAGGCTTATTGGAAATGAACTACAAAATGGCAGCGCATGTCACATATTATATTTTATATTCCTGAATGGTTCCTGCTCCCGTCTGCTCCTGTTAACTTTTATCCTGTACCATCCCAATCCCGTAATCACTAGTAATGCTGACACCCATCCCATGGGAATCCCACAGGAATCCCGTGACCCGCAGGATTCCCAGAAAATGACAGCCTCTGGTGTTTACGCAGCACATAACACTGCAGAAAACAGACCACTTATCATCTGGTATCAAGAGACACCTGAGGGACACACACATGAAATAATTCTCAAACGGAGCATTCATATGTTCCTTTTATGGTTAATAAACATGTCAGAAAGAGCTGCTGGCCCTTTGTTTTTCTCACAGAATCAAAAGTTTGGACACACCTGACGAACACAATAGCTGCTACAAACTCTACTGCACAACTCTGTCTACCTTCTACTCACACACTTGCATGCACGCACACACACACACACACACACACACACAAAGCCAGCCATCTAACCACTTAGTACATCACAGTGGATTCAGTCCATTACACTCAGTCCTTCTTGTGTCTCATAAATATGGATGAGTCCTTGATGCAGCATGAGCACTGTGGGAACATTTCCAGCATTTTAAGGCCATCTTAAGAATCATTGTGCCTTTTATTGAATGATCAATAGTTCCCAAATACCACCCTGTGCTGCTTGATCATTTTTTAAAGTTTTATGTCTACAGCTGAATACAATCTTTTAAATACTCCTGTGGCATGGCTGTCACTGCTGATGGATGCTAACCAGAATAAAGGCCAAAGCTTTGATCTGGTAGTTACATTTATAAAAGTGGTTCCCCTTGTAATTTGGGATATATTTACCATCTGGTGAAAATGATTACTTCATTGTCATTACTAAGTTTAACTTCAGAGTCAAACTGCAGGTCTTTGTAATAGATGAAGTCATGTATCAGACTGTGAGATTTTCCCACAGTGTTTTCACCAAACTGACGCGACGTGCACAAACTCAGTGCCTCCTCTCACCTCTCCTCTCTTGTCTGGCGTCTTTGGTGGTCTGTGTGTTGTCAGCGTGGTGACTTGTTTGGATTGTGAAAGTATCCCTCGTGGGGGAAACTCTGTAGATTACATACCATCTCACTCACCACTGCACATTTCTCTGAACATCGCTCTCAAAGTGAAGTCAGTAGTTGGGGTTTTGTTTCACTTCTCTGGCTATTTGTCTCTCTGCACCCTCTGGAGAAGATCCAGTTAGCTTTAATGGTATGATTTACACATCGCCGTGGAAACAAATAAGGGAACTTAAACACATGAATCTTCTCTGCTTATAAATCTTAATTGGAATCTTGGCTGGGCATTTATCTGTTGTGTGAAACTTTTTCTTTTTAATGAGTTTAACTGCTCGCTGTGAGAATCCATCTTTTCTTCCACAGGCTTTGAATCAATCAGTACTTTTTAAATGCTGGCATCTCCCTCATAAAGATCAAAAACAAGCCCAGCTGACTGAGTGAGCACGCCACCCTGGAGCTCCTCTGTTTACTACGAGCTGGAGGCTGATGTTTTCACAGTGAGTTTATTCCAGTTTTAGAGTCAAAACAACTTCACTTTACAGAGAGGCTTCACAACCCTGAGATGAAACGTTTCTTGGTGTCTTTAGGTTATGGTCATCCAACCTGCATTTATGTGAAGAATTTAGAAAAAAAGCTGTGTGTTTGTCTCATTGAAACATTACTATATCTATAACCTAGCCAATTATCTAATAACTTTGATGAGACTTTGCTCTACATGATTTGGTTTAGGGATAGACCGATTATCGGCCAGGCCGATTATCGGGGTCGATATTTGGCATTTTGAGGTATATTGGCATCGGCCTTTTTTTCAAAATCCAACGGCCGATAAGAAACAAATTTAAAACTGCGTTGTTGCGGCTCTGATGCACCAGCTCTGCTGTCTGCAGTCACTACTCAGTCCCCAGCGCTGTCCCACCCACGGTGCCGTCTGATTGGTTACAAGCAGAGCCATGGTTTTAGAAAGAGCCAATCAGCAGTGCAGTTATTACAGTTATTGCAGCTATATTGAAATTTTAGAAAACTTTATTTACTGTAGAAAACTTAAGCTATTTATTTTTTTTAAGTTTTCATTTAACTTTATAAAACATGCTGCTAAGACTGGGAACTGTTTAATTAACTCATGCTTAAAGCTATTTGAATGAAATCAAGTCTTGGAGTTTGTATTGTTCAAAATTTTGACACTAAAATTTGCACTTTGACTGCAAATTAAAACAAACAACAAATAATCGGTATTGGCCTGGAAAAATCCATATCGGTCTATGTCTAATTTGGTTACTGTGTATAAACATCAGCAAACTCTGCTTTTTCCAAGGGAAAATGTTTTCTTTAGGGGGCGATATGGGGAAAATATGTCAAGATTTCTTCAGGGCAGGATCAGGACCTGGAATTTATCAGAATTTTTTTCATAATCAGACTATTTGACCTACAAACAACATTTTTATCCCCAGATATTACTCATCCTGCATTCTGAGACATTTTTATGCACCAATTTTTGTCTTTTCTCCACCATGTCCAAATTTAGAATCGGAGTCAGAATCACCTTTATTCACCAAGTATCTAGAAAATACAAGGAATTTGACTCCAGTTAACCATACTCTCTCTGTACAATCATTATAAAAAAATGTCATAAAAAATAGAGCTTAAATAGTAAAAAAACAACAACCATTAAATAAATAAATAAATAAGAATAATAATAACAAAATATAATTAAGAGCTTTGTGCAAAGAAGAATAAAAAAAACATATAAGTTGAAATAAAATTCTACTCCAGTCATGTTTTCTCTGATGTATTTCTTTAACTTTGGATGTTCATGAGGTACATTTTCATATCATGATAAATACATTCATTTAAAGACGTTGGCTCTAAGAGTTTTTTGCAGAATGTACAGACTATGGACAGTCCAAATGTAGAAAGCTGAGACCACATGAGAATGGATCAAAATAAATCAACTTCACTGAGGGGAGTGTTTGCAAAATTAAAGCTAAACAGTGTATGAAGATGAGAGATTTTCGAATCTTGTTTTTTGCATTCCTCTCCTCTGGAGAAAGGGGAGATTAGAGACTGTCAGGAGTGACGTGAAAGTCTCTAATCCACAGTTTTGGAGCAGTACGAGAATGATATTGCTGTGCACAGTTGGTGAACTTGCAAGTGCAATGATTTCATTCGAGGGAAGAAATAATTGTATTTACTTTTTAGAAAATCAGTCAAACTTGTTGAACCCTGACTTTTTTGCTGCTGAATAAGAACTTTTCACTCCACAGATTGTAGAAAACTTTTACTTTACATGCTAAACTCCTCTTTTTGCAATCGTTTGTATTTTCACAGCCAAATGAGACCATAAGGACATGGAGTGGGTGAATTCAGTGGTTTGCAATCTGTGCACACATTATCTGTGCACACACATGCCCTCCTCTTTAGTTTCCTCCAGCCTCAAGTCGTCTGTAAACAAACTAAAAACACGGAGTGTACGGGCTCTTTCAGCGGTCCTGTTGACAGACAGCGACGACTAATGCGACAGCCAAACGACCTCATTATAAGCTTACCTCTCAAGGCTGATACACTGCCAGGTTTGACTTGGAGCAGGCGATGAATAAAACAGATGATAGTGTCAAAACAATGCCCTGGCTGCAGTGTTAAGGTTCCCTCATTAGCGCTTCAAAGTCTCAACAGTCAAGATGAGTTTTTAAGCGGTGCCACAGGAACTCAGTCCAGTTTTAATGAGGCTGATGGGTGCTTACAGTTCAAGCTCTTTTTATAAACTTAGACAGAAATTTGTGTTGTAGTAACAGCAGAAGAAACTGTTTGGAATCGACAGAAAAGATCTGGCAAGTTTTTCAGGGGAGCAACCCGCAGACTCAGCTTAGTAAAGGATACTTCTTTGAGAGACATCCAAACAAGTAAGGTGTCTCCATTCACTAGTGCAATTTTAACCTTGCAGCAAAACTAATAAGGATCTCTTTGTACTATCAAGCTCTCTGCAGCCTGAAGGCTCAGTATGCAGTCAGTGAACATATTCCATGCATAGAAGATAGAATTTAATTAATGCATGATTACACTCAGACTTTATAAGCAGAGAGAGGCTCAAAGCACCATCTGGGTCAAATGAGGTGAGAACACGCATATTCAGGTAACCAAGAGAGAAAAGGTAGAGGTAGAGACAGTGGAACAAAAAGTCACTACGAACTGACTTTAGAGAACAAAAGTTAAAAGAGAGGGAGAGAAGAGGAGAAAGAAAACAGCATTCCTGTGCAGAGCTTGGTATTGTGCAAACTCTGGGAGAGTCGTTGCAGTCTGGTCTGGGAGAGAGCCAGGGCAGGTCTCAGGGGAGGCTGCTGCTGCTGGCTGACAGACAAACACCAGAAAAGTGGCACAGCAGATACAACCAGATGTGTGAGCATGCACCATACGTGCACACACACATTTTTGAGACGCAAGAACAGTATCGCGTTTTCGACAGTGAATATCTGCCATCTGGAACCTGTGTGACCCACTCAGAGAGAAATTATGTAACTCAAGTTACAGGAGAGGACATCACCTCTGTTAAGCCCTGTTTCCACCAAGAGATCCAGTTTAGATCAGCACGGTTTGGTACAGGTTGGCTCCGATAAACCTGGTCCTTATTGTGTTTCCACAGACAACCATGCCCCCTTGTGGTAGGCAGCGTGTAAGCCAGATGCCGATAGCTACATCAACTACATAACAGCAGGATGCCATTGCAGCGCGACACAGTGTACCCCGTCATTAAATCCAACGAAGAAGAAAAATGTGACAGTAAATAAAAAGCAACAATCGAAGACATTCAACAATTCGCCCTCTTCGCGACTTCCATGTGACCCTTTGATTCAAAGCGCAATCATGTTTTGTTTCAGGGAAGACTCTGTGCCGCCAGAAGAAATACAGAGGCTGTCGCACAGGAAGTGACGATTCTTTCGACCTACAAATGGACTGCAGTGTTGTAGCTCCACCTTCCAGGATTCTATCGGTTTAGTCTGGCACCCCAACGGACGAGTCCCAAATAGAGGGATGGCTCGTCTTTGTTATTTGGGAATCTGCCTCAGGAGTAGTCTGTGAAAACGCCAAAAAATGTGTGCTGTGTCGAGACAAACTGATCTTAATCCCTTGGTGGAAACTGGGCTAAACAGTGTGTTTGGAAGGTGCTGGATTTGGCTTTATATAAAGGCTCTGTGAGGAGTATGCATTTGGCAATGGCTGCAGTGACACCTTTGGTTGGAATTGGACGTTTCAGGGATAAAGATTCTGTTTCCTCTGAGCACCATCACCAGGAGAATATGACCCTTGCCAAGGCATGCATTTGTTTTAGAGGAAAATGATGGAGTTTGTAGCGTAGTTTAGTGCCCAAAAGGTGAGCAGACTATCTGTTCCGTGTTACTCACAGCATGTGTGAATCCTGGTTATGTCCTACCAGAGCTCATCTACCAGCTCGAACCTCACCAAGCTGAGTACCCACTGATACCGAGTATCAATACCACTAATACTTTTGATACATAAACTTTTAATTAACAGTGATGGATCATTTTGAATAAAGATAGCAAAGTCAATCTGCAATTTAGCCCAAAGTAAAACACAAACTACTCTCTCTGAGTTAACAATTTTTCTTAACAAAATAACTAAAGTGCAAATTAAGACTAACAACTGTCAAAGTATGTTGTTTTTTTTACTAAAACTAAAGCGCAAAATAAAACAGTTAAACTGTTAGCTCTCCCTGGTCTGTGAATGAACTGACACATATTTGCCATGGTGATAAACCGCAGCTATGTAGCGCCAATTAGTGGCAAGGAGGACTTACTCGACATAAGATTTTTTTGCCTTGAGTATCGGCTGCTGGCATTGGCAGCCTTCACGAGTACCGATACCTTGAAAAGAGGCTGGTATCAGCCCAATACCCAATACGCAATACTGATACCAGTACTTGGCCAGATCTAATAAATTTATTCATGTTCTTCAGAATAATTCAACCTGACAATGAATACTGAGAAACAGCATTTAGAAATAACTAATTTTGATGCTCATACTCTCATTTAAGATGCTCCACTGAAACTGAACTCTGGGCTGCTGTTGCTGAGTTCCTCGACAGCTCAGACATGAATATGTGCATAACTTTCTACCTGATGACATTAATTCAGAGCAGGAACAAAGACTTCCTTGTCTTTCAGGAGAATCACACCATGTGCCGCACCGGTGTTCACTAAGTCCCTGTTACAAGAGCAGGTAAAAAAACAAATCATGCAACATGATATCAGCATAGATTAGAGACTCAGATCTGTATTGTTTAGCTTTCAGAGCACCATTCAAATGAAGTAGAAAACTGTCCAAAGCTGTGTTCAAATTCCATGTCCTGGTGGATGTTTCCTCTTTGGTTACAGCAGTTTACTGCAGAAATCCCCCACGGTGGTGGAGCACAAAAAGAGCGCTTTAACATAAACCACAAAGAAAACAGTCAGGGGGAGTTGGGAAAGCAGATCAGTGAGTGAAACCTACAGGCACTTTTTGCTCATCCTGCACGGCCACACATGGAATGTTTAATAACCCAGTGTTTCCCTCAGGGGGACTGTGAAATTATGAGTTACGCTTCACTTTACAATAATTTTACAAGGACTTCAATAGTATTGACACTGAGCGACAGTTCAGTTTAGAAAAACTGGTTTGTGATAGCATTAATCCAGCTGAAAAGTGGAAGAGACAGAAGTGAAAGCAGAGCCTCAAACATTGTCAGTAAAAGAAGGAAAATCTTATCATTCTGACTGTGAGCCTTTTTGCTCCTCATGCAGAAAGAAATTAGTCAACATCTGCATAAAACCAGCTCGTCTCATTATGTGTGTGTCTGATAAAAGGTTGTTATTCAGCTAATTGGGTGCAGCGCTGTGTAGTTCTCCACAAAAACATTTCTGCTCCGTCAGGAGACTGGAAAAGTATTTCTAACAGGACAAGAAAAAAAAGTTCATCCTCTTAATGTGACGGTCATGGGAAAGGAGAAAGTATGCGCATATTTCAAGTACAGTAAACACACCATCCTGTGCAGAGTAATCTTGAATTACTCGCACACATCTGCAGCTCTGCAGCAGGTCTATTTTAAAGCTCAATCCGACTCTGAGCTATAAATAACATAAGCATGTCATGGTGAGATTTGTGTCCCTACATCTCGCACGTTTCCCCCGTCTCCCGTCTCTCACCCGCTCTGCCAAACTGACACTTAAACACTATCTCTTTTCACACACTCACATATGCTCATGCTCTTACACTCTCTCAGTTTCACTCAGTCACACGCCTCGTTTCGTGCTCTGGTGTTGGAGTGATACAGTGTTGAGTCAGGGGCAGGTCACTGATGAATGTGGAGAGCGAAAACCGGAATAAAAAAAATGAGCTTTGGTACCAGCGGCATAAAAAAAAAAAAAAAAAATCACTCTAGAAACTCTTCTCCATTCCACGCCTTAATGAGCCTTCCTCGAGTACAAGCATGACAAACAGCGCACAGGCAGGGTTTATAGGCGGCTACAAAAGACAGAAACAGCCCCAAGACAAAACTGAAGCTGAAGGAGAAGCTCGTCCTACTTTCTGAAGTGAGCACGCTCCTGTCACAGAGCTGGAGAGGATCTGATAACAGTTCCTCTGCTATGAAAAACATGATTTTCAGGAGCTTTTAATTCTCTTCCCTTTCCTCGTGGTGGTGTTGGGCTGTATTTGGTCGACAGCTTCTTTCACTAATGATTTAACCACGTCTCTGTCTGTTTCTCTGTCTGCGATTGCTGCCGGCTCTCTGGAGATCGGCTTTGCTAATCCAAAAATCTGGCTCCAGTTTGACAAACATTCACAGCTGTCTTTTTGAGTTTCGTGAAATGTTGGGTAGCATTCAGAAACGTGACAGGTTTTAATGGAGAAACAAGGTGGGGAAGTAGAAGAAAGAATCAAAACATTTAATCTTTGATAGGTCTCTAAATGGCTCGTGTATACACCGATTAACATCCTTAAAGTGTTAGAAAACCACTTTTCATTATAAATATCTTTAAGTGTGATAAAGGGTTTGAACCAGACCTGATTCAAATCAAATATTTTGGATAAAAACTAGGGAGTTAGCTCCCTGACTTAGAAACAATGGATTTGTGCTGCTGATATAACCAGATTACTTTTAGAAATGAGGGGTGAGTGGCTTCAGGGTGGCTCTTAAAAAAACTGGTGGTTTAAAATTAAATATTCCACTCATTTTGTGTCAGATCATTTAAAAGAATAACAATCCAGGTGGGTGGGTGGGTGGGTGGTATACCTGTTTCATTACTGTCACCGATATAATATGTTACCAGGAAATGAATTTTGCAATACCGTAATTATTGTGATAAAGCATGCGATGTGGTGAGAGGTCACTTTTTTGCCACAGCAATAAACACGCAGACAACTTTAAGGCCAGTAGCACGTGGTCAGTGACATTGCTTACAAGAGGAAATACACATTGACTGGCGTGCAGAAAGCGAAACAGCGAGCCAAAACCCTGCTGAAAGAGGCCTGTAATAACAGCAGCTCAATGAGCAAAGTTACCGAACCAGATGGGGAAGTGTCTATGATCAAACCTCAAAACCTAAAATTTGACATAGCAATTTTTTTTTAACAAAAGTAGTGGCATCAAAATAAATATTGACACAAACTGCATACTGTAGTTTACGGACTATGAGCTTCTACATTTTTCACACGCTTAAACAGCGGGGATAAATTCTGGCCTCGTCACATCAAAACCAATAAATTCTCCATTATTATTCATTATCAATAAAATAAGTGCCAACAAAAAATATGACTTTTGCCGAACTTTGACAAAGTTTAGACATAAATAGCCAGCCTGCTCTTATTTGTGGACGGTGTGTCCAACAGAGTGGCTGCTGACATGTCAGCAGGCGTTCCTGCCGATGGGAAAGGGGAAACAAGTGTTGTGCTAGTTTGCTATAAGTTTTTTTTTTGTTTTTGTTTTTGTTCAATAAACATGTAGCTACAAAATGCCTTTGATAGACTTTTGCTCTGAAGACAAGGCCTGAGCGCTGTCCATGGGACATCATGTTGTTCCATTGAAACTGGTTATTGTTTTTACTCCTTCTGAGTGATGGTAACTATCAAAAAACGGCGTTAAATGATTCAGGAGTCCTACCTTGGATTGATAAAGCTGTAGATCAAGCAGCTGCCTCAAACTTTGTTTCTTTTTATTTGGCCGTGGTTTGGGCGCTGAGTCCGAACTCTCGCCCTATGTTCTTCAGTCAAAATCCATGCCACCAATCGGTCAGTATCTCTGTGTATGTCTATATTCTGTCTGAAAAAACACAATAGTGGCAGCATCCGTGGTTGATCATCATAGATTAAGTATGGAAAGAGAACACTGGTAGAGTGAACACAGCAGGGGAGTAAAAGATAAATACGGGGTTACTCCCTGAGGGTGTCCAGCCCTAGAGATCAACTGCTAAATCCGAGTGGATCAATGTTTTCTTCTTACTCATAAAAGATCAGCATTTTGAGCCAAACATTTCCCTTGGATCAATAACATCAGCTGTCTTGAGCTGCACGCAGTAGGTGGCAAAATGGTGGAGGTCCTCATTCAGTAAATAAATGAAACAAATGATTTCAACACTGTCTTCTCTTTCGGAACCAATGGTTACTAAAGCAGGGGTAGGGACCCCCTGGGGGTTGCTAAATACTAATGTGAGGTTGTAAATGTCTTCCAAAATAAAAACTTTTTACGATTACATATTTCAGCCATCATTATCAGAGTTTACATAAAAATAGAGCTAAATTATTAAAAAACATTTCTTGGTTGACACAACCTTGGCTTTATTTGTTCTTTTTGTCTATTTTTTTTCTGGCCTATTACTGTGTTCACACAGCGGGAGGTCGCTGGTCTTTGTTGCTGCTATTTTGTTGCTTTTAGTTCAGAATTTTCTGGAAGTTTAGAAAGACTGAGGTACTATTTTCTGAAATTTTGAGCAAAATTTCAAAAGGCTGCAAATTTGGATGAAAAAAGATCAAAGTGGACAATAATTAACTTTTCAAACATTACTAACACTGAAAGGCAGATATCTGCTGTTTTTGTCCCACTTCATGATAAAAGAGTGTGAAATGTTGAGCTAGTAATAAAAAACCGAAACAGAACTCTGGCGGGGCTGTTGTGTTTGCTTTCTAGCTGCTGGTTCTGGTCAGACGTTTCTGCTCCAGCTTTTATTTGTTGCTTTGAGGAAGGTGATGAGCAGTGTGGGCCAAAAAACGACCGCTGGCAACGAGAGCCGGGAAAACGATGCCACATCATCCAATTACACTGAATACAACACCTCCCTGCTCCTCACTGCCAAACGCAACACAAACCACCGGCAGCAGAAAGGAATGGATGCCGGAGAATGCAGTTGAGGAGCGCTAATGCCGTCCTCCACCACAAACGCATTGAGGGACCAAGGCCAGCAGTCGCCTGTAGGTCAAAAACAGAGTCCATGTACGCAGCACCTCTGCTTGTGCCTGAACCAGCATTCCGTCCTCCCTCGTCCCTCAAAACAAACTCATCCCAGTTGGTGCATGTGTGTGAAATCGAGCCTGGCAGGTCTCATTAGAAGAGGAACATTTAGAAATAAGACTTACTCACGTTGTGGTTATGAGGAGGAGTTTTGCTGCCAGCGACTGTTTACTGCTTACTACATGTAATCTTTTTCTGACATGGTGCAGAGATGGAAAATGTTATTTCAGCTTGAAAACCGCAGCGGACACACTCAACCATCCGGCACTTCATGGAGTTTGAAGAATCATCAAAATTCAGTTTTCTCCTCAATATTTATGAGACTTTGCTGTTTGTGTAGAATCCCTCTAAAAAACTACAACTTTGTTGTCACTGTGCTGCAGACTTTCTTTCCCTTGGGGCATTTCACGACTCAACACTATATATCCTCCTACATTAACTCTCTGATTTACTGCAAACACTTCAGTTTTTTCCCCCTAAAGTTCAGCTGTAGTCTGTGGGTGTCTTCAAGGTCTTTGTGCAGTTACTTAAAAAATGTTCTAGACCAAACTAAAGAGAGGATAGGTATGTGGGGATCTTTTGTTGGAGGTCAAGTACAGCACTTCGAGTATCTGTTGTCATTACACACACACACACACACACACACACACACACACACACACACACACACACACACACACACACACACACACACACACACACACACACACACACACACACACACAAACACACAAACACAGTAACATCTGTGGTGGGAGCTGATGCAAACAGAGCAGGACCCAAACCTGCTGAGACACAACCAAGCAGATGGCGGCTTTTTACCCAGCTGGCACTGAAGCATCCGGAAACAGAGATCGTTAGTGAAACAATAAGTGCTTGACAGGGTTAGCAAAGGTTAATTCTTTTACAAAGACAAGTTAAAGAAAGAGTAGGTGGACATTAAGCATCCGAGAACCAAAGACTTCAAACTGAATTTCTAACATGTTCTTTTTTTTGATGACTGTAGTTCTCACAGCTGTCTGTAACCTGAAAAAGACGAGGGGGGGACTCTAAACAGCAACTCCGTCATCTACACTCCCATTTCAGAGTCCTTCAGCTCTTTTTATTCATTTGTTCTACACTCCTGCACTTCACTGTTTAGCTTCTCATCAACCAATATTTCACAAAAACATATATTTTACTGTTTTTTTTTCTTTTGCTTTCGTACATTTCAATATAAATCCAGAAGCTTGGACCACGTCGTGTACGCTCAGTCTCTGATATTTCTCTGTTTCTAGATTTCTCAGCAGCACTACGCCCCCTAATTTGTACAACATCACTCATGTTTTCTTCTTCTTTTGCTATTTGGTGCAGTCACAATTCTTCTTCTCCTGTTACGTAATGCGGCTAGGAAGCAGCTTTAGAACACACTACAGCCAACGTCTGGCAGAAAAACCATATTACAAGCAGTACAACCAGAAAAAATAATGTAAAATTGTATTTTTTAATGAGTTATTTGAAACAAAAATCTTTTTTTTAAGTGACAAATATTGTTTCTGTTAGCACACATTGTTGCTATAAATATAGAGCTGCATAAAAACTTGTTGAGCAGATAGGGTCAACTGATGTTTTGGGGCTTTATCGACGATACCTGATCTGGCTTTTTGAGTCCCTGTATGACCTGATACAAGCACTGGATCTGTGCATACTGTGTATGGATGTTTGGAGTTTACTTCAGGAGAGTAACCTCTAAAATTTACTGTGCATCAAACCAAACACAGTTTTGAAAAACAGAGTGATACTCTGTAAACTGGCTTCCAGAGGCAGCAAATTCAAAGCTCTTCTTCTGGCTTACAAAACAGTGACAGGAACTCACATTCTCGCCCGCTATGCTCTGTTTGTGTAAGATGCCTGGTGCTCTTAGCCCAGCTAGGCTCTAAATCTCTAGCCAGACTCTTCTCCTCTCTTCTGCCCAAATGGTGGAATGAATTTCCCTAATTCTATACAATCTCCAGAGCCCCTTTCTACTTTTAAGAGATGTCTAAAGACCCTGTTCAAGGAACACTTAGGCACTTAAGGCCCATTTATACTCCTTTTAGGTATGAAAATGTATCTGTGTGCATTGGCATTGCTGTTAACCAATGCAGCCACCAGGAGGGTGAAGTCCAGAGTCAAAAGTTTATGACAACAACAAAGTGAAAAAAAAAACATAGTGGCTGTGGAGGGGAGGTTGCTAATGTACTGCTTGCATAAAAAAAGTGGATACAGTTGTGTGTGAGGTGGTTGTCAGTGATGCAGTCAAATGCGTTGCAAAAGTTTCACCATTGTTATTTCTTCTTCATGTCTCACTAAAGCTACATCTGTATGGAACGTTGAGCATAAATGGGCCTTTAAGCTGACACTTCTCCTCTTTGTCCTTTGAGGTAGAATAAAACAGGTCTCAGAATAGTTAGTAAATATTTAGCACTGATTACTGAATGTTGTTGAAGGTTGAATGACATTTTAAAGTGATTATTTGTGGTTAGTTATGTCTACATTATTCGACATGGAAATAAAGCACTTCTTATTGCACTTGATGGCAGCACCTGCAGCACTTTGTTGCACTAACTAAGGTTTTACCTTCTGTCTCAATTCTTTCTTGTGTTGTATGTCGCTGTGGACAAAAGCCTCTGCTAAATGAAATTGTAGAAATGCACTAACACAGGATGTGAAGCTTTCATGCATCTAATCTGCTCATCTGGTAATCCAGAGCAATGCTTGCAAACTCTTCAACATCAAATTCCAAAAGTACAATACCACTACTTTAAAACTTATGGAACTATATATTATACATTGTTGTTGAGTTATTTTATAAGTCATACACCACACATCTCATCTTACTTCTTTCCTGATTCCACAAATAATCTGTAAAATAAAATTTCAAGAAAGAGAGGAAGCTGAGAAAAGAATGCAATGACTATGCAGAAAGGTGGTTTGAGGCAAAGAGGAGACAGAAGGGGAAAAAGTAAGAAAATGTAGGAAAAGTAGCAAAAGACAGAAATATAACCACTTACTTTTGTTTTAAAGAATTTTAAAACAGCCGCTGAGGGCATAAAAAAGTTCGCTGAGGAACGAAAGAGAAAAAGTCTACAGGAAGACTAAAAAACTACCTGTGTGCATTTTAAAAGAGAAACCGTTGAGGGCATATCACGAATCTCTGGGAGATAGTAACAGAAGGAGACGCAAAGTGCATGTGTATGAGGGAGGCTGTGACGTACTTAAAGAGAAGGAACAGCAAGTACAGGTTCAGAGGAACCCTCTGTCCAAAGAACTACTCTGATTTATTATTACTATTCATATTTTATGTTTTAATAGCTCACACTAACTTCATGCAGCTTAAGATTTAGAAAGAGCCACTAACGCCATATTAACACCAGATTGTGTGAGAGCTGTGCAGAGTGGAATAATGAACATGACACGAGAGACTAATCACAGCACCACTGTGGTCCATGGGGAGTCTCTTCTTGGCGTCTACTTTCTGAGTCAAAAGAAAAAAAAAAACAGTTCCAGGAATAAAGTCACTGAGAAGATGCTGCTGCAGGGATTTGGTATGATATTTATACGAGCTGACAACACGACTGTTAAGAGCCAATGAGGGCAAACTTGAAACACAGATGGACGAACAGATTAACACAAGAATTAAACAGGAGAGAACTTACCGTGGACTGAATCAAGCGACAGCGCCAGCAGCCTTGAAGAGCCTGTTCGTGAAGTTCATAGCAACTACCTCTGGGACCTGAAGGCAGAGACAGGCAAAGAAAGGGAGAAAGAGGGGGAGATAAGAAAGAATGCAGGAAAGTTTGCAGAAAAATGATAAGAAAGGAGAGTGATGGAGAGGAAAAGAGAGACGGGGGAGAGAAGAAGAGAACATACTCTGTTAGTTAGCCTTGGGCACGTCTCTGAACATCATGGCTCATTTTCAGAGCGAGTCATTGTTCTGGCACGACTCTACAGAACACTTATTGGATTTAGGGGAACATTAAGAAATGGGCAAGCTCATCTTAAAAACAGAGACTTGTACTGTGTAAGTCAAGACCTGTTTGATCTCTTACTGGCCGGAGGACTGCTTCTTCTCAGATCAGACAAATTATTATTATCAACACAAGATAGTTATTATTAGTCTGTCTGTGTTTGACACAAAGTGTTTGTTTCTATTTGTTAAAGTGTAAAAAAATGTAAGCCCAAAGGCAAAACCTGCATTCTCTTGAAGTCTTGTTTTACAAAGTGAACTTCAGAAACTACATTTGCCTGAAATGATGGGAAAACAGTCCAGTGAGCAGCTCGAGAGAGGCAGCATCATTAGACAAAAATCTGATTTAGTGGTACATTTAGCACCCAGGGAACTCTATCTCCAGTGTGGGAAAGTTTCTGTTGCATCAGAACCAAACACAAGATCTGAAAAAGAGATCTTCGACTAACCCTGGGTGGTTTGTGTACTGAGCCTATCTGTTTCTGTCAGGCAGTCCTGATTCTTATTACCCCATTTTAATTACATAAGCCGAAAGACAAAGAGTAAACAAGTAACAGTGAAGCAGTCTCCAAATGTGCCTTTTCTTAGGTTCATACAGAATGTGCACCACAGGAAGAGAGCTAAGGCCTGGTGAAAGAAGGAGGGTGCGGTAAACTTTAAATATACTCCAAGCCAGCTGTTTCTTTGAAACAACTGTGCCAATCCTTATGAAATAACAAGCTGATTTCTGCAGGAAATTATATTTTAGTCAGAAAGGAGCAATGTGAGCCCCTGGGGTGGGACTACAATATGTTACAATCCAGAATGACACAATATGATACGATACTATACATAACAATCAAGCAATACGGTTTGGCAAAGTACTGTGGTACAATACAATATTGAAAGTCACAATAAGATACACAAGAAAACGAGCAAGGCAATCAAGATGAGACAATACTTTGTAAGCCTGTTTTCTACTGTTGTTCTTTACAACTTAATACATTATCTAAAATTTTCCATAAAAAATGTAAATAAAAATACCGAATGTATGTTGATCTAAATCTTAGTAGAGATGTATCTACTCAAGGTACTTTAAATTTAATTTTGACCCATAAATTCAGCTTCAGTGTATCTATTATGAATTGTGCAATTTGACACTTTTGACAGTTAAAAAAGAACTGCTGAAGTTAAAGAAATTACAGAAATAGGCTTTTAGTTAGCTTGGTAGTTAAATCATAGTTCTCATGTACATATGCCAGGCTTTCACCAATTACAAAAACAAAGTTCACAAACCAAAACCTTTGGTGTGACTGTCTTCGATACTGCTTTTCAGGCCAAGTTATAGTCCGTTTAGTTAATCCTTGGTGCATCTTTTACTTTAACACACACAGTTTTTTCGGTGTTTGTTGTAGGTGACAGAGCAGGAGGAGATGAGGCCACACTAGAAGCTAGTCTGAACAAGCTAACTTCTACTGTATCACTAAAACAAGATGAGGACTCTGGGGATGAACAAGATAGCCAAGACCTCCCTTACATGGGCTCTGAAATTCCCTCTTCAAGCCCAAGACCAGTCTGTTACTGAACAGTGTCTAACAGTGTTTTGACGGTACGATATCATACAATTTGGTATAATACGATTCGATGCGTTGTGGCAGTGAAAAGTAGAGGTGTCCCAGTCCAATATTGATATCGGATATCGGTACAATATCAGCAAAAAAACAAGTATCGATATAGTATTGGAATGCATCTAAAATCTTCGATATAAGCAGTTTTTATTACCCATTGGTTAATAATAAATGGGTCAGTTTTTCCTCATACCTACTGTTGCTGACTACTGTTCTTTGTTTGAATAATATCACTTAATCAAGCCTTTTCCAACATGACAGACATACTACAAAATAAGTAATAAAAGTATGCATGTTTAATGATGATATCGAATCGGATTAATATCGGTATCGGCCAATACTCAATGCTGCAGTATCGGTATCGTATCGGAAGTGAAAATGTAATATCGGGACATCCCTAGTGAAAAGCACAAAAGAATATGGTACAGCTCAGTGCCCAGTGATACTAAAACAAAAGATACAATTTCATACAGTATGATATAATGCCGCAGGATACTAAAAGATATGATACAATACTGTGCGTTATGATACAATATGATATTTTAAAGACACAATACAATACAGTATGAAACGATATGATGCAATCGAGACAAGATAATACAGTATGATACTATGCAAAAGAATACCACGAGGTGGGGTGCCTTGGGATGGTTACCTTTCACGATCCTGTACCAGTGCCCGGTATCAGTACTTAACGGTACCAATTTTAGGTACTTTTTTGTGTTTATGTGATATTAAAAATATCAATTTGTTCAACAATGAATTTCAATTTAGCATATACAAGTACCTTATTCGGTATATATCTTTAGGGGTGCCATGTGATATGATTCCATCCAATGTGATTCAGTGTGACACATTACATTACAGTACAGCTACAATACTAAAACACAAGATATGAGTCCATACGGTAAGCTACGATATGATACCATGTGATACAACTCAATGCTGTACGAAACAGTGCAGGTGATAAGGGGCTGATACAATTCAATATGACAAGACACAACAGTATGACATACGATGCGGTACAGCACAGTGCATTGTCCATGGAAACCTTCCCTCATCTTCTGTGATACTAGGTAAAGTGCAAGTTGGTCACAGAAATTTATATTTATTTTTGATACCAGCGATATGATATTTGCATGGTGACATAATTGCAGGATTAATATTTAACACAGTCTCAGTGAGAACACTGCCCAAGAAATCTGTAGCCAGGCAGTTGGTAAGACTATTAACACTATATTTTAGTGCACGGAAGTAATTATAGAAATGTAATCAAATGAAGCAGTCCCGATCATATTGGTTCGGCACAAATTTCTGCACGAATTGAGAAAAAAAGCTTAAAAATAAAACTCAGTGTTAATAATCTCCAATAATGTCTTAGGTGTAAATGGGCAAACCACTTCATTTTAGTGGACTGCTCTGATGTGTGTGGAATCGTGAAGGATTATTTTGAAGCAGCCTATCTGCATGCAGTTTCATCAAGCTAAACAAGGTGAACTGAACGGATGAATAGATGTGTAATGGTGCTGCAGCAAAGTCATTTTACAAATAGAACTTTACTTTGTGTCATTGACGTAACTGCCAAGTTGATGGCAACACCCAGAACCAGAGAGGGTCCTGAACAGTTGATTATCTGTCAAATTATTTTAAATTTTGGCTGAATTACAAAAAAGTGTTGTGTGCTTTCATCCTTGTGAGAATCTCTAAATAAACAAACAGGCAATAAAAAATGAGTCAGGTCAGAATGTTGCTGCTGGTTGTTCCTCCACCACAAAAATAAAGTCCTGGCTGTTCTTTCCAGAGGCATAATTCTCTGGCAACTATGTGCCATGTTTTACATTCTTAAATATAAACACTATGCTCTACTGAGCAGCATGCAAACATCTATCTTCTTCTGGTATCCTGCGTGCTGAAAATAACCTCCACACCAGCAGCTCTCCTAATCCAGCTGGTGGCTTTAATGCCAACTGTGTAGGGAGGACATATATTCTGTCAGTACATTGGAATTGCTCTGCCCATTCCTTTATTCCACTCCCCATTTGCTCCATCAAATCTGCTTGAGCAGTTACAAATAGAGACAAAACAGAAGTGTTGCTATGCAAGCAAAGAAAATGTAGGAAAGTGACGCAAAACCATCGCCCTATGAAAGGATTGAATCTTAAAGATGGTTCTGCTTTAATTTATCTGAGGACGGAGCATCTAGTTGTGGGATAAAAATAGCCACAGTCGTCTCAGGAGCCTTGGATTTTTGTGGAGCCTATTTATTGCTTCAGAGTGGAAAAAAATAATCTGATGAAATAAGAATTGGGAGAGAAAATCCTTGAAAGTTTTCTCCTGTTCATTGTATTTTATCATGATTCTGTTTTTGTGCATGTGCACATAAACAACAAAGACTCAAAGGTTCAGGAGTAAATAGGTTTTCAGTTGTGATCACTCTATAACTGCACACACAACAGTTTGAACACAGTAATATAATAGAACAAATTAATGTGATGATCTCCTCACTCTCTTATGTAACCTTCATTTCTATGCAGTGCATTATCATCCATCCCCCACAGCTTTGATGGCATCTAATGAACAATTCTGGCAGCTCTCAGGCACAAGCTGGATGTGCTATTTTTGCTCAGTCCACTATTTCTATTCTCATTTTTCTCATCAACTTAATTGATGAGATTTGCAACACAGCCCTTTTGATAAAATAGAGTTCAGCCAAGGGCAACAACACGTGCAACTTAACTTGGAAGCAAACTCGTTTAAAGGACAAAGTCAGCCAAAAATTAGATCTAATACATCTGAAGAGTAACTAATCGAGTTAGTTTCTGAGAGGACAGATTAAAGTATGACAACTAAACTAAGCACAAAAAGAAAGGCAATTTGTGTTTGGTAGATGAATTCTTTGTAGGTTTATGTCAATAAAGTCTGTTTTTTTCTCTTTTAAATGGTGCCACAGTAAGGAACATGCATTGGCAGGATAAGCTGCAGAAGTGAGTTTGTGGGTTCCACTCATGAAAAAAAAAAAGTCAAATCTTTTCTGCTAATGCCAAACAGCTTATTCTGCTGCTGCTATGGACTCTTGCTTTGAGCTCCAGGTGCTACCAATCAGGTAGCTGTTCTACTTTTTTAATTTTATTTTATTTTATTTGTTTATTTGACAGGGACAATACATACCACATTGCCACAATGGGAAAATGTGAACATATATAAGACGTCTAGCTTCAGCTGATTTGCAGTCCTTGTCCCTGGTCAGGATTTACAGTACAATGAGTTATGCAAAATACAGACACAAAATACAGATAGCACCTGATAAGCAGCAGCTATGAGCATGGGCCCTGCTGACTGATCAGTAGGTGTCTGCTCCAAGCTCATGCACGCAACGTCAAAAAATGTGGGTGTATTGCCAACGTTGCTTGTAGGGCTGGAATGATATGCAACTCTCACGATTTGATTCTATTATGATTTTTGGGGTGCCCATTCAGTTTGAATCATGATTCTGATTATAATTAATTATTCTTCGATATTTACAATTTTTGCAATTTTCAGTTTTAACACCAGACCATGTGAAAAGGTTAAATGATAATGCTAATGTCTACAAACTATCAGGAGCCATACTTTCCCATAAAATGCACATTGTCTGAGTCAGAGAGAAACACTCACCTTCTGCTGGAAAAAAGTGGTAACTTTTGATATTTCCAAACAAAACATCCCGATAAACTGTACAACGTTTGTTTTTTTTCTCCCACCCCTAGTAGCTTGTCGAAATTTAGAAACAGTTGGAAAATAACTACGTATGTTAAATAAATGGTTTGATTCAAATAATTTAACTTTAAATCTACATAAAACAAAATTTCAATTGTTGGACAAAAAATTAGTCATAAATGACACTGAGATAGAACAAGTGAAAAAAATAAAATTTCTTGGAATAATTATACAAAAAAAACTTAGTTGGAAACCTCACATAAACCATATTGAAGCAAAGTTATGCAAATCACTAGGAATAATTTCTAAAGTCAAAGAGTTCCTGAATGAAAAAAAAGTATATGTTTTGTATTGTTCCCTAGTTCTCTCTTATATGACCTATGGCATAGAGGTGTGGGGGAATACGTATAAAACTAATCTTGATCTGATTTGTGTGATCCAAAAAAGAGCAATTAGAATTGTAAATTAAGTGACCTACAGGAAACACACAAACAAACTTTTTATCAAACTAAAAGCTTTAAAATTTAGGGACTTGGTTGTCTTTAAAACAGCCCAGTTTATGTATAACATAAAGAACAATAAGTTACCTGTTCATATCCAGGGATTGTTTCAAAAGAGAGATATGGCTTTTTAATTTCCGAGAAAGTGAAATATTTAAAAAACAGATTGTAAGAACAAACATAAAACAGCACTGTATTTCTGTTGCTGGGGTTAATATTTGGAACAAGTTGGACCCAGAGCAAAAAGACTGTTTATTATTATTTCAATTCAAAAAGAAAACCAAGCAAAACATTTTAAATTCCTTTGTTGAGAATGACCAATGACTGTTTAAAAAAAAAATGTTGAAAAGTCTTTGCATCCAGTTTATTTTGTTTAGTGTCTTGTATTAAAGCATTGTGATGCATATCGGTTTAAAAAAGAATTGGTAGTTTCTGATAAAGCTGTGATGTATGGACTGGTAGCCATCTATACGTTTTAAAAACTGTGTAACTTGTGTTGGGGGCGGGTAAAATAAGCATCAGCTTCAGCCTGCCCCTTTTCAGACTACCATGTTGTTTTGTTGCTATTTCTCGCTCAGTTAACAAGTTTGTCTGAATAAACTTAAATAAACTAAAAATCATGGAGGTGTTCCTGCACAATATAAGAAGAAGATGGAATTATACAATACTGCAATAAGAATGAAAAGTGCAATAAAACTGATGAAGGGTTGCAAATTAGCTCAAATGAAAAATGATGAATAAAATGAAATGATTATCAAACTTCCTTTGGCTCTGATAAACTGCACAGGTTCTGAGGTGCTGGTTAAGTACTCAGGTAATAATATTGTAGTGTGATAAGTACCATGTAGAACCGCTCAAGGGTCAGTCATTGAGCCTCTTTACAGTTTTGTTTTTTTAAACAAAAAAAGGTCATCTAGAGGAAGAGCTCTTCTTAAGCTGAGGATTGTTACACACGCACACACACACACACAGCTCTGCAGCTTTAAGCACTGTGGAGTGACACTTGATCCATTCAGCACTGACATCCTACACACTGTGAGCGCTGCACAGTAAAACCACCTCCAGTGTATCTAAGCAGGTCAGCTGGAGCACTTCATTACGAAGTTGCTCAAAGGAAGTAGAGCAGTAAAACTGTAAACGTGTGATGTTTTGTTCGGTTTCTGTGCCTGGAAGCAGAATAATCCAACCTTAAGCTAACCACCGCTCTGTGTTGAGGCATTCCTCCACAGTAACAGTCAAACTCTGTTTGTTTGCATGTGTCAGCAGACTTTAAATTAAAGCGTGGCGTGTGCAGGTGTCGCCGCACGCACCTCCCTGCTTCTGTGAACTCAATTCACCACAATCCCTCCCTCCAAACGAGTAAACAACAGCTGGTTCCAGTAGTCCATCTGCTACCTGTAAATTCCCCTCCACAGAGCTCTTAGCTCCTCTGTAGTATCACTTTGTGAGCTTGGAGAGGTGTACATCCTGACGCTGTGTGATTGTGTGCTGCTGCTTTGACGTCGTAATAACAGTTTGAATTTTCAAACTCAGCACTCAGTGGCAAACAGGCTTTTAAGTGACTGTCTGAGTGTTTTTTCAAAGCATAACCGGGTGGCTGGGTGGCTATTATTTGTTCATATCTGTTGAACATCTACAGGATATGAGAGATTCTGTGGCGTCTCGACTGGATGAAGAGGATTGTTCTGGTCAAACTGTTGAGAAGTTTGGACACCCCTGTTGTAGATACTTTATGGCCTTTAACGTGACTCCTGCAGCAGCTTCACCTTGCTCTGTTTTACCCTGATTCTGTGAGAACACTTTGCTGACTCATGGTCATTAACAGTCTGGCTGCAGAGAGGTCAAACTCATTGTTTTACAGGGAAACTTCTGGAACTCTTGCAGGGCAATTAAGAAAAAGTAACGGGAACCAGAAACCAGAATAAAAATGAGAATTAGAGTGTGGCGTAAACAATACCCCAAAAGCAATTAAAGTTTGCATGAGAAGTGCTTGAAAACCGAATAAAATCAGATATAATGGCTCCAGAATCCATCAATTACAGAAAAAGCTTTCCCACAAAACAAACACTCCAACTGAGCTAAACACTGCTGCATGTTTTGTTTGGAGGTTACTCTATAAAAGGTATCTACACAACATATTTTTAGGACCAGATCACAGAAAGCACTAAACTTTAAGTATAAGCCTGCCGTAAGACGGGAGACCTGTGTTTTTCTCTGTGTTGAATATAGTACACGTCTGTGGTTGTGTACGGAGACACACAGGAAGTTTTTACACAACCGTGGGGCTCCGTGGAAGACCACAGACAAATCATCACTTAAAATCCAGAGCTTAGCTGCAGAGTCGACGCCACACAAACAAGGAAGTTGTCACGCCTAGCTGTGACTTAGACTCACAGAAAAGTCTTATAGCAGCTCCTTGAATATGCATGAAAATCCATCCCTGTCTCTAAAATGCTGTCGTGGTTCCCTCTTAAACCTGTATCACTGCTCCCTGACATTCTGCATCACCTTTTCTCAATAGCAAAATTCAAACTCAAATCTCCAAACTGTTCTGCATTTGTGCTGCTAGTGCGTCCTCATCCATTACAGCAACAACTAAAGGAGCTACATTTCCATAACGTTAGGCAGACCAGAAATCCCTAAGTGTTCTCTTCATCTTCTCTCTTCAGCTCCTCTGATTTCACACTAGTGAGCTCTCTGACAAGTGGCAATGAATAGCAGTGAAAGAAGTGATTTAATGCTTATATCGATCTATCTAAAATCAGCATTGAAGGTGAGTAATGTCAGGCTAACTTCTTCCAACCCCTGCTAAAGGGCGCTGTGAGGATTATCTGCTTGACGTCAATCCCAGTGACACTTTTAGCCGAAATTGGTTTAGTTTTCCCATGAGCACAAGATGTGAAAAAATATCTTGATACGGCAGTATATCCCAAGCTTTGACATGTGATAAAATATTGATATTTCAACTCTTAATATTGATGTTTTTGTCCAAATAAAAATTCACATTTTTGGAGAGCTGGAACTACAATATGTCTTCCAAATCTCCAATATGGTAGATGGCGCCGAAGGGCAAATCTCAAAGTATATTCAAAATATTTTATTTCAAACTTGATGATGTGGGTTTTGATGCTGTCAACATCATTGTTTTCTCTCTGTTCTTGGGTCAGTCAGTTTAAAATCACTTTAAGTTTAATTTTTACAGTGTAAAAGACTGATAAAACAATAATCATAGTCATGTTTTGTGCAATATTAGATTTTTTATGACAAACATTGGTTACTCTAAGTGACTTTAATCAATTTTCACCAACTGACCACATCTTCCATCCAACATTAGTTTAAGTGACAAACTCTATGCACTTGTTTCCAAATTTAGTGTATTTATGAAACACTGCATCTAACTTTCAATATTTCAACCACAATAAAAAAGAAAAGCTGTTTTCAATCAAAAAGTTAACTGTGTAGAATATTGCACTATATCTCAATAATGTGAAACCTTGATATAATCATATCGTGACCACAGTATTGCAATGCGTATTGTATCATGAGGTTCTTGCCAATACCTAGCCCTAATGAGCACCATAACTCGCTGTTGTAAAACACGACTCTTGTTCAGAGTTAACAGTACAACTGTTTTCGAGCACAGATCTTTGTTCAGGACACTTTTTCCCAGGATGCAAAGCAACAAGGAAACTTAATCAGTTTGTAGTGTAGTATCTGCTGTGTTCCATCTGTACTCAGAACTTGGAAGTCAGGAGTGGGAATGACGTCCGAGTTAAGGGTTCCAGTTGCCAAATTGGAAAAACTAACAGCAGTATTTCTGTATATAAACACTGAATAATACTATGTTTGGAGTGGATTCTTAAGTGCATAGAATCTAACAGAAGCTCAACTACTGTTCACCCCTGAACTCAGGATTTCTTACTGTGAACTTTGGGGGTGCTCCAACTCCGAAGTCGGAAATTCCAACCTCAGGCGTTCCAGCTGGGCGTTCCCACTCGGAACTCGGAGATTCTGACTTTCGAATACAAATGGAATGCACCATTAGTGTCCAGAAGGTGAGCAGACTATCTGTTTCATGTTACTCACAGCCTGGTGCTCTCAGACGTGTCCATAGTGTGCAACATATGTGAACCCTGGTTATGTCCAACCAGTGCCAACTCCAACCTCACCAAGTATAGCTAACGTAACCTCACTTTTGATAGACTCTCAAGTTTGAACAGACCACTGCAGAATAACTGCTTCATGTGGGTTGGAATGAACATTATCACAAACAACCTGTGTTTTAGCCTGTGCTCTAATCCTCTCCTGTTTCGCTTTATTTGCCGCTTCTGTTCTTTTTCTTTTTGACAGTCCAGCTGCAGTGTCCACCAATACAACAAATAAATCTTTTCTACAAGAAAAAAAAGGGCAGATCTTGCTTTCCACTGCTAAACTTTGCTGGTCAGCATACACTACCAAAGAAGAAATAACTGATTTTGGAGCTGATAATCTGACTTTAAATAATAAATTAACAGGAAAATACATAAAAGTGAGACTATTTCAAAATTCTTTCAAAGTCCTCACAGTTCTTTCAAGTTAACAAACAGCCAGTAGAACTGTTACTCTTTGTTGACATTAAATATGGACTAAAACGGCAACAAAAACTGACTTCATCAAAAGTCACTCTCTTGTGCAGCCTAAAAGTATTAGCTAACACGCATATGTGGGTCTATTGTGTCTTTCTGTAAAGCTGATTGTAAAGAAATGTAGTGGGGGAGGGGTGGGGGGATTATACCATACACATATAGAATAATTACGCTACAAATCAACTTATATTCACTTGTTTTACTGAGCTTTTTGTTCTTTTAGAATAACTGACTCAATAAGAAAAGGAATCTCAAGTCCATCCAGTTTATAACTTGGTTTCCTTTTCTCTCAGTGCAGAGAGAGAAAATCCTGTCAAAGACTTTTTGTTGCTTCAGTTTCCATGGACAGTGGAGGATTGTGCTGAAAATCAGAAAGAAGGGAGTAAAAACCCTTTTTATCAGCAGAGAAATGTTGATACAAAGATGAAAAATAGCTCATGAATGAAGTATTTCTGAGCGCTGAAACTCCAACGACAGTGTCCCCAACACTGAGAGAGAAGCGGCTTCTCCACTGCAAGAGTCCTCATTAACATGTGAGCAAGCTTGTCCACATCCTGCTTAATGAGGGAGTGTACCTTCAGCGCCCAAAGTCCCTCTCTGAAAACTTGACACCCGAGACAGCGGATGATAAACGTCAGGCACACACCAGCTTCTACCTCTCTCTTCTCTGCTGCTCACTTCATCTAATCTGTCCCCCATGCACAACCTTTCCCTCGTGGATCTCTTAAGTCCTGTGTGATCATCCTCTCCATCTGTGTCTCCGAGCCCGTCAGAGTGCGAGCAAAGCCTCTGCCAAACTGAGCAGACAGCAACAGTTGTCGGAGCTTTGAAGAACAGGAAGGAGGAGGGAGGTGCAGAGTAAACAGAAAAAAAAGAAACAGGAAACGTGGCGAGCTACTTACAAAGCAGTGGTGTGTGTCCGACGAGTGGCCAGGCAGATGAATGGGAGTGAGAGCCACATGACAAACGTAGTCGATGTGAAGCTGGTGCATGAATGAGAGGCTGAGAGGGAGGGAGGAAGGGGGAGCTTGAATGCTTGGTGAGGAGGGAGGGGACGAGTGGGGGAGTGATTCATGATGAGGGAGCCAAGACATCACAGAAAAGGGATGGGGTGAAGGAGGGCGGATGGGGGGAAGAAGCTGGGTCATGTGTAAGAGGGTCCAAATCTAATCAAATCAGATTTTTACTTTGAAGGGAGGTGCAAAAATGATGTGAAAATTATGTAAAAAGGTTCAACCATGCCTTGAACTTCAGTGGTGTTAAGAAGAACCAGCTCAGTACAACCCATCGGGTCATCAGCAACTTTTAAATGGTGCACAGAGAGAAAGTGGAAAAAAGAGGAGAAACGAGAACTAGGCTGAGCTGGACTCTCCCAGTAGGACTGAATTCCCAGAGAGACCTATCAGTTTCATGATTCCTCTTAATGGTTCACTCTACGGGCAGGGCCAGTGCAGAGCAGCTGTCAACCTCTTAAGATACGAGCCTTAGCAGACATAATGTCCAGTCTACTTTACTGGACGTTTTAGTAGAGAGGAAGTCTAGACAGGGAGAGTGATCTGCATTCCATAATAAAGAGAGGAAACCAGTAGCTTGAGGAATTTTTCATCTAGAGATTTGCACAAGCTCTACTTAAGCTGTTAGAGACAACAAACATCTTAACACAAGTGTTCTGCTGGAAATAACGAGAGAAACCACACGATTGTAGACACAACTTTCTGTTTTTTTTTAATCATTAAATCACAGAAATCAAGTTTCAGTTCCTGTTATTGTAAGATGATTTGAAATGATAGTTTTCAGCAAATTCAGTTACTTCTATTGTTATTTCTCAGTGTCTGTGGTCGGGTTAGATTTTCCCAGGATGCCACACTATGCCATTCAAAATCAGTATGTTTACATGCACAAGAAATTGAACTATGACCTTAGCCACGACAAGATCAGAGTGTTAAAATGCATGTACAACTTAGTACATGCAGAGTTCAACTGGCACACATAGATAGTGCAGTTGCTATCGGACTGCGGCTGAATTCGTCAGGTCTCGGTACGCCTTGGTGTTCGGCACAAGCAAATTTTACTTCAGTGGAAGCTGTGACTTCACGATCAAGCTTTGACCTTAGTTGGATGCAAGCAAGCATGGAAATGAGTAAGAAGTGAGGTCTGTCCACTGTCTGTCCATTTGCTTCCAAAACAAATGCACGCCTTAGCAAGAGTCATGTCTTTATGGCAGAAAAAAAGTTGTCAGTGAAATCACTGCTGAACAGATAGTCCTCAGAGTGCCTCAAACACATTTTGTTTACAGTAGATCCTTTCCAGTTAAGTTCTGTGTAAACTAGTCCCTGAAGCAAGTTGGGACACTATTACCCGGGCCCTGTGACCAAAAGTTGAAAGTGTTCCCTCTCTGCAGAAAATAATTGGTGCTCATTTCTCTGGTAAGGAGGATCGCCCCTTTTCCATGGAACACCAACTTCTGCTGGATCCAGATGACTGTGTTTTAGTTTGTAAAACATTCACTGGGAACTTCAGTGTTGATTTGTCGGGCCCTGTAGACAAAGCAGTACATCTTATCTCTCTCATGTTCACATGTGTGTAGCTCTATTCAGGAAATGATCCTCCAGCTTCTCATTCCACCTTCTGGTAACTGTGATTCATAGCCACGGAAAATGTATGCATCATATATATGCACTAAAACAGAGGTAGAGATTAGCATCAGAAATAAAGTGATATCCAAACTTTTATCTGAGGTTCCTTTTGAATGTGTGTTGAAGTGAAAGAAATTCACAACAGCGTGACAAACTTTAAGTAGGTTAAGAGTCAAACTTCAGATCATTTCCTTGCTGTTCATAGTTCCTTCACTGGCAGCGTTTGCCCTGGCTATTTCTTCAAAGTTCATGACCCACTTTCTGTGTGCCTGTGGTAAATACAAGCTTTGATTAGATACATAATTTCTAGGTCAGGAGAAAAGATGCTCCAATCACTTTCTCTGGTTTCAGCTCTGGTGTGAAAAATCAGAGGAATGGCAGTTTCAGTATCAAAGGAAGTGAAAGCTGATAAGGTGTAAGAAAAGAGACGATGGAATAGCTTCACAGCACTGTAAGGATGGTTAAAAGTGATGTGAATATTTCATTTTCAGATGATATTTGGAAAGTGAGTCACTTTAGCAGTCCCTGCCAACTTAAACATCTTCAAGAGGGTGAGCTTTCTCTAGACATGGCACAAAAAAGTAAGACTATTTGTGTTGATAGATTATTTCTTCGTTGTAACATCGCTCCTTGGAGATGTATCTTCTACCAGTGGGAAGCCTGTTTATTTCCCTTTTAAACAGTGCCACATTTATAAGGGACATCCACTCGTGGGAGCAGTATAGGTGAGAATGTGGGTAGCCCCCATGAAAAATCTTCCAAGTCTTCTCTGACAATGCCAAACAGCTCAATCTACCATTGACTCCTGTTTGGAGTTTGGAGGATTGGATGATTGAAATGTTAGCGAAACAGAAAATTTTATAATTGAATAAACAGGTGCCTCTGTTACGAGTCAGTGAAAGAACAAGCCGTTTCGCATTGGCAGAGAGGATATGGCAAATCTTGATGGGTGCAACCCACATACTCACATACACTGCTCATTCCACAATGCTTGTCCCTCACTAATGTGGCGCCGTATGAAAGGGAAATAAGCAGCCTTTTCGATAGAACCAGGTTTATTGGCAAGAATTGTTGTTGGTCGGTGGTATCAGTTATTGGTAATGCTGCACGATTATCGCAATCACAATTGCAATGTCAGCACATGCAATTACGTAATCGCAAAAGAGGTGCAATTGTGCAGTTATTTTTAAAAAGTGTAAAAAAATGAGCGTTTGTGTGAGTGATGTGTGTGTGTCTGTGTGTGTGTGTGTGTGTGTGTGTGTGTGTGTGTGTGACTGTAAGAGAGCGAGCGTGAGATGACTAATCAGTCACTGTTTCAACTGGTCATGTGACTACCTGCCCCCCTGGTACGGCAGTTTAATCAGACAAGATGGAGCACAAAGAAGTAAGTGAGGCGCACATGGCGAAAAGAAACTCTACCTCTGTTATTTGGTGTTATTTTGGTTACCGGTTGAATGACACAGCAAAAAGATGTAATTTTCAAAACATGCAAAGCAAAAGTGGCATAAATGTGCTATTTTGAATACAAACAAAACAGTACTGTTGTGCTGTACATTGTTGTTTGTATACAGTAAGTTTGGATATTTTGAGAATCATTACACAATTAAAATCCTCAGTAATCCATCTCTGCTTTTTTCTTGATTTTTCTCCATGATAACCAAGCAAGTTTAGACTCATGACACAACTTTTTTTTATCAAATCCCAAGCACAATCGAAATCGCAATCGCAATATCGTCCACCTAATTGCCAATCGCACCTTTTCCCCAAATCATGCAGCACTAGTTATTGGTGTATTGGTGCTCCTCAAGGCTCCATTGGGATCAGTGGGAAGAGATCCATGGTGCCGAACCAGGCAAACAGCTCCCTGTCCTTTTTTTTCCCCAGCATTTTTTGCTACTTTATTTGGATTATTGCCTCTGATGCACTTGCTTTGTTTTTTGCATTTAAATATGTCATAGTTTAAATGCATATTAACTTCAGTAATTCCATATACTCATTTTTTGCCCAAAACATTATCAGTCAAATCCCACAGTAGGGCATGCAGGTTATTATTTTACTAAGGATGGGTACCAAATTAGGTACTTTTATCGGTACCGATCAAATTCTGTCAAAAAAACTGAGAGGAAGTGGAAGAGTAGGCGATTTTCCACATGGACACGAACACAGCATTGCAAGGTTACATATTGAAGAATAAATATGCAAAACTGAAAAAAATGTAACACTTTACTATTAAACAAACAGAAGTTTTTTTACCCCATAAATACAAAGAAGTAACAAAGAGTGGTACCATTGAGTACCGGTACTGATTTCCAGGTATCGGGCATCGGTACCGTATTGTTCGAAGAGTGAAAGGTACCCATCCCTTCATTTAACACTGGTATCAAATATCGGTAACCAGAAAAGCTTGATCGGTGCACCCCTAGAAATAATCTATCGAGCACAAATTGCCTTACTTGGAGTGCTAAGTTTAAATTGTCTGAACACATGTGCAGCCCATGAGCCTGTCAAAAAGCAGCCCAACTTAAACAAACCCCATCAGAGTTTCCGTGTTTTAAAAGCTCCATTTCCAGGCCTGACTCCATCACTACTCACTCTTGCTGTCCCTCCACCACATTTGTTAAAATTAGCTCTGCATTATGAGTGACTGTTTTACAACTGAAACAAATCCGAAGCATTCCCACTCAACGGTTCTCAGCAAATCTGATGACAACCAGCTTTCTTTCCAGTGTTTAGTCTCAGCATTAAATTAGCTCTAAGAGGCCGTTTCCTAATGACCACAGAGGTTCTGTGCATGCAGTTGGCAAATGCTGTTGTGAAGCCTATGTGGCCCCATCATCTGTTTCCACATCTGGACCATATGTCTTTTACAATTAAGGGCCAGGGTCCAGTTGTGGAGTATAAACAGGGCACTGTGGGGCGGAAATAGTCCAAGGACCCACAAGGGCATTGGTGTAAAGAGAGAAGAGGACCAGAAGGTTGGTTATTCAAGAGAAAAAGAGCAGAATTAACTGTAGCTGCTCTCATGGTGGCTTACAGTATAAGAATCATCAAATATGCCCTTTATTGTATGAATTTCATTGTGACATGAATGTGTGACAACTGTGAGGATAGAAAGAGGAAAATGGGAAACTCAGGAAGCTCTTCCATGCTATTTCTTAGACCATTAGTTTCTCAGTGTGGAAGATCTCTGGAGGGATGGAGCAGGGAACAGGGAAGAGGAAGGAGAAGAAGAAAGGCAGGGGAAGGCAGGCCGGGAGGATGAAAGTAAAAGAAAAGGGGGGATGGAGAAAGTAATGCTAGAGGGTTGCCAGTAATTAACCATCTAAATGTCCTCCCAGAAAAAAATAGAGAAAGCTGACACAAGCGGAACATTCCTGTGAGATGGATTAAAATAAAACTGGGAGCCTTTGTGGCGGCTGACGTTCTTCTATCTCCAGAATCAGATAAGCAGAGCTGCATGAAAATATTACTGATGTGATCACGACACGTGACAGTGGATACAGTGATTTTATTGTGTTGTGCCTGAGGATGAAAACGTGAGCTTCTCTGGCATGCAGATCGGGATTTAGAAACTCTTGATAAGACTGCTTCTGGGGGTCTACAAAGACCAAAAGAGCAGGATGTTTTTGCACATTGTGAAAGCACACAAGGTGAAAATAATGATACAAACAAACAGAAATAGAAAATAACTCCCACATGCAGAAATGTCTTTTCTAAGAGGAAAAAAGTGACTTCCACGTTCATGAGAGCAGGTATGCTTGAGCTCTGAATCTTCACCGACTTTACTCCCATGAGTCAACTGTTGCAAACCGCCTGTGACCACGAGTAATGTCAGACAGCTTCCAAGAAGAATGCCTGTGGTTAAACACCATTATGTATGTCCAACCTGCCATTAAGGCTTACCTACCGCCTTTCATCTGCTCTACGTGTGAGCTGCCTGTTTGTATGCCAGGCGCTACTCCTTGCATAAATATTGCTGTCATCTATGCATTCACACGCACACACATAAACACCAGTGTTTCCTCCTGTAACAGCTGTTTTTCATCACCATACTCACACGTATGTTGGCACGGCTCCCACTCTCTCATCCTAATAAATCCCTCTGCCTATAAGAGAGGCGATTCCTCACTTCCAGTTTTATTTTCTCAACTGCTAGTGACAGGCAGCATAACAGGATCATCCATCCTTTTGTCCTTCACCGTCACTTGTCCTACCTACGCATGAGAGGACTGAGGGGATGGCTGCTTTTTCACCATCATGAAAAAATAAGAGAGGGATTTGAGCTTTGACCCATTTTTTCTCACTCAGTGGAATTTACAGAGAACCTTGATGAAATCTTCATTTTTACTCTGTTTGAATAATAAAAGTCAGTTCACCATCATTATTTAAAAAAGGAAGGCCATCAGTCATTGATGTTGATGACTCATGAAATAAGGAGCAAGAAGGTGAAGCTGGGTTTCTGCATGCTCAGTTCAGAAACTGCTTCCACACACACACACACACACACACACACACACACACACACACACACACACACACACACACACACACACACACACACACACACACACACACACACACACACACACACACACACACACACACTGAACTCCTTCAAATTTCCTGAACTCTTTAAAAGGATGCTTGTATGAAAGAAAACAAGAGAATCTTCACCTTTGAATGGCTAAAACAGCAGATGCAGCAGATTAAAGTATGTTAATGTAGACTGGGTGACAGCATAATGTTTAGTGGGATTTTTTTGCTTTTTAGATTCTCACTGTCCAATTTGATTTCCAGAAAGCTGTTTCCATTTTTTAAATAAATATATTTGTGTTGCATAACTATCACTGATATGTCAGGCTAATAAATTGCATTTAAAGACTATTTGCACTGTACAGAAGCCTGTTTCCACCAGAAAAAAAATAAATAAAAAAACAATACATATATATATATATATATATATATATATATATATATATATATATATATATATATATATATATATATTTATATATATATATATATATATATAAGGAGTGATGACTTAAAAATAGGGAAAAAAATCATAGGGGACTTACTCTGATTAAACATGAGTTGAAAATTATAAGATACTGAGCCGATTATTACAAGATAAATATTTTAAAATACAAGATATCGAGTCAAAATAATGATATAAAAGGCCAAAATTTTGAGATTCTTAGTGATAATTATGAGATGAAAAAGTTGAAATTATGAGATAAAAACTAAAATTTGAGATGAAGTTAGAATTCTGATAATTATAAATTTAAAGAAAAAAGTCAAAGTATTACATAGTGAGTGAAATTATGAGACAAATTGTGAAAAACATGAAGTGAAAGTCTTAAATTTCAGATACTTTGTCATACTTATGAGACTTTAATTTTGAAACTATGAGATAAAAAGTTGAATCTACTTTACAAAATTAGATAAAATCAGACAAAATAAGACTTCATATGATAAAGTCAGAATTACGAGATTCTTAGAATAAAAAGAAAAAATAACAATACTAAGTGAAATTATAAAAATAGAGTCAAAATTATGAGATACTACATCTAAAATATGAGATAAAGTCTAAATTATAAAATAAAAAGGTCTTAATTCTGAGATACTTTGTCATTATTATGAGCTTATGAAGCAAAAAAATGAGCTACTTAATCTACTACTACTACTATACAGGTGATACTCTGAGATAAGAAGTCGTAATTACAGGATAAATGGTTGACATGCATTTCAGTGGCATGCCTGTGCTCCAATGTCTGTGGACACATCAGGCAGTCTCATCAGCGTGGCAGCTATTGAGCAATGTCAACATCGCATGGCCGTTTTCTGTTTGTTCTGCTTTAAATTTTGATGACCTCACAAAGAAACGTCATTGTTTTTATTGGTCATTGCTGGTAGGTTTAACAAGTTATTCATGTTTATCACTGTAGGCCTGAAATGTGAGTAATTTCTGTTTCTGAGCAGTAACTGGGCCACACACTGGCCACAATCTGGCTTGCAGTTGTTGTAGAAGTTGTTTGGTAACTTGGTGGAACTGTTTTCCAAGCAGCTGATGTGTCAAACTCTTAGGTTTCTGACAAAACAAGCAGACCTTTTAAATTCTGATCACGACTCCAGCAGAAATGACAGAACAAGAGGAGGGTGGCAGCTACAGTATCTATGGAGAAAAGCAAGAATGTCATGGTAATCCATCTCCAGCCCCAGTGGAGAGAGGGGGATGAAGAAACAGTTGAGCTCCTTGGCTCGCTTTCGCCCCCAGCCATCGCTTTCCCTTTGTCGACCTTGCCAGCAGACCGGTGGGGATGTTGATTCCAGTTCTGTTCTGAGCCCATCCAGCGCCACTCTAGATAAGGAGCCGAGCGTTTTCCAACAGCAGAGGATGGTGCGGGTGAGATAAGACACTTAGAATTCATCAAAAAAACATCAGCAGAAGAGGAAAATAAATGAATTGGAGGGTGGCGGGGAATAATGGATTCTTGTATCAGAAACATCTTTTTTATACAAAAGTTGAAGCAAAAACAGGGAAAATTGGTTCTTGATTCAAATACTGACGAGTGGGAGCACATTTATTGTTTTTGGTACATTTCAAATGAAGCCTTGAGGCCAGTTCCTCATGGTTCATTTTAAGTTAAAGTGTCCACGAAGAACAACACAGGGTTGTTGAAATTCCCACACCCCAGATTCTCCTCCTCTCCCTCAAAGCCACTATCAGTGCAAAGCATTCTGGTACTTTTTCAATCTGCCCTCCTTCTTCAGCTGCATAGCAAATAATTATTAACAGGATCAAAGCATATGAAAGGGCTTCTGCGTCAGTGAGGTTGAGCTCGGGGAGCCGGGTGACTGAAAGTGATAATGGCAAGGCAGTGAATTGTTTTTGCCTCTCTATATGCAGCGCTGCAGTATCCAAGCTCCACAGTTAAGGCTGATGGAATTGAGAAACTGTTTAAATGATTCTGGGGTGAAGGGATTTCTGCTGGGGCTGAAGCTTTCATGAAATAGAAATTATTTTCTAGTTATATGTGTTTGGAGCTTTCTGAATCTCAGAAGCTGTTGATGTCTTTGAAAGGGACCCATCTCCCAGCCGTGGTGTTCTCATGAAATAATTTGAGTTTAAACTGAAATATAATTTAGGAGAGGCTATTGATCAATGCCTGAAACACAGTCACTTATATGGAGAATGAGAAACAGCTCACGGTGGTCAAAGGGACCTGGGTTTGGCTGCTCGTATGCTTCACCATCACAGGTTGAACAAGGACGACTGACAAAGTGTATGTAGGCGCTTTAAGACAGGTCATAAATGTGATGTACGCTGCTGCATATCTCTTGGAACAACCAAGCTTTGATTATTTTCTGCTGAAGGATTTTGCAATTAAGCTAAAAGGTTGTGGAGTAAGGCCGCTACCTCAAGCTTACATCCAGTACATCAGTGTGACAAACTGACAAGATGCACACCACTCAGCAGATGACTTGTGTGAAAAACCAACGGGAGACTGATGAAAGGGATCCCCGAATAGGATTTCACCGCACAGTGTGCGAGTGACACTCAGACATGCTTAGATTTAATGGCAGACTGTGCCTTTATTCACATGTCAAGAAGACGTGTCAGTGTTGGAGAGGTTTCAGAAATGGCCAAACCTCTTCGTACACATTCAAGTCGCAGAATTAGTCCCCTGGACTCTACAGCTTCTGTAGAATAGATGTTTCTATTCTGTTTGCATTAACCACAGAGACCCTTAAACTGTAAGTGAACCTTAACACACCCTGACTTCATTGTACAGTTCAGGAAGGTCTGGTCAAAATCAGGAAACTCTGAAATAACACTCAACATTCGAGTCTAAGTATAACTTGACGTCTTGCACGTTACCTTCGCAGAAATCTGACACTTTAACAATGTATGACTGGGCAATGTGAGACAAAGTTTCTAAGACTGAAGGCAGCTAAACGTATTTATGATTGTTCTGAAAGCCAGTACTAGGTTGGACCCCTTGATTCAACAAGGTGCTAGAACATTTTTCACAGGTTTTGCTCCATATTGACATGATAGTGTCACACAGTTGATACAGATTTGTCAGCTTCACATCCATGATGAGAATATCCCATTCCATTACATCGCAAATGAGCTCAACATGATTTGGTGACTGTGGTGACAATTGGAGTACAGTGAACTGGTCATTTTCAATAAACCATTTTTGATATGATTCGAGCCTTGTGACATCGAGCGTTATCCTGCTAGAAGTATCTGTCAAGGGGCCCAAAGTGTGCCAAGAAAATCTCCCCCACACCATTACACAAGCAGCAGCCTGAAGCATTGATACAAGGCAGGATGGATCCATGTTTTTTAATTATTTACTCCAAATTCTGACCCTACTATCTGAATGTGGAGCAGAAATCCAGACTCGTCAGACCAAGGAATGTCTTTCCAATCTTCTATTGTCCAATTTTGGTGTTGCTGTGTGAATTGTAGCCTCAGTTTCCTGTTCTCAGTTGAGGAGGATCACCCGGTGTGGTCTTCTGCTGCTGTAGCCCACCAGTTGGACGTGTTGTGTCTTCAGAGATGGTCTCCTGCAGACCTTGGTTGTTACGAGTGGTTATTTGAGTTTTGGTTGCCTTTCTAACATCTCCAACCAGTCTGTTAATTCTCCTCTGACCTCTAGCATCAACAAGGCTTTTTTTTTTACTTTCAGCACACTGCTGCTCTTTGGATTCTCCTTTGGATCTATTCTCTAGGGATCTTTAAACCCTGGAGATGGTTGTGTGTGTAAATCCCAGGACCAACAACCATGCCACATTCAAACTCCTTTAAATCACCTTTCTTCTCCATTCTGATGCTCAGTTTGAACTTTAGCAGCTTGTTTTCACTATGTCCACATGTATGCACTGAGTCGCTGCTGTGTGATTGGCTGATTAGATATTTGCTTTTGAGAGCAGTTGAACATGTGTTTTTAACCTCTTAAGACCCAAGCTTTTGTCTGGTGGGTATTTTTTAATTCTACTTGCTATTTCGGATAAGTAATACCTAATAAGTATAACAAGTGAGTGAGTATAACAAATGAGTTCTCTATTAGGTGTTTGTTAGTGGTGTTGTTGTACTTGAATATGTTGTTTTTCACACTAAAATAGGTATAATGTAGTGATTTCACAAAACTACGATTTGGGCATTGTTCTTAAATGTGGCTAATTTGTCAAAGTTTAAAAAAATGAAGTATCATGTATCTGAGAGGCAGAAATGTGTGTCCACATATGTGGATGCTGGGAAAGGTTAATCAAGTGACCTGTGAGTATATCTGTAAAACAAGTAACGCAGGCTGTTTCAACTCATTTAAATTTTGTCTACCCCTGAAAGAATGCTTCAAACTGTAGAAGCAATCTGCTTCTTGTGAGTTGAAGGTATAAAACAGAATATAGTCTAAAAATGGGGCACAAAATGTAAGAAGCAGAGGTGTGTGAAGGACGTTGAATGCTGAATAAATGATATATTACGCTACCTTAGCTGAATGCAGTGATGCTGTTAAGTTGTGTAAAGAATTCTATGATCTATAGCTTCAATCGTTTACTTCTATTCCTTGAAATGTTCGTAAAAAAAACCCACAGCTATAAACATGAGATCTGAAGTCATTCATGTCTCAGTGATTTATCCTCTGATGAGATACATATGGGCCAATGATTCATCTTTCTTCCACTGAGCTTGAAAAAAGCTATTATATTACAAGTATGTCACCATTACACATAAATTACAAGGTAATTCAGCTCTATACAAGCCTCTGCGTCTTTTCCTACCCCAGAGCACGGCGATGATTTAAAATGTCACATGGCTGTTTGATCCCATTAAATAGTAACAATGACCAAACGGCAGAATTGCGTCGACTTTAAAAGCAAAGGGCAGCAATACTGAGCTTCAGCTTCGACACATTTGAGCAAGAGGAAAGCATCATGTCATAAAATATTCACAGGGAATGGTATTTGATAGCCTGACCTGCGTAGAGAACATAAAGTCATGAGATTGATGAAACGGTGCAATATCAGTCTGAGGCTGTAAAATACTGAGTCATAGTTTAAGTATGCTCACATGTGGAAAGGTTTAAAAAACCCATTATCTAATACGGCAGCCCTAAGAGAAGCCATTAATATGGAGACCCTGTGAGGAACAGAGGGGACTCTGAAGGGTCCAGAGTGGGTTCAAAGAGATCAGAGGAGAAGAGGGTGAGTTGAAATAGTTTAAATTTGAAAATGTGGGTGCTTAAATCTAAGTCTTTACTCTTATTTTCTACATTTTAACTACTGCAGGCACTTAAAAAAAATGAATGAAAAAATTATTTTCTTGTTTTAAAGTGATGCATTTAAAGGTGGATGAAGCACAAAATAACAGTTATCTCAAGATCTAGTCTGACATTCAGTGTTCCTCTCAGCCTCATTTGACCTCAGGAACACCGCTAATTAAACTGAATTTGACTTTCACACTTACAGTACGGCCTGTAGCCTGAAGTGACTTTCTGTCAAACAGCTCAGTCTCATTAGAGGTTAAGAATACCGTTGTAAAAGGGTTTATCTACTAATATGTGAAATATGTGAAGAGGCATTATTCAGTTAAAGCCAGATCAATACCACATCACATAGAAATGCTGAATTTATGTCCTGTTTAGCAGATTTGCTGAAGAAAGCTGTAAATTTTCAAAAGCCTTGTAATAACTTCTTCATGCAGAACACGAGTATGAGAAATGTGTTATCAGTCGCTGCCACGCTCCAGTTCTGATTCCTGCCTACAGATCCAGATTTGTTCTGTAATCTGTTAGCAGCTTGTAAAGGCTGATTCAACACGGCTTCGTACTGTCACTGGTCCAATAACATGTCCGTAATTCATCAGCTGCAGTCCAGTTCATGTGTTATATATCACGACATTTCAGCACATGCTTTATTCCATTGTACCCTTACAGGAGGGGGAAGAATTGGGGCATATGAAACAGCTGGAAAAGCTTCTGTTGCTTAAAAATGGGTGAATCATTAGATCTTCTGCTTTCAAAAGTCAGGATATTAACTTTTCTGACTCAGTTTGGGCTCTCTGCTACTTTTAAAAACATCTGTAGATATCTTTCTTTATTTTTTTTCATTTAATTGAATTTATGACAGATGCTTAAGTAAGTATTCATCTGCATGTATAATTAACGTAAATGACAATGAAAAACATTATGAAAATGTGTCTCAATCCTAACTGTTTTGAGATCTGCATTTCGTCTGCATTTGATCATCTCATCTGCTTACTCACGTTAGCCATGACTAAGCAAAAATTTGCTGCTGGACGTCAGTACAACCGAGTGTTCTAAGTTTATAGAACAACTGACACTTGATGGCATTAATAAAAAGAAATACTTAAAAAAAAAAAAATAGTGTAACAATCAGCAGAACAAGTGCTTAGCCAGAAACCAAACTGAGGTAATGTCTGCTTTACAGCATCCTACGGTGACTCTCCAGGGTCATACCATTCAAAAAAGACTTTAACACTCAAACACAGGACAGTGTTACGTCAGCGTCAGTAACATGGTGTCTTATACATGTCAGCCGTGCTTTTGCATTTCAAACGAGAAAGTGAAAACAGTCAAAAAACCACATGTGGACCTATGGAAGTAGCAGTGAAGCTGCAATCAATGCTGCCATCCAATCAAACACTCAAAATTCTTTTATCTCATCAAACTCAAAAATGGTACTATGACTCAGAATTGGCAGATGTTCAATACTGAAAAATCAGATCAGGATCACAGGCCAAAAATCGTGTGTCCCGAACTCTAAAAATAAATGGACTTGCGCATTTACACTGCTGCTTACTTAACCATTCAAAGCAGATTCACACACTGATGGTAGAGGCTGATCCAGTGAGGGACCATCAGCATTCATACACACTAACACACCATTGACCAACAGCAGGAGCAGTTTGGGGTTCAGCGTCTTTCCCAAGGACACTTGGGCCCGTACTGCAGACTCCCAGACCTTCTGATTAAGAGCTGATCGACTCTACTACTGAGCTCCAGCCGCAGTATATTACATAAAGATTATATCATTACTGTAAAAGGAATAAAAGATGTGGTCCCAGAGCCAGAATTGCAGACATAAAATGAAAACAGAGGAAGAAAAGTCTAAGAGATTGAGGTTTGACAGGCCCATTATGAAGATGTATACTTAGAGAACAAAAATAGTTACAACAACAGACTATAAACATATACTGTTCAGCTGACATTAAATCTACATGTACTTGTTTTTGGAGGCTCATTCCAAACTTGTAATCTATGCACCACATCCTCCTCACATTCAAAATATAACTGCCTCTATGAGCGTGTAACTGCCGTTATATGGAGGGTTTCCCCTCACCGCAGAGTTGCTCATTTTAATGCATTAGAGGAACGCTCTGTTTCTACAGACTGTAAACACTTTAAAGAAGCATCCAGCACCAGAAGTGAAGACTCACCGTCAACTTTTTAAATTTCAGAGAGAAATGAGCACCCAAAGAAAAACTAATGAGTTCCCGTCCTTAACAGTTGGAGGAGATGAACAGGAAAGACAGAAGAGGATCATGATTGTTAAGTAGAGAATTATCCTCCCTGCAAAGCCTGCTGGTGTTGGCTTCCTGCTCCGAGCTGATTGCAGGAGGTCTCTAGGGCCTGTCTCAGACTAAATACGTGATAAGAACCTGTGAAGGACCCTCTGAGACAGAAAGAGAGAAAGAGGGGAAGAGACATGGGAAGGAAATGAAAAGATGTGGAGACAAAGAGACAGATGCAAAGACTCTGTAAGAATATAAAGCAGGGAAGAAGCACTGTATCTGACTGCTGGGACTGGACATGTGCTTTACAAGTTAAGAGAAATAAGACTACACTGTGCTGCATGCTGCAGACGTTTATAAATCAGACAATGGAAAATATTTATGGATTACAAGGGTGATATTTCTGAAACAGGGATTTGTACCTGGATTAATTCTGAATATTTAACCTTTACCTTACTTCTTATGTAAATTATCCTCAACTGGCAGAATGCAGACAGACGCCAAGCTGCTCAAGGCATTGTTTTTTCCGTTTTTATTGCTTGGACAGGATATTGAATGCTCGTCTCAGCCAATTTTTCTTAATCACCAACTTCTGTCTCTGCTGGACTCCAGGAAATATGGCTGACAGTTATTCATTCTGGTGTGTGTTTGCTGATTCAGGGGGAGAGTCAGTGAATTATCAGCATAATAATGCACCAATACTGGAGAAAAAAACAGCTCAGAACAGCACAAGTCATTTTTTTAATCCTCTTTTTATGTGGGAACAAAAATGGATGTCGGTGTCATGAGATATGACACACGCCAAAGGATGTGAATATTTCACAAAAGTCAGAGATTCTCATTTACAAAGAGAATTTCTCCAAATAGAGTTTCAAGTGAAAGATTTCCAAATGATCTCTTCCAACCATCTAAAAGTTGTGACTGCTATTGACATTTAAATGACAACAGGTGGTTATTCCTTCAGCAGAAGAGGAAAGGCAGGTAATGAGCCAAATTGATGAGACTGCATCTAATACTCCCTGTGTCACTTTCAGGAGACTGTGCTTGAGTCACAGCGCTGATTTCTCAGACCCTCATGATAAGTATTATAGATGTGATGACTGAATCATCACAAAGCGCAGCAAGACATCAAAATCCATCAGCGCCGCTCCCGATGCATAGAAATGAAGTCATTAGAACAGTGAGCGAAGGCGATCCCTGCTGAGTCTAACAGCCCCGTGTCGCTCTGTGCTATTTATAGATGCCAGGCCCAAATTAGCCTTTGAAGTGTAATTCTGAATATAAACTGGGGACCAAATAATGAGGGGAGTTACTGGGAGAAGTGCTGTGGATCACCCTGAAAGCAGGGTCACTGATCTGCGCAGGAAAGAAATTCAGAGCCAAGTTTGAAGAAAGCAGCAGTTGAGTTTGGAAAGCAAGATGTTGCCCTGTTCTTCTACATACTGTATGTGTTTGCCTCAGGTCTATAAATCTCTGAGATCCACCATGAAACTCTCATTTTTACATAAATAACAGGCTGCTCTTGTGTTCAGCTTCATTAGTTTGAGGAACAGCTGCAGGGTAAAAATGGTAATAACACTTACAGACCAACATGGTGGGGAGCAGAGCAGCTAACCTGTGCAAAAACAAACCCAACTCACTTATGTTTAAACCTGAGTTGTTTCGGTGCCATGAACAGCACTGGTATCACTCCTGAAGTCTCAAAGTATTGTAACTGGTACAGGCAAAATGCACAACATAACTAACCAGCTCAAATAATTCAACTTTACTTATCAGAAAAAGTAGAAGAATCTGTGCTGGGATGATTATTTCTTTGTTATACCAATTATTCTTGGCAATAAATTGGTGCTGTCAGGCGATTAGAAAAAAAAAATCGAACTAGTTACAGGATTTGTAATTATTTATTCTAATTAATCACATTTTAATCTCATATCTGCTTAAGGTCCCCAAATAAAGAATTTGAATTCTAGGACATTACAAAATTGTAGTGCATGACTAATCAAATGAATACATGAAGAAGAAAAGATTTGTAAATCCTGTTTCTTTAAGGTGGCCAATATTACAATGCCCATGTTCACTGCCAATGACGTTGTGCAACCGTATACTGTGTATAAATAAGTACTTCATGTTTTTCAGAGGGGGAGGCAGGGTCTGGTGGAACTTGTCAATCAAAATCATGTTCGCAAACTACTGTGGGTGAGAGCGGTGCGCTCTTTGGATGAGAGATCAGCATGGATATGAGGAGAAGATGTGAGATGACAGAGGCATAGTGAGATGCTGCAAGTCAGAAAAGTTCAGACAGTTTACGCTCGAACTGGGGATGTGTCTTGGTAGTTCAGAGAGAAAGAGTGGCGTGATTGTGAGAAGAGACGATAGAGATCATAGACAGGATCGAAGAATGGCGAGCCTGAGAAAAGAGACCTAAAAAAGAGTCCACTCTTCTTAGGTAGTTTTGGTGTTTACATAGTCATAGAAAACAATATTATTTAGGTCAAGATGTGCTGAAAATGGCCGGCAGCAAATGACACAATTGCGTTAGTTATTCTACGCATTAACTTGCGGTGTGATTAATCAATATTATATTATATAAACGCATTAAAGTGACAGCCCTACAATAATTCGTATACTACTGAAAAACCTGTTATTTTCACTTGTAAAAACAGCCAATGGCAAAATAAGCTGTTTGGTATTGGCAGAGAAGATTTGGCAAATCTGGAGAGGGTGATGACTTCAAATTCTAAGATTCATGGTTTAACATTATATTCTCTTCATGTTTATTGTTCAAACTGTTTTGGGCTTTTATTTTGAAGGCTGGGTTTGCCATTCTTGGACAGGAAATAAGATATAAACAAATGCTGGTAGGTACGTTCTCAAGGTGTGCATGGTGTAGCAGAGTAATCTGATCCAAGGGGCGGAAAAAGGCTGTTCTTTGCTAACAAATAGCTTCCTTTAGCTCCTTGTCTGGTAAACCAAACCCCTTTATGTACACATTTTATTCTTGTTTGATGTGTTAACCGTTTTGTACCACTGATTCATTACATTTTGAGTGTTTATTTTAATATTCCTGGGTTCCTGTGAATTTTAGCAGTTAGATGTTGCATAGTTCTAAGAGTTACCTTACTCCACACTTGACTCTGAGGTTTGCGTTTTATAACTTATCTCGTGTTTTTACGTTTCACTTTTACCAAAGGTTTTTGATTTGGTTATTGGTGATGGGTATATTTTGTTTTGTCTTGTCCTGTGTAACTCTTGCAGTATGTGTGCAAGAGTTACACAGGACCTAAAAGTACCCCCATTCCAATCTATTAGGTCTCACATTTAACCAATCCTTGGGCAACAGATATACTCCAGGGCAAACTTTGACATCCTTTCTAGATTTCATTTAGGAGGATTCAGAACCAAGAATAAGAACATCTGCTATCAAGACAAATAAATTCACTTCATGGTTTTGTGGATTGCCAAAGATTTTCTGTCACTCTGCCCTGTATCATGCCAGTATTAACCACAACCTCAGATGTGTATCACATTTTGCTTTGTTTTCCTCTTGTTGTTCTTTATTTGCAGAAAAGTTCTGCCTGGAATGTTTTCTGGCCGTGCTCAGACCTGAAGCGATGCATTCTGATGCTCACACATCTGTGCCAGCCAGGCCAAGAAATATCCTGACTCCACCAGCCTCGCATTCCATCAACAGCTGAGCTTGTGGGAGACATGCACCAACAGGACGCCACAACACAACCACAACGGGGGACGAGGCGATGAAGGCTTTAAGAGCCGTATCACATTGCAACCTGACAGCATTTCAGGGATTTATAACAATGTGGCTGTGGACTGCTGTCAGTTTAACCCTTTCCAATGTCACGATGAGCTTCAAACAATGCGGTCTGTCATGTTACATGTGATCATTTGGAATGTGAATCTGACTCTTTTTCCATACAGGTAAAAGTTTAGATTGTGGGTGTGTTTTTTTGGGCTTACTAGGTCACAGAACTTAGGTGAGTAACAAACATTAAATATGAATATAATGAAAAGTTTTCTGAGGAAGCCGTGTTATGCCACTCGAAATGTTTTTGTAGGAGGCTGCAAACGATGCTGCTGCTACACCCTGCAGCATAGCACTGCAGCTAATGATCCTTGAACAGATTTAACTTCTACGAGTAGAAGAAAAATATCACAGCTGCCAAATGTAATAGTCTGTATCTCTGGGAGAAGATGATTGTGATATATGTACTGTCATCTCAAGAATTTACACAAGAATAAGGCTGACAATGTTAGTAAGAATCATGTCTTCTGTTATCTTTATCCCAGTGATTAATGTGTCAGGCCTACATGGTTCAAATGGCTTAAATTTTTATCAGAGAAGATCAACAACTTCCATCTTCAAGATGTAGATCGACTCAATCAGTGCAACACTTTTTTCAGTCCAGAAAAGCTCCCGAATGATAGATTTGACTTTTTATCAAGTCAGTCTGTTTCAACCCTTACTGAATATTGAAAACATTTGAAAAACCTGGTCATTTCTTCACCCTGTCCTACGTCACCTTTCCAAAAATAGTGTCTTCTCCCCCTCTCCAAAATCTAATTTTATTTTGTCCATTTGGCATCTGAAGACAGATTTGGCTCAGCTTCCCTTCTGGCAGAATGTAGCGCAGAAAGTTTCCAAAGAGAAAAAGGACAGACTATCAATCCATGGATAGAAAGTTATTACCCTCTGACCCTGGGAGGAAACAGTCATAATCTTTGCTTTGCGGAGACTCAACATGAAGGTTTATATAACATTTTCACAGTTCTCATCCTTCCCAGAACAAACGCATTCCTCGGATTAAATCTTATCTCGGGGTTTCATGGGGATATCTGACAAAGTACCACCGCCTTCTCTGTTTTCATTGTCAAAACTGAGACAAGTTAAAAATACATTTAAATACCTCTGTCTGCCTCTAGCTGTTCACTCAACTATACAAGTACCATCTTAAATAATAGGTGTAATATTTCCACTTAATTAGGCTGGATTTAAACTTCTTCACAAATGGTTGCCGCTCATATTGAGAATGCTCATAAAGAAAGAACTCTTCCTCCCTGCAATCCCTCAGCCGTGATGAGGTTATAGAAAGATCGTTGACAACAGAAACTGGTCTTTGAGTGACAGCTATAATGATGGTACCGTGATTGTCGAGGGTTATCCTAATTGTGTGAGAAAGAAAGGAAAATTCCCCCACCCCCTACCTTCTTTAACAATCATATTGTCCTAATAATGTCTCATTCTTTCTCAATGACACAGCCTCAGCTTCAGCGTTAACATCTGACTGCCATTACCACTTTAAGCTCCCATCTGGTTTCTTTCTTTGCGAGAGGAACACTCGTTATGAAGCGCTATGATAATAGCCAGTCATGCTGTGATTGCCTGATTTGAGGAGCCATGAAATTTGATTAGTGATCACTTGATTCGACATTCTGTGCTCCCCATCCAGCAAAGCTAATTATGTTCTCTGTTCAGCTGGACACCTTACCACCGGATCTCCATTTCAAATTTGCAAATATGTGCTCTTTCATTTTCATTGCATAAACTAAGCACAGAAATAAGGCAATTTGTGTTTGGTTGATTATTTCTTTGCTGCTGTAACAATTCTTCTTGTCATTAAATCATTGGACAGTCTGTTTGTTTCCTTTTAAATAGTGCCAGATTAGTAAGAAACAGGCATTTGTGGGATGAGCAGCAGAGATGAGAATTTGGGTGGCACCTATGAAAAAATGCTGAATCTTCTCTGGCATTTCCAAACAGCTCATTCTGCTGTTGCTTGGTGCATCCAGTCAGGCCTGGTTGGCAGCACCTGTGATCATGGGCCCTGCCACAGTGGGAAGAAGGTGTCTGCTCCAAGAACTGGCACGCCACATTAGACTGATCTGGACAGAGCCTGTGTGATAGGGTAACTTCAAGCAGGTGTTGGAGTGAGCCCTTGTACCATCACCAAAGTGTGGATGTCTGAAGTAGGCCTTGAGGTGGATGTACCAAGAAAACGACACCCAAAGAAGATAATTTCATCACCTTTGTCAGCACTTAAGAACCAAAGGCTGTTTTTCATGGATCTGTAGGATGATATGACCAACGACTCTCCACTGTCTGCTGCTGTGGCTGTGTGGGGTTTATCCACGCGATCCTGAGGCGCCTGTTTATTAAACAAATAAACTTTTAAATTGCCAAATTGTCTTGTTTTGCCAGACCTCAATGATCCAATCCACCAAACAAAAGTCAATGGCAGAAAAAGCTGTATGGTAAAAGCAGAAAAGATTTGGCATTTTCATGGTCACAATTCACATACTCAGCTTTCCAATGGTATAAGATTTATTACCACAAAGCATTGATACAACAACAAAACTAGAAAGGCAGTCAGAGAGCGCAGACCTCTGCCAAGCATATTGTGATTGTCACGAACACTTCAGTCCTACTTTAATGTTATACTTTCTTTCAGCAGACGGTCTGCTACAAGTTGGTGTTAGTTGCAGATTTGTACGATAATTTGTTACCTGACAGTGTTGAAAACTGTGATGACCCAGAACATGTTTTATATTTCGGATCTTAGTATCCAGAATATTGTCAGGATCTGGACTGCACTTTTTCATCTGTCAGAAATGATCATGACCTTGTCTTGTATTGTTTTGCAAAGCAATCCGACCATTTATCATGGAGTTGTTGACACATATGGTGAAAATGGCCCGATCTCACAATGATAAAGAATCCTTAAAAAAAATCCTGAGTCCAGACGGTGATCCGGATCACCTCCAAAATTTAACCACTTCTTCCTTATCCCATTTTGAACATTTCCTGAAAATTTCATCAAGATTGGTTGTTACTTTTTGAGTTATGTTGTTCACAGACAAACTCCTAAAAACAGAACCTCCTTGGCGGAGGTAATAATCCACCAAATACAAAATTAGTGACTATTTGTGGTGAGTTTATCAAAGATTAAAATCCTGGTATCTTGTGACAACTAGCTAGAGTAACTCCACTTACTGACATTTTGTGGTTGATGAAACCATTGAGGGATTGTACCATTGCTTATTACCTTATTTCTCAGCATTTGGTTGAGTGCATTGGACACATACAGATTACTCTGAGTGAAATTGGCTGAATTAGAGCGCAAATGATCAATAACGGGGCCAGAGCAGGAGGCCTCCCAATGATCCAGGGTACATTCTGTTCTCTATACCACTGATGAAATATTACATTTAGCTCAGAGCTCCGTTTTCATAGTGCTCATCAATAATGCATGTCGTTTGGATGCATTTCTTCCCAGCAAAGTGACTGATTGGTTTGCATTATTTGCCGTAGAGGAAATCTGTTGTTATGAGAAGTGGAAGGTCAGAGTTAAGAGCATACCCCTGAGTGCTGTTCCAGCCTGACTGTGTGAATACAGCTCATTACTTGGGCTGAGTAAAATCATCATAAAGTTCTGTATAGAATAATATATTAATGTCAAGCTGAATTAATAAAAAATAATGAGGTGAATCTATCATTTTAAATTAAGATTTGGCCAGAAACTTCAACATTTTCTGTCTTGCAGAAGATAAAACTACAAATGCTGCATTTCACCTGTCAACCCTGGTACGTTAATCCTATGTGAAGCACTCAACAAGGTTTCAACCAAGAATCCTTAGCAAGAAAAAAAACAGGTATCAGTTTTCAAATTCATAGTATGGAGTCAGTACGGGTCAAGGGAAACATCATGTGACTACATCAGAGACACGAGGGCATTTGCAAAACTTCTGGAAGCCTAAAATGTGTTGGAAAAAAATCAGAAGCCAGCGTTTGCAATGTGTACACAAGCTTTAGTTCAACATTAATGCTTTATGTAGCAGCCACTGAGAAATACAAACCATGTTTAATCCTGACAGATGTCAGAGGAGTACAGAGGAAGGCATTCACCCCACCCCTCAAGTTTCAGAGAGCTGGCATGTAAACACAGCTGAAGAAACATGCTATAGAGGGTGGGAGTGACTGGGTCCGGCCGGGTGTAGAGGAGTCACAACAAAACCAGATTACATTATACTGAGCAGGGAAAGTCGAGAATCCTCACCCACAACATCCACCCAGATGACAATAGTCAGGAGCTGCACTGGTCTGTGGCAGTTTTCCACATGATGGAGGGTTCATGATATTGTCACGGATGGATTAATGAATAAATCAGTCAACTGAAGGCAGGAAGCTGTTTTCGTGACACACCCATGTGAGAATGGAGAAAATAAACCAGTTCCTCTCTGGGAGGCAGTGAAGTTGACCTGATTTTCTAGAGCTCCTGGCCCCACAGATCCTCACTCGAGTAAAACAAGATTATAAATGTGTAACAGTTGGATCAAAAACCTTCTACAAGGTTGTACATATTTAGGCTCCACTTTTAGTTATTATGTGATTCTGATGGCAGCTGAATCCTTTCACAATTGACAGGATGATAAATCCTCTTCTCTTCCTTATCAGACCTCATACATCATCTTCAACACAGGGTGACATCAATCATGTCTTAGTCTGCATACCTGTGTGCACACATGTTGTGATTAAAGAAAGACATTGCTAACATGATGGTTCAACAACTTTCAGCAAGACTTTTTTTCATCACATGCTTCAAAGTTTTGAGGCACTTCCTTAACTTTACCAAAGGTAATAAAGAGATCGGTCTCACAGGGGGTTAGGAGAATAAGAGAGATCTCAGCTTGAATTCAGGAGTTTAAGTCCTACAGGAGGTGTATAGGAACACTACAGAGCAGCTGCAGACGTGATAAAGCAAAATTCAGATAGGGAACTTTTTTTTTTTTTTTTTTACCAGGCTTTTAGAATCACTCATGATACAAACCAAAATACTTACTTCTACTATAAACAATCTTTCATCTTTAAAAACAATCTGGCTATTCAGGCTTGATACAATTTCATGCTTCAAGCATCAGGTGACTGAACAAACCACAGTGCTGAAAAAAAAAGCACAAATCCAGCCAGAGGCATCTCCATCGCACAAACACTCATACTTGTTTTTGAAACTCCTCGTTTTAACTTCAATATGAACTCCAAAGCATGAAATTCAATTTCTCATTTGATCTTCAAAGCACAAACCACGCAGACGAGGCAGACGCTGAACAGCTGAAACTCCAGCCTGGCAAGACAAGGTTGAAACAATAGGCGGTCAGACTAAAGGGCTTGTCGCAGATCAAGTTGAAAGTCTTTGGGCAGACTAGTGACCCATAAATCTCCAGCAGAGATTAAACGACACCATGTGAAGTAACTGGATCAGTTTTCAAAAGTAGGGACTTCCCATTCCAGGTTACTCCAGAGTGGTGCTTTAGGGTTGGAAGGACAGTGTGAAATAGAATCAAGGAGCTTGCGTGATACTATTCACTGGACTTTAATTAAGTTTGTGCCCATCTGATGGGATATCAAACACTGCAAGATGATCTAAAAGAAAACACTACATGGTCCAAAGGTCAGGAAAATGAATCTTTCATCAGTATACATTCAACCAGTTAATGAACGCAATCAATCATCTTACTGGAGGAGTGTAAAAGCTTTAACTGAAAGCTCCAAACTTTAGTCTGAACTTAAACAAGGGAAGAAAATGCAACCTGCTCTTTGTCCACAAGGACAAAATGACAGACCCACTTTCTTTAATCTCATGCTAATTATTTTAGGGCAGAAAAACTCATTTGCCTGTTTTGATTGCACCAATATAGATGCTCGCACATGACCTCAACACTCTCTCCCTGCTTTTCTTCGCAGCAGGGGAGGTGATGGGAGATTTGCGATGAATGTCATGAGCTGGATAATTACTCAGAGCATCTTACGCAGAAAATCGACTCCAGCTCCTAATCCCATGTGATGGGAGACACAGTACTCGCCAGCACATTTATGGGTTAAGAAGCGTGGAGGAAAGCAGCTTAAATGAGGTTTTTGTGGTCACAGTGCAACACACTGAAGAGGGATGATTCACATTTAAGAGTCAGGGTGTTAAGAAGTCACAGAATTAAGAGTGGCTAAGCGCGTGGAGCTAGGCTATTAGCATTTTAAGGCCAAATATAGCACATGAGCATGTTAACATGCCAATTTTAGCATGCTATGTTTAGCATGTTAACATGCTCACCATGTTTAATATGAAAGTTTAACAGTTCAGTCAGAAGGCCTGAAATGTAAATCATATTAAGTGTATGATTTAGAGGTTACCAGGATTTTTTTAAGGGGGCATTTGATTTTGTCAAAATCACCCTAAAAATCAGTCACTAGGTGGCACCAAAAATACCTGTGCAAATATTACAGACTTATAAAATCAACCTCACCTGTCCCTCAGTTGTCTCTTGGTACTGGATGGTTAGTCTTTTTTTTCGCTGGGTTATGTGGTGTGCTACATCAGCAGACTCTGCTTCTGACCAAAGAAAATGTTCTCCATTAGGGGGCGATATATAGAAAATGTGTCAGGATTAGGGCTGCAGCTATCGATTATTTTAGTATTCGAATATTCTACTGAAAATTCCTTCGATGAATCGAGTAATCGGATAAAACACATTTTTGTTAAGTAAAAGAGCAGTTATTTTTCAAATGAAAACTGGTTTCAAGCAAGTGTAAAATCAAGTGACTTCGGGTGATAAATTCTAAATTCCATGCAATCTGATGAGATATGAGATACAAGCAGCTGATGCAGATCAATACATGCTTTCATATCAGTCTCCAAACTCCAGAAAAGAAGCTAGATTTGTTGCTAGTCGCTATTTTGAAGAAGAGGTGGTTTGAGGGGTCTGAAAACTCTCTGAATATGGCGTCAGCTCTATTTGAAATGCCACTCTTTGATCTTTTTGAAAATTAAACAATTCCCCGAGGCAAAGAAAATTCCTCAATCATTTTTTGTAATCGAGTACCTTGAATTATTCGAGGAATCGTTTCAGCTCTAGTCAGGATTTTTTTTTGTCAGGATTAGGAATGTTTTTCCTGATGACTTTTTGACCTGCAGTAATTTTTGCTTTTTGTGCCTCATTTCTTAACTTTTATCAAGTTTTGTGTCCTTTAATGTGTTTATTGACATTTTCACAGCATGGTAAATAAATCCATTTAAACATGTCTCTCATAAGAGTTGTACTGCACAATGAACAGCGCTTTAGCTTCATACAAGTAGTCTATGCACAGTCCAAATGTAGGCTACAGAGATGTTACTGGATATACTTTGGTTTGGTTTGTGCACATGACAGAAAATGTAAATTTATACATCATTTAGGACATGATTCATTTCAGTGCTATGATTAATATATTATAAGATGAAAGCGGGGAGCTGGATGAAAATTGAGGGAATTAGACGAGTCAGCTAGCATAAATCTAATTTTCCTTCTGTACAACTAGGAAATTAGCCACATGTCTAAAGTCATTACACAATTTGAGTCCATACAGCTATGTTGAAAACATGATCATCAACTAACACAGCTATGCAAAGGAAACTGAAGCAGCAAACATTTAAAAACAACTGAATCTCTGGTTTGTTTAGTGTGAAAAAAGCTTCAAAGCAAAATCCAAATCAGATTCTTCCTCCAAATAGCCTGTGAAAAGCAAAGCCCCCTGCATGATAAATATCATCATTCTTCTTTGATGAATGGGACGCAGGCTGCGTGCGTGGGAAAGCACGTCCATATCTTGGCAGCGTTGACTAAGGACCAGGGAAGAGCCATGGCAGGTCGTGAGGAGCGGTGACCTCCTCTCATGCAGCGGCACATTCCTGCCATAACTAAGTAGAAACAGGCCTGGGATAACTATAGCAAGCAGCATGGAGGGGACAGGGGGGGTCACAGCGTGGTGGGGTCTGAGGGGAGAGACACCCACGCACCCCTCAAGAAGATCACCCACAGATAAAACGTGATTCAAAGGCAAAAAAAGTGTGTCACTCCAATGAGAGTCTGACTTCAGTCTCCGTGAGGCCCCCTCTGACTAATAACTGAACAGCTGACCCATAGATCATCCCATATTGATGTTTCAGACTTCTGTGACTCCCTCACTGAAGCTCACTTTCTCTCTCTGATGAGAACTTCGACAGCTGCTGGTTTCCACAGTCCACTTAGCGTGGCCTTCAGGGAAAGTCAGGGATTGACATGGAGTGCGTCGGAGCAGGAGTGTGATGGGAATACATGTTCCCGACACCCACTCATTTATTGATCTTCTCTGTCCTTGGCTCCGCTGACATGATAAGCCTCAAGGACGGACAGCTCGGCGAGCTTCATCTTTCCCCACTTCCACACTATAGGATGGACACTTCCTGGAAGTTAACTGATTTAAACTTTATTAACAGAGTCCTAATGGGAAAACTTTACATTGTTTGCCGTTAAGGCGAGATAGCGCGGGCGCTTTTAGCCAGCAAAGTGGTAACTGTAGAGGCAGAAAGCACAGGCCACATCCTAATCCATTTATCAAGGACGATCACAGCGGGGAAATGCAGCAATCAATAAAGAGAGTAACTTAAAGAGCTTTCATGAGTCAACAATGTGTAATCTTGATGGATCTACACATATACACACAGTCAATACACATGGGCTTTCAGAGTGGTCAGGCCTTGTGGAGAGACTCCACTACTTCACTTAGCTGCTGGAGCAGAGCCACAGGCGACCAAACCAGTCAGGAACAATCCATTTCATCCAAAGCAATGCAAATGATTCACATATTTCTCTGTAATTTCAATCAGAAGTGCTAACACTGTAGCATGTGTGTTGCTCTGCATTTAAAAGACATTCATAAAACCTTTTATTATTTAGTCCTTATGTAGCTTCTGGCTTCGAAAACATGTTTTTTTTTTTATTGCTTAGTAGATTTACAGCAGGTATGTCCATTTTCATATGACCCCCAGCTTCTTTTTTCTTTCATCTTAAAACAAATCAACCATGGCAAGGAAATTATTCATGTTCCAAATGATGTGTATGTTTACATTTTCTGTCAAGGTGTCAAACAAAACCAAAGTATATACGGAACGTCTCTCCAAACTACATCTGGACTGTGCATAGGCTACTTGTATAAAACTAAAGCCCTGTGCATTCTCCAGAAACTCCACAACTCTTACAGCTGACGTGTTTAAATCATGAAGTGAAAATGTTCAAAAGTAAATTCAAAAAATAAATCAGAGGACACAAGACTAGGTAAAAGTTAAGAAATGGAGCAGAAAAGAAAAAAAATGGTGCATCAACACTTAAAAAATGCAGGTTAAGAAACATTTAGTGCTAAAAATATTGTTTGCAGGTCAAAGTAGTCTTAAAACATCACTACAAACATCCTGGTAAATTCCACATCCTCATCCTGCTTTGAAACATTCCTGACGCGTTTTCACCTTATCGCCCCCTAATGGAGAACATTTTCCTTGGGATAAGGTAGAGTTTGCTAATGTTTATGCAGCATGTAACCCTGCAGAAATATGACCACTTATCATCTTTTTTATGTGGAAAGTTCAGGGATAGGTGAGGTTTGATTTCATGAATCTATAATTATGGTACAAGTATGTATGACGCCACCTAGTGACAGATTTGTTTTCCAGAAATCACAACAAGAAACGGTTACCAAAAAGACCATTCATTTGTTACTTCCAAGGTTAATAAATGTGTCAGCTAGAGCTGCTGGCCCTTGGTCATTTCCACAAAAACAAAGGGGCCCTTTGGACACCTTTGATTTGGAGGAATTAATTAAACTTTCTTTTATGTTATAAGTTTCTTAAAAGCTAGGAGTCTAACTATCAAAGCGAGAATGAGAATAAAAACTCTATTAATCAAATAATATTAAAGTGACTGAGAAAGCCTCAGATACTTCTGAGCAGCACAAATGTTGGCTTCAAAACATGGGTTTAACTCTTTACCACTTCACCACTGTTGCATCACATAATGACTGCTAATCACCACACTACACACCCCCATCCCCCACCTCCAACTGAGAAATTATGTTTGAGAGAGTAAATTAGAAGGTGCAGATGCCACAAATTTAGATCCTCTTGAGCACATCCGAGCTAATAGCTCCACTATCATCGAATCTGCATTTAGAAGATAATTATGTTAAAAAAACAAACCACTCAAGTCACTTAGCCCTGAAGATCCCCCCTCCTGTCACTTTTAATGAGCCTGGATGGTGCAGAGTCGAAGAGAGCGTGTGAGCACAGAGCTTTGTGTTGTAGCAGCCAGAGAGTTGGCACTATGCTTAAACTACTTCAAAGTTTACCAAAGAGAACAAGAAAAGATGTGGAATTCTGTAAGAATTGCTGACTGTTGAACTGATATTACTACTAAGAATGTATACTTCTTTTCCGTTGCAATGAGGACACAGAATGTTTGACACAGAATCGATTAAATGTTCCACAGGGAACAGGAAAAGTAGGACTGAAAATACGTAACATGATTATAAAATATCAAACATGACAGCCATGTGAAAAGCAGACACAGAGACTTTCTGGCACAACACGACTCAGCAGTATCAGGGACCACAGCAGATATCTCCCGAAACAGAGCAAAAACAAGCATAGACCAAAATAGCAGCAGAGCTACAAAGGTGACATGAACCATCAGTTTTAAAATACCTTCATCATGAAGTCAGGATGAAAAGAATCATTTCCCAGCAAGAGACGATGAGTGTGTCATAGAGCAAACATTACATTTCTACTGAATCATTTGCAAGAACTTAACCAAAAACCAGCATCAGCGTGAGAAACAAGGATACCAGAGTTTTGAAGGGAAAAATCTCACGCATGCTCTCTGCCTCCACGTGTGTGCAACACCCTCACAAATAATCACCAGGGTGGGGTTGTAGTGTTCCTTTTGTTGTAGCATGGGGAACAGGTAATAAAAAGAAGATTTATAGAGGGCTAAGCACATAGACAAAGAGCTAACAAACATTAGCCTGGGCAGAAACCCTGAGGCATAATATGGTCACCAGTCACCTTGTACGAGGATGACTAACCCAGTGAAGAACAGACAAAGTCTACTTCAAATATTTTGCAAGTCGGGGCTGTCAGACTGAATAATACATCAAAACCAGCCAGTCGGTGTCTTTTATTTGAACAACTCAATGCAGAAGTCGTCATTTTTTGAAGTGGAGTTTAACTTCAAAAGAAAGGAGGAGCTCTAAAGGGAGAGAATGTGTTCCTAACTGAGGAGCAGATAAGGTTGGTGTGTCACCAAATCCACGATTAAATGCGCAGATCAAAAGCCATAAATACCAGTCACTCTGCTTACCTGCCAGGATGTGCTGCTCCCTGCTGTCTTGAGAACTATAAAGGTGTGAAAGCGCCCAAACACGCTGATTCAGATGAATTTGCAACAAAGCCACAGGACATCCAAAGGCTGGAGTACTTCCCTGTGAAAACCTGAGAGCAAGAGACAAGGGGCAGAAATGAACAGAGATTATTCAGAGGTCAAATACACAAGCTGATTGGAATTGTTTCATTATTTATTTTAGAAATAAATTTTAGTTTCTGCATTCTGGCTCAGTGTCTTATGTTACAAGTTTTTAAGTGCTGCAAAATGAGACTTAGGCAACTTTGAGAAATTTGTACAAAGACTGGCATGTGATTGGGAGATTTCAAACATTGAGATCCCTCCCAAATAACAATACAATAGATCTGTTAGAATTATTCTTATCTTAAAGTGATACTCCCAGATGGAACAAGTTGGGTCCTATCACAAGGTTTAGGGCAGAAATTACCCCTACAGCAGTGTTTTTGTGCAGCAGAAGCCCAGGGCGCACGCACCAAACAGCCCCTCCCTGCTCTTCTGCCTGTTTCCTCTGCACTCAGACGGGGCCATATTTTACATGACCCAATTCACAAATAAACAGACTCCCACTGAAAAAATCTGATATCGATCTGCATTCACGCTTTATTTAGAGAATTTTCAGCATGTTCCTTTCAGACAAAAACACTGCTAAATAAGGCTCTAGTTCTCATCGTGTCGTAAAACGGCGCTACCTCCGCTGCAGAGCCACAGCTGGCTACGAGGCGCTCGCCGCTTAGTGTTTCAGTCCGCACGCGTGACGTGCCAGATATAAACAAACGCAGGTAGTCTGCCAGGACGAAGAGACACAATGAGAACTAGAGCCTTATTTAGCGGTGTTTTTGAGTGAAAGTAACGCGCTGAAAATTCTCTAAATAAAGCGTGAATGCAGACCGATAGCAGATTTTTTCGGTGGGAGTCCGTTTATTTGTGTTTTTGGTCAAGTAAAATATGGCCCCGTCTGAGTGCAGAGGAAACCGGCAGATGAGCAGGGAGGGGGTGTTTGGTGTGAGCGCTCTGGGCTTCTGGCACAAAATCACTGCTGTAGGGGAAATTTCTGCCCTAAACCTTGTTCCATCCCGGAGTATCACTTTAAGACAACTAATTTATAGAGTTGTCTGACCCGTTGACATCTGAATTTTGAGGTTGTTTCAGCAGAAATGATCCAGACTGCTTATGCTCACAGGCAGCAACCTGAGACCAAAGTGGGAACCATAAAGTGAGACAATTTCAAACAGGGGGAACCACCTCACATCATGTTGAAAGTAATCAGTAGTGAAGCAGGAGGATTAAAAGTTGTTTTTGATATTATCATTTGAGGGCAGTGACTCTTGAAATCAAGCTGCTCTCATTTGATGTGGAATAATCTTAATAAACTTTCACATCATAAATCCAAACTGCCACTGTGCATGCATTAGCAACGTAAATAGACTAATGAACTATTTCAAACTGCAACTCTGTCACGTCCCAATTCTCATTAAAGCCATGAGTCAACAGAAATTAGTCATGAACCACTCCCATGCCCTAAATTCATTCCTGCAGGCATGGCATTCTGCTTTTACCCTCTCTCTGTGCTTCAGTCTGCCCAGGCAGGACGCGGCGCTATATAAGGAATTGTTAGTGTTGTGGCTCAAAACTATTAAGAGACATGGGGTTTAGAGGTTGGGAGTCTGTTTACACTGAAAGGCTTTTTATTTTTTGTTTTAAGAGGGTCCACTTGCTAAACATGACTCAGGCTTTAATGTTTAATCCAACACTAATATTTGCTGCCAGCAGGCAGAGGACGGGGGGAGGTGAGTGTTTGTGTGAACATATGTAGATGTGAGGCTGTGAACGTGGCCTTATTTGGGTGCAAACCTATGGATTCAGAAAAAAAAAAACTATCCCTGTATTGATAACACCTCTGAATTTACTGCTATACACATGATGCTCACTCTGAGGCCAAAATCAAGAGTCGGCCAGGAACAGATCTTTAACGAAAGGATGCATGCCTTCGACAACATGCACACACATTGAGTCTTTGATCTTACACTTAAGATCAAGAGATCCCGATGGGAGAGGAAAATGCAAAGCTCAACAGAACCTGAATCAAAGACTTTGCATGACATAAGCCCTCAAACCACACATGAATTTGTTATTCTTGGCCAAAAGCATGAAGAGCCACAGAAGGTTTCAAAGATCCTGACATACTAAATAGTAGATTTCTGTGTACGCAGGAGGATTCACAGCAGAGAAATCTGATTTATACAGCAGCTGTGTTGAGCTAAAGAAGATGAAATTTTCATTTTTTTCATAATTTGGCATGAAACAAGCCAAACGAAAAGTAGCCGACAGACAGGAACAGCACACTCCTTCCTAAATGTTCACAAAACTTAGTGGCGTCTGCATGCAATGCGCAGATGTTTCCTCCTCAGAGCTATGTGCTTGTGTCGGTTGTGTGTACACACTGAGTTGGTCAGGAGGCCAAAGGAGGGGCAGACGACTGTTTGCAACGGTCCATGAAGCATGTCTTCAGGCCAAGACCCTGTTCCCAGGACGACAACAACGGAGAATTCACCATGACCTTTAGAGCAGCTTGAAAAGTTGGCCATTTGAGACAGAGAGAAATGAGTGGGTGGCTTTTTTTAAGACCAAATAGGTCCAAAAAAAATGACAGCATGTAAAAAATAAATATGAGGCTATTGACAAAGACTCAAACAAGAGTACTTAAACCTGATCCAACATAAACTCGTCACTGTCTCCACAGCAAAAGGATTATGTCATGACTAAGGCATCTTGTTGAAAATGAACCCTGCGTACCCCTGACAAGTGACTGAGTAGACACAATATTTGGGGTGGAACATGCACACAATCCAAACAACGCCATGAATGATAGGAATGGAGAGCGACTACATCTATCATGATGTCATTATTATTGTGTATACAGGCTGTTTCACAAGGTTAAGCATCAGATTACATCTACACGCCATCACTTTCTATATTTAAAAATGATGCCACACAATGACAGGAAAACGCTTCGACATCTCCTGAAAAGAAGTTTTCTTCTCCAAACTTCCATCCCTCACTTTCTTTATCAGTTCCACAGTTAAACTCTTGGGGCGAGCAGCTGGCTCCACATCAGACACACTCGAGGACAAAAGGGAAACTCCAGATTGTCGTAGTGAGGGCAGCCACCCGTGGCAGGACTCAGCGGGAATCCGGTTGTTTATAGTTGGCGCTAATTACAGATCATCAAATTCATCAAGCTCCAGAAACCCCAGTTGACAAAAAATATACAGTACAACTCACCATAAAAGTGTCTCCACTCGCAGAGAGCCAGATAAAGCATGGAGTGGTGTTAACTCAACAGGGTGCCTTAAAGACATCAGTTCGGATCAAGCTCACACTCCCCAGGGAGGCCTATTAACTTCTGCAGAGGGCAAGCTGTTGCAGTTTTATTGCCTCCCTGAGGTGTGATGCAGTTAGCGTATGGAGTATGGAGGAGAATGTATGCATGCATGTAGAATTAATTCACTCTCAAGGCTGCAGAAAACATAAGCAAGGGATGCACTGATTGCAAAGGGACTAGTACATTCTTTCAAGTTCCTCTTCTTCTCTTAATACCTTTAAAGTGGCAGGATGGATTATTTTGTCCCTGGACGCTATACTGGAGGTACTGTTGGTAGATTCTTCTTCTATTTGTTGGTCTTACAGATCACATGCAAGATGAAGCAATGGTCAGTCACATAATGCTGTGTTAGGAGTTGCAAGCTGTGTGAATGAAAGGAATCCCACAATTTGATAATATCTCTTCCCTAAACTATCAACCAGGAGGCAATTGGAAGTAGAGAACCAGAAGGAAACTAGGCCAAATTTGCATTGGCCAACCTGAGACTTCTTCTGTCAGCAGGGTTCGGTATCGGTATACTATTCTATCAATTCTGGTTTCAGTTTTAGTTCCAACCCTAGCCCTTATCATTCCGTGATTTTTATTCCCTGATCAGGAGACAGGAGCATATCCTACACGGCGCATTCCCTCAAATTCACACCATGCTTAGGTCCTGTGGACCTGCCCTCTCCCTTGCACTGTCAGTATCACTTTGAACAAAGCTAACAAAACTTTAGAGCAATTGTCACAGCATCATCAGCTCAAGACGTTCTTGAAACACTGAGCCATTTGTATCAGGGATCAGGAATTAGGAATATTTTGTTAATCCCATGGGGAAATTTGGTATTTTCATTGCTCTTTACATAATACAATAGTTGAAAATAAGACAAATAGGGACACACGTTGCTAGGCGCTGCCCAAGTAGCTGCCTGTTGCAGCAGCTCTCTCTTCTTTGTCCGTTTCTTGTAATTTTTTTGTTTCTTTTTTGTCATCTTTGTATTTGGAGTGGATCATTACTTTGTATGGTTCATTGTTGGTCATGAACACCAAACTTTCTGTGGCTTCACCGATATTTTTACTACTTTTCTCCTGTGTTTGTCTGGAGATCCTACATCTAACCATGGCTGCATTGTTTACATGTGAAATTAGCTGTTAGCAGCCTGTAGCATGTCAATGCTAACTAGCGTAAGGCTTGATGATTTCCCTCGAGCTGAGGAGGAGGAGGTGAGGACGACGTGCTGGTTCTTGGGTGTGAGCTGGGAGGTGACGAAGTGGACCTGTCCTTCCACCCATCTTTGTTGGGAACGTGGGATCTAGACGAGCTAGCCGTGCTAGCCCAGCGGTAGAGGGGCTGCCGGAGGGCAGAGAGGCATTGTGCTGTTCACGGACGTGGCTGATGGAGCTGACATCGGACGCCAGCGCCACATTGGAGGAGCTTCGCCTGCTGTGGGCAGACAGTATCCAGGAGACAGAGACTGAACAGACTGCTGGGGAGGCTCAGTCCTGGACCCTGTGGAGATGGAGACTGGCTGGGCTGGAGAGTGGTGGACGGGCTGTCGTCATCTATTTTCTTATGGACCTTTTTGCACTTTCTATACACTTTCTTACTTTTGTTTTCTTAAATGCTGCTGTGGCTCCTGAATTTCCCCTCGGGGATAAATAAAGTATTTTCTATTCTATTAATATTCAATATTCTATTATTATTTCTATACAATAAATAAGTATTAGGTATACAATAATATGCAATTAAATATCAGTAAGAAACAAATGGTATCAACAGCAACACCGTTGCATTCATCTTTACACCTTGGTGTAATCCTGAAAGATGAATGTCACTGTTAGGAACCAAAATACACACGCCTTGTTGATTCCACGAATCCTGCAAATTGGAAAATGTGTTCATTCCCTTTGCAGCCAACATTAATAGCTATGAGTGGCTGAGTGCTCACACAAGCTGTCTTCTGCTCGTAGCTGGCAGCTGTGCTCTTTTAACTTCCACAATTTCCAGTTATCGCTCCAGAGTTTAAAAGACACCAATGTGGTCTCTGCAAGTCGCTGTGGGAACCAATGGTGCTACCAGTTTCAAATCTAGCTTGAGACATGTGTGATGTATTCCTCAATTCTCTGGATGACTGGTTTTATGTCCCCACATGTTATCGGCTTCTATACAACAGCTTGACGGGTGTGGAGGTTTGATTTCTATCCCACACAAAGCATTGATTGAAATTTAACGACCAATCACAAAGATGAAGTGGACCTAGTGTGGAAATACCGTAAAAATGAACATATGATGAGAAGTCTGTAAATGTAAAGAGAGTGCCTGATGAACACTAACGGTATGATGATACTATAAGAGACACAAGCTCTGCCCTCACTTTATATTTGACATGTTTGCTCCATCTTAAATCCTCTGCTGTTGTATTCACTGTGGAAAAACTGTCGTGTTAAATCCCTTTGGGAGGAAAGTCGTCCTGATTTATATGCACATCCTCCTCTCTGCCAGGGTAAAGTGAGTTAGCATGTATTGCTTAACTAGCTGACATGAAACAGGGGACTCATGAGCATGTGTGCAAAAGAGATAGCTTGTAATCAAAACAGGAGTGACGGTGGGTGTGTGGGGTAAGCGTGGGTTGAATAAATATGAGTAGATGCAGGTGTTTCAGGGTGATTAAGTACGCAAAAGAGAGACAGAGCTACATAATTATAGAATCTCAACCTCCTTGAAAACATTGACTTACAAAAGCTGCATCATTATTTTCTTAATTTATTAACGAAGAAAATTCCTAACTGATGTAAGAAAGTCAGACATTCACATAGTAGCTTACTTTGTGAATTGATGTGTTGGAAGATTGCTGAGGCAACTTGCTGTGCAAGGACTTTTGAGATAATCTTGAAAAAAATCGCACTTTTATATAGATATATGCCTGATCATAATTCATGATTTAAAATCAGATTATCGGTGCCAAAATAGGTGATTCTAAAAGGCAGTTACCCAGTTGTTCAGGACCAAAAAGATTTATGGCAAGTAGAAGTCCCACACAGGTAGACAGAGATCTGTTTTTCAATGCTAAAAACGATTTCTTGGATTTATTTTGTAGTAATGGTGGACACTGGAGCTGGAGTAGTAAAAAGTGCTCTGTTGAAACTTGATAAAATGAGGAACCAGGTTATGTTAGCTCTGCCTGGTGAGGTTGGAGTTGGTAGATGAGCACTGGTGGAACACCATGATTCACTGATGTTACAGACACGTCTTGGGGGCCGTTTACACCACAACGGTTTTAGGGTGAAACGCAAAACTTTTGTTGTGTTTCAGCCTCACATTAACACAGAAACAGCGTTTCAGACAACCTAAAAAGCAAACTTTTGAGAACTGCCTCCGGCGTTGGTTTTTTCTGAAACGCTGCCCACAACGTTGCCTTGAAACAGTAAGCAAGAGTTTTCAGTGGAAATGCTGATGTCACACTTCACCTCGCAAGAGCATATACAACAGGACAATAGTACCGTTGTTACGATCGTCCCAAACTACCATGTTGTGCTTGTATCTGCAGACTGTCTTCATACAAGATTAGTTATAGCACCACCTGCAGGCCTAGCATGCTTACTTAAGTGTTTTCAGTCCCTCGACGTTTCCTTGTAAACGCAGATTTTTTTCACTGCGTTTTCAGATGAAATATTGTTGTGTAAACGGGGCCTTAGCCCACTGGCCTGTGAGTTGTGATTAGTGCTGCACGATTTGGGGAAAAGGTGCGATTTGCAATTAGGTGGACAATATTGCGATTGCGATTGTGCTTGCGATTTAATAAAAAAAGTTGTGTCATGATGAGTCTACAGACTTGCTTGGTTATCATGAAGAAAAATCTGAATTGCATGTGCTGACATTGCGATTGCGATATCCTCTTTTGTGATTACGTAATTGCATGTGCTGACATTGCGATTGCGATTGCGATTGCGATTGCGATTGCGATTGCGATAATCGTGCAGCCCTAGTGGTGATAAATATAGCCTGGAACTTAAATGCAGAAAAACTAGGTTTACAAAGTTTGCTCCTTGTCACATTTCAAACTATAGCTCCAAGTAACTACAAATAAACATAGTACCTTGTCCCTTTGCATCATGGGAAAAGCTGTCTTGGACAAAGAAAAGAAGTGTTAAAAAGAAGGTCCGTTCTCATTCATTTGCTGCGTTGGCAAGAGTCACATCCTCATGACAGTGGGTGCTGGTGCTCAAGGGAATTGGAGTCTTTACACCCAAATCCTAGCTTTGCCTAGGTAGGTAGCCCTCATAGCCTTTAAGGCCTTACTTATTTGTTTTTTGTCTGTTTATGATTAGCTTGTCAGTGTATTCACACAGCAGGGGTTTGCCGGTGTCTGGAACATAATTCAGGCGCCGTCAGATGAAAAGTTTAAAAGTCTAAAATAAATCTATGAGGATCTTTTTTGGTTATTACTGTACATTGAATTATCTGCATAAAAATGTATAACTGAGACTGATTAAAACAATAAATTCTACAGTTTTATGTCAAAAATATTCCTTTTTTGAGCCTGGAGTTAAGCAGCTCTGAACTTTAGCTAACAGAATCCTTGGTTTGGATTAATTGCCAAGTCCAAAACAAGGATGGCATGACTTGAAACACAAAACTGGAATTCATAACACTAGTCATGATGTGATTCAAGAAAACAGTGATAAATGTGCATCTCACCGGTAAAACATGAGTAGTCAGATGAAGTGGTTTGGTGTGGATACAACCTTATACTTTGGACAAGATCACAAATGCCACCTGGTGCAAACAACACTTAAATAGCCCAGGGTGTGTAATTTTTGTTCAGATAGGTGTGATATCTTTGACTTAAGAAGAAGCCACAAGGCAGTTCACGGTAACCTTGAGTAGGAGAAACAGCCTCTTAAAGAGCTCGAGGTAGTGTTGTTTTACATTTTACAACAACAAACTCCATGTCACATTAAACAGAAATGCTAACACAAGCGGGGATGTTTCACGTAGTAAAAAATGGTTTCATCTTTGCCTGTCTTTGCTCTTCACCCCTCTGTGCTTTTTCTGATACCAAAAGAAACAAACACAGAAAAGGTTTCCTCTGATCTCTGCCGAGTCTCCATCACGAATCAGTGCAGGTGCTATCATACTCATTGCTCTTGCCCAAGGGGGAAGAATTTCTGCTGGCACAGGAGAGAAATATGCATGCCAGATATAATATTTGTGTGGATTCTTTATTTACTTATTCTTTTCTTCTTCTGCAAAGAAAACAAACACACCTTTAACATTGATGAAACTCCTCCTTAGTATCTCAGCCAAAAAAACAACTTCTCATGTTTGAAGCTCACACTTTCACTTTGATCTCGAACATGCCGTCCCACATCTAAGCCCCAACATATGAAATGATCTGAGTTGTGCTGTGCTCTTGTTTCCCAGCCCCAAACTCATTGGCTAGTTTGTGCACAGCCACTGTTCCTGTCAGTCAACACTCCTCTGGATCAGAGCACGTCCAGCTCCTCCTCTTCCTCCTTCCGTGGCCCAGATCTGGTGGCTAAACGCCAGTATCTGGGCAGGACACCAACTTCCTATCACAATGACACACTCACGCACACTGAAGTTTTATATGCAAGCAGTCAGATTCAACAACAAATCCTCAAACTTGCATGACTTCCAAATAAAGACTTCCATCTTATTTCTTTCCTCCAAGTGCTCCACACTCTCTGACACCATTCTCAGACAGACACGTCACATTTGTCTCATCGCCTACAAACAAGCTCCCCGTGAGCCTGCCAGCCTGATATAGCTGTGGCATGGGCCTCGGGTGCAGGCCAGGGTCTGGAGGAATGATAGTGTTTGTTTTCTTGCCATTTTGATCTTCATGTGATAGAGATCATGTCACGCACCACAACAACAGGCACTGTTAAAGAGACACTGCGTGCCCTGATACTGCTAATAAGATCTCGGCGTGGATGGTTCGTGTGTGCACGTGTGTAATTTGAGATCCCCCCGCTCAGCTGGGTAACTAGAAAATCGGGTGAGTCTGCAGATTTAATTTGAGCAGCACCAACAGGATTATTGGCAGGAAAGAATCTTGCTCTGTCATGCAAGGTCAGACTGCAGATGTTTGTTGACGAGATTTGAGGGAGTGAATGCTGGGAAACATTTTGCACCAGGACTGTTGCATAATGTATTAACCACAGAGGGCTGCCGAGTGACAAATATTTTTTGGTATGATTGTTCTTCTGTTTGCACTAATCCTGTTTTACAATTCATTCCCATTTGAATTACACACACTCATTTGGTACACCTGGCAAAAACCAACACACTACAGAGAGGTTTTCTGCAATGCATCCAATTTGGAAAGTCTAATCATGTCCAAACAGTCCCCCATTGCTTCTGTTATTACTGCTCATAGCATTGACCAGAGGGGTGCCCATTCCGAGAGAGAAGCTCTTTGCAATTTGTTTTCAGTGTGCTGATGGCTTGGCCCGGAGAAGTGAACCCTCAAGAGCTGCACTGCTTTCAGGAACCCCTCTACCAATCAACTTTACACAGGTTACCGCCCCTCTTGGTTCCCCAGTAATACATCTTCCCAGTGCAGGGTTGATAGTAGTTACATAGCTATAGATTAGAAAAGAGAGAAACTGAAGAAAGGTGATGCACAAAAATCTAAAACTTTTTTGTTTTATGAGACACGATTTACCCAAACTATGTATTTGGGACCCTCTGTTTACCGCCAAAGTTTTCACCTAACCTCATTATTTGCAGTGCCCCCCGCAACACCAGCTGCCCTGGAAGTAATTTAGACAACTTTCTCATAAAATCAGGTCATTACCTTGTTTTTTTTTTTATTTCAACATTTTTCATTATTTTATTTTTTTTCATATATCAACTACCCGTGATCTTCAACGTGTGGATAAGATTGCTTTTAACTGCAATGAAAGATAAACATTTCCACTTTGTATCAATAGCTTTCTGTTAGGTAAAAAGGTAAAGAAACCCACTGTTGCTCGATGCCTGCTTTTAAAATGATCTGGCCTGAGGTCAGTCTGTTTGAAGTTGGCACAATTTTTTTTAATATCTAAATGACATTGTGCAAAGCCTTGTGTCAGGCACTGATCCAGCTTTACTTCGCTTTGACACAACAATAAATGCAATTCTTCAAACAGCCTAATACCAATTAAAATTCTCATTAAACTGAGATACTGGCCACGCTTTCTCTTCCTCTACTGCTTCTGGTGACCTAATTACTGCTTTGTCTAAATACAAATGAAGGATTACTTCTCCTGACCATATTTCAGCAGAGCCAACATCAGACCAGAGTTGATGTGAAATTGGATTCATACGTCACTCTGTGGTGTTTGATGATGTGTGAAGTGTGATTGGACTGTGGTAATGCTACAGTGAAAGCAAAGATTATTGTTGTCAGGTTATCAGTCACAAGGCACTTAAGACAATATTATCAATAACTCATATGAGCCAAAAATGAGGCATTAAAGCTCATTATTAGACCAGTAAAGATTACAAGCTGTCATAAAAAAGATGAGGAGCCTTCTTGTGAGAAAAGTATTTCAAAGTTTCCTGTTGTATGGAAATAAGTGAGTCATGATGACCTACTTGTAAAGAAAGAACACAAGAGGGAAGTTTTATACATGCTAGCTGTTAACAAGTTTGGATTTCCAAAGAAGAGCCACACCCAACATCCTCATCCATCTCATCTGTGAATGTATGAGATTAATCTCAGCTTTGACGACATGAGAGTAAAGAGTGGTGAAACCCACCTCTGAAAAAAAGTTTATACTGATGTACGAGATAGTCCCGAGGCATGCAAGTGGCCCCCAGCTCCTCCTGTAATCTCAACAGAGAGCACAGCTCGAGCTCACCACAGTAAACAAGTCTCGCGGCCACAAGGTATGTCAGAGAGATTTCAGCACAACACGTAGCGTGTTATTTTAAGATGCAGGCCGAGTCCAGCAGAGTAAGTGAGGTCAAAACTTGGCCAAATGCGAGTCCCCCACTGAGCTCTAAACAAATCAGGGTAAGCCAGAATTGTTTTGGTCCAGACTGAGCGACAGCCAATCACACCAAGGCTTTGTTCTCGCTCAAACAAATACTTGTGCAGATAGATCATCACAGATCCTGCAGGGGAGGATTATCCCGCCATATATGGAGTTTAATGCAGCAGAGGCAGCGAAAAGTCAGAGATCATGTCACAGATTTCTTTTTACTTCCTCTGCTTTAAGCCTAATCCAGAAATGAAACAAAAACAAGTAGTGCAGCTCACATACTTTGGGATGCTTTCACAACATAAGCATGCTAAGACTTTAAAGAGATTGACAAAAAAGATTATACCTCCCTGTTTGGTGACATTTTTCCAACATAGAAGTCGGTCAGGTTTTTGATACTTAGATAATACGTTTCATAAAATCCCTGAAAAAATAGTCATGAGGTCAGAGTGGTGCAGATCAAACACCAACAGTAACAAACACTATTCCCCCTTAAGGCTGGCACATATTACAGGATTCTTCACATCCTCACACATTTGGAGAGCACACACTTGATGATAAAAAAAACGGACTCCACAAGGTTTCTCTCTTCTGATCTTGCTGGGCTCTAATTTCGTGGCGCAGCGCAGGGGGCGCAAGCCTGGTGCACCCTGCGCAGTGTTAATTTCATGCTGCGCACCACCGTGCACTGCCAATTTGACAATTTGGTAGACCGTCTGCGCAGAGATGGGTGTGACTGCACACCAGGGGGAGGTGTCAGCAGATTCATGTTGGCGCAGTGACAATTTCGTGCCAAAAGAGTGCGCTGAAAGCTCGCCAAAAAAGCTCCTCGGCGCAAAGCGGAGCGCACAAACTCAGAATTTACCCGTGATTTTCCATATTTCTCTGTTTTAGTCTTTATTTTTAACGTGATCTAAAAAGATGGAGTACATTATTGTAAGGAGGATAAGGTGGAGACACTGGGAGAGTATACAGTATATCACCAAAGGTTCTGCTATTTGGCGATGACAAAACCAGGAGTGCAGGTGGATCAAAAGTATTCTGAATGGATAAGCCAGCTGTGTAACTGTCTCTTTTTGTACTCCTATTAATGACAAAGGAACAGCTTACATCCGTCCCGGGAGCTGGCCCACACGGTGACGCCCTTGGTGTCCTCCGATGTGCCCTGCTGTCCATTCTCCTGCTGAAGGGACAGCGGCTCTGACTGTCTCCGCTATCTGGTCTTTCCAGACACTGTTTCCACTGGGGATCTGCTGGGGATCACTCAGACCAATCAGACGCTGCGCCTCGGCCGCAGGGCACTTAAAGGCGAGGAGAGGTGCTCATTTGATTGGTGAAAACAGCGCTCGGCTGTGTTAAACCCACTCACGGCTTGTCTCCTCCCTCTCTGCCATTTGCGCGGAGGGCGGCGTGGACACGCAGCTCTGCGCTCCTCTGTGCCTTGACTGCGCCTCTCTTGGCACTGCAGGAAACTTGCAAAGTGCGCTGGTCACGCCCTGTCTGCACGGCGAAGGCCGGCACAGGGCAGGTGCGCCTGCGCTTGCGCCTGGTCTACGAAAGTAGAGCCTGTAGTGTGTGATGTGCCACACACTAACTGATTCTTCAGCAAATTATCAGCTTCTCCACGTTCAATATTCTAAATCTTGCATAGTAAAACATGACCTCGGTGTAAACAAACATGACAGACAAACAAGAAAAAGCAATAAAAGTTGTTTTCAGCCTCTCAAATTTTCAAAAAAGAAAAAGAAAACACAATAAAAAAAGAAATGATAATGGAAAAAGTTGTGGAGATGGCAGGAATATGGGCTGTGTGAGTACCAATGCGATTTCGTGGTTAGTGAAGTCATCACTAGTATTACAGATAAATTTCCTACTTAGCTGAGTCAGCTCGCGTCTTGATTGGCTTTGCTCGGGCAGTACATATGTCATTAGACACTGTACCTGCTCAGCTCCTCTTGAAGAACCCCACATACTACAGGATTATTAGTCGCAAATATAAAACATGTTCATTATCTACAATCTCTCAATCAGAGGCCTTCTGAGCAGCTTTGAACGAACAAAATCCCTCTTAACACACCCCACACCACAAGAAAAACACACAGGATGTCATTTGCAGACACCAGACAATCGGACCTTTGCTGGCTTTGATCGTAAAGAGGAGATCAGAAGAATAATCAGCTTATTATCCTGTAGTGTGTGCCCACCTTTAACCAAAAATTGAGCACAGAAGAGCATTGGTAAAATAAGGTGTAAATAGCAAGTGTACGTGCATGCTGCATGTCACTTTCCTCCCAGCGTGGACTCTGAATTTTATTTGTGTCTCAGAGTTATTTACTTTACCCCATATCTATCGCACAGCCAGATTTAATCAGCAGAAAATGCAGAACTGTGGGACTGAGCCCGGAGGCTTTTTTGCCTCTAAATGAAATTGGAAACAGGATTCATCCTGGGATTTTGATCTCCCTCCACATATTGTTAGATCTTTATTGGCCATCTCTCATTGCAGCCTTGGGCAGCTTGAAGCTATGTTTGCTCTACGGATGAAGAAGGTTTTATGAGCTGGAATTGCAACACTCTAGGAAAGAATGTTTTATTTGGGCACGTCATGCTAATAAAGAATGTACAGATTAATGCCACTGAAATGTCTGTGTATGAGATTAAAGAATTGATAACAAGAGAATAAATCAGATCCATTGGTCTAATTTAAGATGGAAAAATACAAAAAACATGGAAAAAGTTGATTATCTTACATTCAGGGTAGTGCTGGGCATTTGAGAAAAGATTTATATCACAGTATTTTTCATACTGAGGTGTTGGGGTATATCACAGTATTTCTCTTATTCAGTGTTACACACTGTGTGTTTCTCATTAATCAATACACACAGGTGATTTGCAGCACAGACTTTCAGGGGGCAGAGCACATGAGCAGAGTGGGGCGACAAGGATTTCCTCACCTTGCTACCTGAAGTACCCTCCTCTGTCGCTCCCTACTCAAAGTCCTACACGGCCACTCCACCGGTTACCGCTCAGCACAAGCACTCACATGCTCCAGTAGGGGGTCAGCCACTGCTCCCTCTTCGCTCACAGTTGCAATACTTTTTATGATGCAGCTACCTGAAGCTTCCAGGGTACAGTTTGCAAGCTGTAGCTCTGCTAACCAACTAGGAGAGGATAAGGTGCTCTGAGAATTCGGGAGCACAGTGTTGGGGGATTACAAAAAGGGTGCTTACTTGCACACAAGAAGGATGTGTACTCAGAAGAGGACCTGGGTCTTTTTCTGTGAGAAAATGCCTCCTCAGTTGTTTTCTTCCACTTCTGCGCCTTTCCATCTACACTCATCTAAGAGGACGGCGCCAAATCTGACAACCTTGCAACTCTGGCATAAGTTTATTTCCTAATTCTCTGCTCACCTTGGCCCCTCCCAGATGTTTAGCAGAGTGACAGCTTGCAAGCTATACACTTAGGCCTGTCACGATAATCAATAAATCAATTAACCAAACAATAAATAAAAACGTCCTCGGTAAGTTTGCCAGCCTTGATAAACTGACACGTGCATGCATGTTTGTTTTTCTCCTCTCTTTCCACCAAAGAGGCTGAATGACAAGATGGCTCACTACGTCTATCTTTTCCAACATCGGGGTGCATAGGTTCTATAGCGGATTTAGTGGATTTATAGCGGAGTGAGCATCTGTCAAAAATGCGATCTTTGGGGTGAAGACAGGGCTGCTCGCGCGTACACATGGAGAGAGCTGAAGCGAGCGTCCTGAGGGGTAAGGAGGAAACACACGCTAATATGAGTGATGACACTTAAGATACGGCTCTTAAGCCTCCTGCCACAATCCCAGTGTGGGAATATTTTGTTTTTTATCACAATGAACAAAGTGTGAGCTCATGAACACCAACGAGCTGATATGTCGCATTTGTTTGAAAATAGTGGCGACGAAGAAGAAGAAGAAGGGGAGGTGCTGAGCCTTGTTCTTTGACAATCCGCTCTTACTGAGGCTTTTGGTCGGCAAAGTAAATAGAAATAAAAGCGCCTAATGGTGGGCGCTCGAAGACAGCTACATTGCCAAAGAAATGCAGCCCTTCAATACGGTTGAAAGCCAGAAATGTTAAAAATGTTCGACAGACAGTACGGATTGACTGGGAAAAAGTACATATTACAAACAATTCAGGAACTGTATAAACTCCCTTTTATTTAGGCTATAGTTTTTTTATTGTTTTTTTTTTTGGAGTTTCGTTTTTTCTTTAGAGACAGGGTCTATGTTTTATTGTTTTTGATTAGTATTATTTTCATTGACATGTAATTTATTCTAAAAGAGAGTCCATTTCATTTGCATTGTATTTTTTTTCTCTTTCTTGTTTGTTAAATTTATTATATTTTTTGTTTAATCTATTTTATTTAAAAGATCCTGACCTTTTAATTACAGTTGAATACTCTTAAGAAATTAAAGTTTCTTGTTTTTAATATGGTGTACTCACTTTATTATCCCATTTATCATAATTACATCAATGAAAAAATGGAAAAAAAAAAATCAAAATAATATTGACAATAATATTGTTTATCGGCAATAATATTTTGGAAAACTAAAGTCTAGCAAAATTTGTTATTGTGACAGGCCTAATTTAGAACCACACAGCACTAATTTAGGGTCTTCATTTTTACATGTGAGGCACCTGGATTTTCATTTCACCCAAATGCCACACGTCAAGTTTTTCCAACCAAAGCAGCAGAAAAACACCTCTCTGCTGATTTTAAAAGAAAGAAATGTGATTTAACTTCAACTCCGTCCAAGAAAGATGGTAAAAAAAATATCAATCCGATACTATGATACCTCCTGACAACTTTGGGACCTCTGATGTACAAGTGGGGGTCTAGAGCCACTGCATCACTTCTTATCCCCAGTCTGCTGCTACGTCAGAAAGTGGGAGCCTGAGAAATAACAGAACATATCACGCCTGGAATGCAACACAGCTGGAACAGACCCCTGAAGGAATCTCCAAATGAAGCTTTCAGTTTCAGGGTCACTGAGTCCACTCGAGGCCGGAGTACAGTGTGTGAAAGAATGCAAATTTGTCAGGGATCTAATTATTTATACTGTTGTGAGAAAAAGCCACAAGTTCTCTTAAGAAATATTTGAACTTAACACCTCAGATTGGAAATAGTTAATTCTAAAAAGGATTCCAGCGCAGGTCATCAAACACAACAGAAGCACGTAGAATTAATTCTTTAAGTGATCATTTGTCAAGCTTCTGTTGTTTTCCAAAAACAACAGCTGATGTAACGCCATTCTGACCCACATCCCTCAGCCATCAACCAGACATTAACGAGGCTTCTCTGTGCATTTTACAAGCAGGGAGGCAGGTGAGGGGTCTGGAAGACGTCAACAGTGAAAAGGCCTTACATCACCACTGGCTCTGGGTCGTCCTTTTGCTTTATGGACCCCACAGGGAAGTGATGATGCTCAGAGTAGTCTAACCCACTCCCACTGTTCGGTTAAAAGGAGAAAAACTGACACCATTAAATCACTGAGTCGCACAGCTTTAGTCCATTAAGTCGCTTTGGAAAATGTTGAATAGCTGAACTCTGTCTGCCCTGTGAGGAGGGGACACACTTTTAAATCACACGCTTTGGTGAAAAGACAAAGTTTAACAAGGGGTGAGGAGCTTTTAGCCACAGAAAAGTCATTCAGGGTCAGCATTTGAGCTAATTGTCCTCATGTGCATGAAAAACAATTCAGCACAGAGGAAAAAGCAGTACAAGTTATTAATGAATAACTGTATGTATATTTCCTTCAGCGCTGCACTTACCCGCCATAAATACTTGAACCGAAAGATAGATATGAGTATCCTAATTAGAAGCTGATTAGTCTGAGTTGATTCATTTAACTGTTTTCATTGCAGTAATACAACTTCAACTCAGCTATTAGCTCATTAGAGTTACAATTTCAAGGTCAGCACTTTGGCTGATAGCTTATCGGGAAAGCCACAGCCTCCAGTTTCACAGATAATCACAGATGTTTACCAAGTCAACATTCCTTTTAAAGGTCAGACGTGTTTCAAACTTCTTCAACAGCAGATGATCGAAAGCATGAAAAAGGGTTAAAAAGATTAAGAATGTGAACATTAAAGGTGCTTTTCAACCAACTGAACTTTCTACCAGAACTATATGCTTTTTGACCATTTAGTTCTACCAAGAACTAAAGTTCCTGAACCTTTTATCAAAAAAACAACATAAGTTGCTTCAAAGCTGTCATCCAGACATGTCGAGGCCAGAGTATGGAGATACTTAAAAAAGTGATCAATACATCACTGATGGAGAGAAAGGGCCGGCAGCTAATGGTTCTCAATGCTAAATGTCGCTACACCCCGAAAAGCTGTTGACATCTTTTACCATGTTCTATGTTTAGATAATTTTAAAAAACGTGCACAATTTTGACTTTTTTTCTGCATTTTTCTGACCAGTTGATTTATTTGACATCCTTGCAGTGATCAACTTGTAACGCCTGGTGGTAAATAACATGAAACTCACATGGATAATTTCTGGCCAAATGTAAGAGCTAACAAAGACACTAGGGATGAGTCTTGATTTTCAATTTTTGACAAAAATAAATATTAGTGGAATAGTTTATGTTTTGCCATCTTAACATTCATTTTACACTTTTTTTTTACAAAAAGAAGCTTTTGGTTGCAATGCAATAAAGCCACCAAAGGTTGGTCGTAGGGCATCCAAATTTATCGACTTTTTGTCATTTAATTACGGATGCACCGATATGAAAATTTTGGCCGATACAAAAATTCGATATTAATATTGCTGTTACTGTCGATAACGGATATTTACCAATAACAATATTGGTAAAAAAAAAAAAAATTGAGATGATCAAATTGTAAACATACTAAAAATCATGCAAACTGAATTTTTCAATTGCTCCCTTTATTTTCAAACTTGTTTTCCTTGTCCACTCTTCTTAAGTAGCTTTGGTGTTCGCTTAGTCATAGAAAATATAATATGATATAAATATAATATAATATACAATAAATAATATTATTTGGGTCTTGAAAGATCATTTACGATGTTCTGAAATGGCTGGCAGCCCATAATAGCCCACTTTACACATTAGCCAATGCCGATATGTTAAAAAAATGATCAACATCAGCCAATACGGATACATTGATACCGATATATTGTGCATCCCTACATTTAATAACAAAAACATCCTGTTTGTAAAGATTCAAATTGACATGAGTAAAACAGGTTTCAGCACTGTGAGATTCAGAACTAGATACTTGTGTAGTACCAAAGAAATCTAAGAGGAATTTCAATGAAAAATCGACAAATACTTAGTGGTGAGTGACTATCAGATTGTATATTTTGCCTGAAATGTCCATCCCTTATACAAACAACGGGAGCAAGTCTTTACATGTCTCCACTTTTAGACTGATAGCTACTTTTTGGGGCTCCCTCATGCCAACTCACAGAGATTAACACAAACAAAACAACAAACAATGCTGCTGGGGAGACAATAAGGACTACCTCTTTCTCACAGATCAAACACCAGACAGGAGGAGATGCCTCCAGGCTTGATATACAAGATCACAGTGATCTGCTCCTTTGACATGGACCACCTCATGAGGAACTAAAGCAGACAGAGGACTGATACAGTCATGGCCCCTGGGTGACATGGTTTACAAAAGCTTTATGTCACATGCAACAAGTTTACGCAGACACAGGACAGAAAATTAGGTTCTGTCCTTATCCAGTAGGTGTGTACCGATTCTAAGTTAATGAAAATGGACTGTTTCATTTCATATTGACATGGACTTGAATCGCATACAAAGTCACCACAAATCTGAGCGACAGTGGAGACCAGGGGATTACTTTAATTTGTTCTGACATCTTCTTACCTGGATGACTCAGAAGACATTACACTGACTTCTGGAAGGTGCTATGTTTTTGCCTGATAGCTTCAAAATGTACTCTGTCTGAGCCACGACCTGGAGCTGCCAACATGAATTAAATCAAGACCACGGATCCAAAACAAAACCAAACTGGGCTCCGGCTCTGCCTTGATTGCAGACACAGCCAAAGTTGGGAGACGTGGCTACTGGCCAAAAGTGCACTTTATCAGGCTCCACTGACCTTCTAAAGCTTGTAGCGTTTTGTTTAAGGGGCGCATACACGGCTACAGTTGTGATGGGGGTAACAGGAACACTGTTGTTTATCACAGAGAGTGTGACATTTGGAAAAAAAAGTGAAGTGGGAGAGAAGATTAAGATACAGCTTTAACAATGTTGGCTTTAAAATGAAACAGTGGGATCACAGTTCACAGAGTTTCTGATGGTAGTTTGTAGGAGTTTGGACAGAGCAGACATAAATAAAGCTACTCAGAAAAACTCCTGTTTTTTTTTACATTTCCCAGGTAATACAGGGTTCTCAGATCTCTGTTTGCCTTATCCCTTTACCAGCAACATCCAGGATAACAAATTCTTTAGAGTGGACTGAAGACAAAGCATACATCTAACCCATGTTTACTGACCTCTAATGATTTGAAAAAAATATTTTAGGGGACTTGCACAGTTGAAATCCCACAATGTAAAAATACTGCTACAAATTTAACTGTTACTTACTTCAAAGTTTTTTTTTTATTGTTTACCCTGATGTACTGAAAATAATTTTCCCAGTAAGTTACAGCAGATACTTCAGTAAAATATCGTGAAGATTACAAAAAAATGTTACAGTGCAGCAACACTAATTTCCTGTCCTCGAGGTTTATCATAACCAGACTAATCTAGTTGAAAAAATACAGTAGTTCAGGAGTGGAGATTGAGCCAAAACTTTGTTTGAAGACACTCCAATAGAGCATGGGTCTGAAGAAGGACACACTTCTTTCAGTGCTAAGAAACATCATCGAAAATTACGTTTGTGAACCTGTTTCTGCTAAAATAGTTTAGCATGTGGTTAGCATCAGACCCCCTTTCCATTACGTAGCCCCACTGTGCATGTATGTTTGAGAGTGTGAGTGTGTGCATGCTCCTTAACCTCTGGGTCACACCTGTTACCTAGCTCAAGACCTGGCTCAGGGTAAGGGGGAGAGGTCAGAGGTTGTGGTGTCAAATGACACTTCCTTCACAGACCTGTTTCCAAATTCCCCCCACACACATGTAGAGCGAGTCAACCGAGAAATTAGCTGTTATTTATGTTGACCTGTTGGTCCTGATATATTCTACACTTCAACAACAAAAAATATCACCATCAGTGCGTTATATTAAAACCAGCTGTTAAAATTCTGGGATGTGAGATGAGGTTTTCTTTTCTCTTTTTCCACAAATGAAAATATTTGAATACAAGAGGGGTTTTGTTGAATCTAAAGTGAAAGTGCTCTGAATAATTTGTCATTATTGTAGTTCACTCAAACATGATTCAATAGTACCAAAATATTATGATTTGGGCAGAAAAAGCACGTTATCTAGCAAATTTGTGAGTTGATTCATAAAAAAAATAATAATAATCAGGAAGTATTACTCTGGTGCACTGCGACACATGTCAATAACATGCTTTGCTTCAGTGAGACGCGTTTTCCTGTGTCATGATGCTGCTCAAACATGCAGCTCTCATTAAGGTCAAAGCAGGTTTTGGTAACATTTTGTTTGATTTGTGTTTTATGGGGGAAAACAAGAAGAGAGCTCCAGACAGATTATATGTTACATCAACAACTGGGAAATGCTTCTGCTCCCTAAACTTGTACAGCTATCTATTTGGTAAACAAATACTGACTTGCATCAGTTCAGGTGAGCTCTGGGTCAATGAGTCTTCTGAGAACAGTAAACAGTGTGAAGGCCTGATTTTTCTGCACTTTACTGCACATCTATCTTGTGTTATTAAACTATGAGTGAACACAAAATTCACTTTCAGTAAGTACAATTCAACTTTATAGTGAAAATTCAGTTCAGCGTGGCTGTCCAGGAAGACTCCTACAAAGTCTTAAGCTGTACTCCTCACCTGAGCAGACCTGATGGTACCATTTCCATGAGGTCTGAAGACCAGGAACTGAATGATTAGGTTTGCTTGAAACTTACATTTTTACTTCGGGAGATATTTAGATCCAAAATCGTGCAGCGGACATCTGTATAATAGGATCCATTGGGGCACCGACAGCGCTGCTCCGAAAACTGCATTAATCGTCCAAAAACTCGTGTTTACGATTGCCCCTCTGCACCTCGTAATGTAGCCTGCCGTCTTCCGCTGAAACAATGAGCCGCACTGTGCATGCGTAAACAATCGTAAACAAAGTCTTCATCAGTTCAGAGGTCATTACAGCCACACAGCGCTGTCTGGAGTGACACAGACTGCAGCAGAGGACTAACCCGGAGCGGACCATGATGGAATATTGGTGAAAAACATGAGTTTTTGGACGATTAATGCAGTTTTAGGAGCGGCACTGTCTATGCCCCGATGGAGCCCATTATACGGACGTCTGCTGCACGATTTTGGATCTAAATATCTCCCAAAGCACTGCTTGGATCAGGAAAGCCTTCTGGGTGAGTATTTTGTTCTACTTCATTCTATAAACAATGTTAAAGCTGTATAAACCGAACTTATCCTTTAAGGAACATAGAGTTGAATTATCAAGTAGGGTAAATATAATTTCAAAGCAAACAGATTCAGTTTCAAAACATTCAATTTACACAATTAAACACCCTTTTCTTTGCAGCTGAATTTGAAATTCATCTTGTATCTTTGTTCAGTAAAGTTCACAGCTCTGAGGGTTCAAACCAATACTACAGTGTAGTGTTTGCATAAGATAAACACAAAGTTGACAGACAAATAATATACTTGAGCAGATGCCATGAAACAACACACGTCAACAAACATTGTGGTTATCTATGCGTACATCCTACTACTGTCAGCCTTCATCTCCATCATACAGAGGCACTGAACTTCTTGTAGCCCTGAAGACACTCCAAGATCAACAACCACACAAACTCTTCCTGTTGCTCCCCACAAAGAATGTCAGGTATGTTCACGTCGGAGCGATTTAACAAATATTTGTCCCACATTCTTTGGGTACAGACATCCGCAGGGCACTTATCAGAGGGTGAATCTGACATCTCAACAAATGTGTCTCCCCGCGTGCTTTAAACAGGTGAAGAAGTAACAATGTCAGACGCCTGCCTCTGTTGACACTGTCAACTCAGGAGCCGTTATCAAAACAAGAGCGAGTAAAAACAAGAAGTGACACCAACAGATTCATGTCAACGCACAAAGACCATCGTATTTATCAGGAGCCAGGAGTCTGTGTAGAGTGGGCTGAAGTTTAGAGCCTTAACATGCTTCTACTTTCACTGGCCTGAACTTGTGACACTGAAACTGAAGAATGCTTCACTTTCACAATCACATCCTTCTCATTAAGAGAACAGCTCAACCCTCATTATTTCTCAGATGAACAAGAGATTCAGCGCCTGTAGAGTAATGCTGACTACTTTCACTAATAGCTGGCTGTATTTCGTACAATTAATGATCCAAATGCTTCAGTGTAGGGAGCATCACAAACAGTACACTAGAGCTGAAACGATTCCTCGGATGATTCGAGGTGCTCGATTACAAAAAATACTCTAATAATTTTCTCTGCTTTGAGGAATCGTTTAATTTTAAAAAAGATCAAAGAGTGGTATTTCAAATAGAGCGGAGGACATATTAAGAGAATTTTCAGACCCCTCAAGCTACCTCTTATACAAAATAGCAACTAGCACCAAATCTAGCTTCTTTTCTAGAGTTTGGAGACTAATGGGTCATTCTATGGGTGCCATTTGGGTCCACAACATTTGATGAGATGTACAAGGCACAAAAAATGTGTCAAATAGTGTTTACAAATTTTGGTGCTACCAAAGCAAGTGCTCTTATTGACATGCTGTATCAGAAAATTCAATTTCTTAAAGAGAAAATTTTTCATTTGAAAAATAACTGCTCTTTCACCAAACAAAAATGTGTTTTATCCAATTACTCCATTAATCGATGGGATTTTCAGTAGAATACTGGAATACTAAAATATTCGATAGCTGCAGCCCTACAGTTCACTTTGAAATATGGGCCAAAAATCAATCCATGAATTGTTTCATTCATGTTTTTTAATTCAAGATAAAAAAATAAGATGCCTTTGAGAAGCTTTTGTATGAGCTAGAAAAACACACAAGGGTTATGCTATACATTTCAGAACATGACAGCTATACACAGTCAATTAGGATAAGCTATTTGGCATGTGCGAAGAAGATTTGGCAAATTTTTCATGGTTGCAACTCAAATAAACAGCTCTGCTGCTGAAATTATATGGGTCTGAGACCTTCTGACTCATCCTTCCCTGAGGACAAAGAAGAGAAGGGTCAGATTAAGTGCCTAAATGTTTGCTGAACAGATGAGTCTTCAGAAATCTCTTAAAGTAGAAAGGAACTCTATGGATCATACAGATATACATTCATTCCACCATTTGGAAACAACAGAGGAGGAGAGTCTGGCTAAGGATTTGGAGCCATGCTTGGTTGGGAGTCCCATGCGTCTTTCACAGGCAGAGCATAGTGGGCGAGAAGGAGTGTAGATCTGGATGAGGGACCCCAGGTAGGCAGGAACCATTCTTGTCAATATTGTGTAAGCCAGAAGAAGCTTTGAATTTGATTCAAGCTGCCACTGGAAGCCAGTGAAGAGAGATTAACAGCAATGTGACGTGCTGTTTTCGACTGGTTAAAGACCATACATGCTGCTGCATACTGGATCATCTAAAGAGGTTAAAATGTACATGCAGGGAGGTCTGCTGGAAGAGAGCTGCAGTAGTCGATGCGTAAAATCACAAGGGCCTGTTCCAGAAACTGTGGGGCCTGTTTTGTGAGGTAGGTATGATCCTCTTGATGTTATAGAGGGCATGGACAAGACTGATCTACAGAGGCCACGTAAGCCTTAAAGGTCAGCTGGTCATCAATCATGACACCCAGATTCCTGGCACAGTTTGTGGCAGGAGTTGTTTCCAAGAAGCATTGTTATAACAAAGAAATAACTCACCAAACACATCATAGTTTCAAAGTTTGTCTGCTTGCTGTGTATAGGCAAAATGTTTGACTTCTCAAACTGCACAAAGACTTGACAAAAATTCACTTGAAAGCATTTCAATTGAGGGGATTTCTATTTCTTCAGAATGTATAATACTAAAAGAATGGCTTTGTGTTTTGGGACTGTAGGTGGAGCAAAAATCCTTCCAGAGGCATTGCCAAGAAATCCAAAGTTTGTTTCCAGGATTGTCTTTCTTCTCTATTCCACCCAAGACATTAATTCTAACTGGTCTCAAATGTAGTCGGTGTTGGCATCTTAATAAAAACAGTCAAAACAACATTAAAAACAACAACAAGCCTTATCATTAAAGTCTCACATTTGCTCTTGAACCCTCTGCAGCTCACTGTCAGATCAAACAGCCTCCAGACAGTTCAGCACACACCTGAGAGCACAGATGCTGACAGGTGAAATTATCACCTTCAAGAAATTGTCAAGGCTCTTTCCGACAACCCAAAATTTGGTCATTAACACCTCTGCATTGAAATTTTAATTCTGTTGACACTTGACAGAGCCTCTGCATTCACTCCACACTTTAGACAAAATAAGGAAACAAGCATTAATCTAGGAGAGGCTAATTCAACACAGAAGTGTCTGATTTCTTTTTTTCTGATAGCCTTGCAGATGTCTTGGGCTTTAATTTTAGTTTCTTTTTGATTTACAGAAGCAAAACACGCCTCTGATGAAATGATTACTGGTTTGATTTTCTGCTGTAATATAGACAAAGACTGCTCATGATATGTCTGCTGTGACATGACACATTTTGGAGTCTCTTGTAAGCGGCCTGTCACAGGGAGCCATGAGTAGTTAGGTTGTTGGAGGCTCTCACAGGTTAGCTTCATGCTTTGAAGCAGTAGTTTCAAGCAGGCCCCTGATGGGAAGAGAGAAATAGAGCAAGTATTTCCTGAAATGTAGAGTAAGAGGGTTTGAAAGATTTTACCCCATCCAAACCGCCTAACACGTGCAAAAGGGAACTGGGGTACGCAGACCAAAAAGTTCACGCACTTCCTGTCCCAGTTTTGAACTTATCCTCATTCATGATGGGTTGTAAAACCTCAAGCGGTTGACTCCTGGCCTGGCTCTGATCATTACGTCTGTTTGATGGGATTGTCAAGCTAAAAACTTATTTTGATACAATCTGATTTTGAAGTTATGGGGCCTTTTAGTGTGGTTTCCATGCTAGACATCTGACTTTGACGCGTCACTGTTTCAACAAAATTAGTAGGGCTTGCGTATCTAATCCGAAGGACTCCAACCTGTCAGAGCTGACTGCGAAAAATGCAATAAGTAGTATGTTATTAAAGGGGACATATCATGCTTGTTTCTCCTTTCACTATGCCAGACTAGGATGCCTGTAAAGCATTTCTGCCCTAAGTACAAGTCATTTAGTTCCTTCATTGCCCCACAATAGCGTTCTCAATATCCTCATTTTAGGCCATTCTGAAGATCTCTTTGAAACGCTCCATTTGGAGAATGACCTCCAGTAATCTCACAACGTCACAGTCCTTTGTGCTCTGATTGGTCAGTCCTATCAGAGGGGCGGAGGGGGTAGAGCCAGAGGGGCGGTTTTTGCAGCATGGCAGTATTCACAAAATCACCACATTGAACGAGGCAGACCGAGCGAGTTTGCTGTTTGCCAAAACTTCACCGTAAGGCATTGATAAAATGATAGCACTAATAAAATGGCAGAGTGTAGAATACATCCTTATGTATTGGACCCCGAGTCAGACCCGGACGGTTCAGCAGCTCAGGAGGAAGAAAATCCATCTCAACACAGATCATCTCAGGATGCTTCAGTGTGGTAACGTGTAGTTTATACGTGGAAATATAGGCAGACTTCACGAATAAACTATTTCTATAACAGGGCTCCATCCTGCTCCTTCACTTTTCTCTGTCTGTTTTATCCATCATGCTGAAAGTGTAGTCTAAAGATCGCCTCTACCGTCAGTTCGTCACTATGTTATTACCGCAGCATTATTGTGGTCCAGGTTCACAGTGCATGTCAGCAACAAGCATGCAAATATCACAGCCTCACAAGTATTACGACGTCTGCTAAAACTACAGTGTTTTAACTGCTAATTCACCATGTAAAGCCGAGCTGCTCAGCAGAGCAGAGTCCCTGCATCCAGCACTCAGTCAGTCGGCTCTTGGTGGGTGTATCCCTCGGTGGCGGTTGTGTGACTATCTGACATCACAGAGGAGGAGCTGCTTTATCAGATTACTCCAGTAAAAAGAAGGGATCCTCATGTCGTCACAAAGGTCGAAATCTCGTGGCCAAATGTCAATGACCTATTTTCAGAGGCATCAAATCTCATTCTAGGATATCAGAAAAAATACAATATCTCATTTTTTGAAAATTCAGGGGGTGAAAGGTCTTGTTTTCAAATTTATTATATTATATGTAAGTATTAAACCAGGCATCAGCATGATATGTCCCCTTTAAGTACAACAACAAAAAGTTTAAACCGGAGTCAAGTTCCTTGTATTCTTGAAAATACTTGGCCAATAAAGATGATTCTGATTCTGAAAAAATACAACAGTCAACCAACATTAAGTATATTGCACACTCAGCAGGTAGAGTATTTTTTCTTCTTCAGGGCTTTGGTAAGTCTGCCTCGGACATATCGACACCATTGCCAAGTGGACTGCAACAAACTCAAGACTCATTAATATCATCAAAGACATGGTTTTTACAGAGGTTTTGCAAGTTGCCTCTCAAGACGTACTGTACAAAGCTCCATCAAGAAGCACAACGGGGTTTTTTAGTTAACATGAGCTGTTAAAGGTGTTTAATTAACACGTTAAGTTAAAAATATTTCCTCCTTTCTTCAGTCTGTCTGCAAAATGAATAATGATAAATACCCACATCAGCTCTGAGATTAATTTGATTTACTATTTTTATCATTTGACAGCACTACTCAAAATAAAACTAAAGTCAATTGTAGTGTTTCAATAGAAAGACTCTATCTATAGACTTTATTAAGCCCAATAAAAATGTGTGATTAGTCACAAGATAGACATGTGATTAACTTGATTATTTTTTAATCACTTGACAGCATTAATTAATCTATTTAAGTCTATATAAACCACTAAGTTTTGTCAAGCCATACATAGATTCTACCGAAGCAGTTTTTCTATTACCTGTACTTCTGCTTCCTGAAACTGAAAACCAATACATACTACTTACATATACCTACTGTATGTAGGCAGTTAGAAAAACACCCTTTGATTTTAATAGAAACCTATCACCTTGTGCTGTGACGAAGCTGAGGAGCAGGAGCATATTGCATAAAAGACAGCCGCTCAGTGACCCTGGGATGAAAGAAATTCCTTTTTAATAACTTTATTGAAGATTTATATGACTTGGGGCAGCAGTAAATGTCTGATGTGCAGGTAGGAGTTAGATAAAAGTCCTTCTCCCGCCCCACATGTGTCTCTTTATTACCTTACATTACACCTTTGTGTCAGCTGGTTAAATAATTCTAAAATGAAACCATCTCCTACTGGTTATTCTGGTGGTGTTGTAGGACCTTCTACTTCGTCTCTCCAGGAAAAAGTATTATATGCTGCGTATGGTGTGTTGTAAACATTGAGTCTCTCTTTGCATGGGCTACTTTCCAGACCAGGTGTATGCTAAAGTAACTTTTTAGTCGAACAAAACCGAATATATATTCACAAACAGAGCCTTAAGCATGTACATTTTAGCTACCTCAAGTTATGACAGCAGCGGTTAGTTATATTGCAACGAAGTGAAGTCAGCACGCACTTTGTAAAAATTAGCTATCATGGAATTCAGTGAGACGTATCAACGGTTAGAAAACTTAACCGCCGTCTTCGCATCTCTGGACGTTAACGGCGCAAATTTTACATTAGGGGCTCAAAAAAAGAGCTGTTAGCTGACCCCTGAAGACACAGCATTCCGCTGCTGTGAAACTGGAAGTTGGCAGCCGAAGGAAACTGACGAGACTTGTGGCAGAGACACTTTCAATTTGGGAAAAGGGAACCCTTCTGCTAACTTTTCCATACCTGTGCAGGCGTCGAAAATCTTCCCGTCGACACTACCACTTCGGGACAGGCATAAAATTCCGGTTTTGACAAGGTCGTCCTCGGCAGGAATAACGAAAATCCGAGTGTGTGTGGCTCAACTCTTGCCAGAGCCAGTGATTTTTCAGCTCCTCTCGCTCCCTCGCTCTCTGCGTGGCTCCGGTAACAGCCGCTGCAGTTTTTTCCACAAGCCTCTAGCGGGAGCGCGCGCACTGGGAGACTGGGCAGGCCGGAGGAGGAGCGTGAACGCGCAGTTTACAAGACTGTGCCAATTCTCACAAATTCAACCTGTTTATCTCTTGCAGCACATTGAATAAAAATAGCGTACACTGTAAACTCATCTTCATCATCTATAAATATTAAACTGTGAGAGAAAAAAAACACATTAACTTCTTGAAATTGCCCAGTATTTCAATTAATTTACTGTTATAGAAGCTTAAGTATTCACGTGTGTCTTTCTGACTATACAAAAACGAGTCCTCCCTAAAAATTGCCTTCGAAGAGCTTCAACTTTCAGAAAATTTGAACACACACTTCACACAAACATCACATTCATTTTGATAGTACCTTTAAAAAGCCCAAAAGACTTGTGATAAAGACTGAAACCACACTTCAGAGTCATTTTAAATCAATTTTATTTTTATCAACCATGTTAGGACAGCTGGCATGAAAGGGAAGTAGACAGATGTTTAGTACAAAGCAAGTGAGTGTGTGCATGTTTCAGTTATTGAAAAGTGTTGAGAGCAGTCAGTGTATCCTTTAATGACATGAGGCTTCTCATAAGGGACATGAGGAAATCCCCTGCTCCCCTGCTGCCTTTAAGAGCTGTTGAGAATATTCTCTTACAGTTTTAAAAGCCAGTTTGACTGAAAAAAAAAATGGAACTTAGACTTTAAGTCAAATAAACTTTTTCTCTAACCCTATAGGATAGGGATGATTTAAGGATATGGTTCAGGAAATGGTTTATTTGATGTTCAAAGACCATTCACGCAACCCCACTTACATTTGAGGAGAAAAGCTGAGCCAGGTGTTGACATGTGGGAATGACTCAAGTTTTTTTGCACATTCCAAGCATTGTTTCCTCCTCCTCCTCCTCCCTGCCCCTGTCGCGGGCACTCAGGCCAAGGTTTTTCCAGGGCTGGGGGAGATGGAGCAGATGATGGATCAAGGAAGAGGAAGGATGACTCTCTTTTTCCTCTTTTAACCGTTTTAAGGGAGAAAAAAAAAACCTTTCTCCAGCTGAATAAATACCACTCAGATGACCTTGCTGTGATTTGTTGTCATCCCTCACCTGCAGGAAAGTGTCACGGTCGTCTCTGGAGAATACAAGGATGGAGCCCATTTAGAAAATGACTTATTTAAAGAAGTCCATCTGCTTTAATAAATTCAAGCTAGAATCCAACTTGGGTTTAAACACAGTATGAAAAATAATGAGGTATATTCATTTGTTCTGAATAATTGATTTGCATTAGGCAACTGTTTCATTTCTTCAGAGTGTGTAGCTTAGCAACAATTTACTTGACAGCAACTATTAAGAAACCATATTAATTGCAGAATGTATCACGGCCTTAAAAAAAAAATTAATACCCTGCTATTGAGATGAAACTCAATTTAACAAAATAATACTAATAAAAAAAGTGCTGCAGCATCCAAGTTTTTGTTGGTATTGAGGCTTAATATCACCAAGCTCTCATATTTACCAGTTTTAATTTTTGGCCTGATCTAGACCATAGACTTTATGATATGTGGATGTAGTGTTTATGACATCAACTATTTGTTTCTCATGCAGATTTGAAGCCTATTATTGACAGGGGCCATAATAAAAATACTGCTCTCAACCATGCTTAGTCTGATTTTGGGTGAAGCAAAGAGGCGCAGCCTTAAGCTGCTTTGCAGAGAGCTACAGAGAGCTACAGGGTGCTCACCTGTCCGTCTTGCATGGGCAAAGCTAACTAATTAGTTTAATAACTTCGAAAAATAAGTGATTGAAAAAGGCAGAGATTTCAACAGTGATTAACTGTGCAGCAGAAATTTCAGGGGAAAGTGGAACTCATAAAAATGGTGCTAGATGCTACAACTCTATAAATTTGATGCACCTTTTTACTATTGTGATCTAGTAGATGGCAGTAATGTACAAGCTATTTTACCACTTTAAAGGTCCCATATTATGCTCCTTTTCTGCAGTTTAATATGGATCATTGATGTCTTCATGAAATGGTAGCAACATGTTTTGGTCCAAAAAGCCAATAAATCAAGCACAGCAGCATTGTTTCCAGGCTCTCATAGCCCCTCTGTTCAGGATGGTCTGATTTAGTGGGCGTGACCGTCATATGTAAATGAGCCACCACTGATACTGCACTGCTCTTCAGCGTTACCGAGAGCGACGCCATGAGCTCCGAGTGCACAATGTTTAGAAAACAGCGAACTTCGTTTACCATAACATTACAGGCTAAAACAACAGGCTAATCGCAGCTACAGTTAGCATCCTGAAGCTAACACAGAGACAGGGGGGACACTGAGGAAAAGCTCTTACATCTGCTCCACAGCACACAGCATTTAAAATACTCACATTTCCAGGGTCTGAGATTTGTTGGTGGATGGTTGGTAATGCGCCTGCATACAGGACCAGTCTATTCGCTAGCCCTCTGTTGTACTGTCCAAAGTTGGAAAAGCAGTCGGCCTTGAAGTGACTAGCACACACATGCACAGTTTTACTGAGTGTAGCTGGCACATTTCCTTGATAAATGAACTCTAGCCACTTAGTCTTGTCTTCTTTCGAGATGGAAAACTTGTGCATGGAACTATGTGGCTGTTTACAGCCAAAAACAAAGCAGTGATGGCTCTTCAACTTTGGCATTCTCCTCTCCAGCAGTGGGGAGGGGAGTGGGCGGGGAAGGGGTTCGGGGGCACTTGCTCTGATGGACCAATCAGGTCAGATTGGTCAAAAAAGGGAAATGCTGACGTCAGCAAATCCCCCAAATCCAATCAGCTCGTTTAAGGTCAGGATTTTACATTCACAAGTACTACTAAGTACAGGTTTTGACATTAAATATCACATTTTGTGGGCTGGTAGGAAAGCCAAAGACCCACAAATTTCAACAAAAGACTTAATAAAGTGATTTTTACACAATATGGGACCTTTAAAACCTAAACGATGAAGATGAATCATAAAAAAGGATATTAATTATTTTTTTTTTTGTTTTATTTTTTTAATTGGTGTGTATGTGGTTGATGGTATTTATGCAGCTAGCCTCAAGCAGACACTTAAGGAACTACAGTTTTAACACTTCTAAATGGGCTTCATAATTTTAAACCAAGGCTGCTGCTTTATCGATACAAAATTTTGGTTTATATTATTTACAAATAAGATTCAGTTTCATCTTATTTTAAAATGAGTCTCACCCTTTCTTAATCCAACATGAGCAGAGGGATCAAGGGTTGTCCTGTCCTTGCTCAAATACTGTTTTGTGTTTTGGTGAAAGTGTTGCTCAGATTCTCTAAATGGGTGAAGAGTAGGGCAGAGCAGCATGAGTCAGGGTCACCAGACACAATGAAGTTGAAACTGACTCACACTGTGATAGAGTTGAAAGGAGCATTTTCGCTGAGTGAATTAAAAAAAACAGTTTGTCACCAATACCTAAACATTACCTCTTATCACTGATGGAAACCTGAGCTGACAGACCATCCTACTTAAGTCACAGACTCTCCTTTACCAGAGCATTTCACCCATAACTTCACGCTTTGTGTTCCAGCAAACTCTTGTATAACTTCTTGTCATATCCCTTTACTTACACTGCAGTTCATTTACATCACAGCGTGTATTGCAGCTTTGTTTTTCTATTAACCGTTGTATCAGCAAGCCAAAGAAGAAAACCAAGACAGCAGCTGCGGGGAAGCAATTCTGCAGCCGACTCTAATGTGACACCTTAATTTCATGTTGGGAGTTTCAATTATACAAAAAACAGTTCCACTGAACCTGAAAGAAACTTCCCGATGATGCAGTATGAATTATTTGAAATCATCTGAATGGGGTCTGAATAATAGATTCTGCTCATGAATAAGTAGAACTTCAAATGTTCCCCCAGAAGGACATAAGAAAGAGCTTAGTCACAGAGAATAGTCTGAGGAAAAGTAGCATTTGGTACTGATTCCCTGAGCTGAATGCTTTATTGATTAACAGAGGGTGTAATTTTTTGACTATCGGAGAACGTTTTGCAAAATCAATTTAGTTGCACTCCCATCATTGCTTATAAGCCCACATAACCAAAGCCACATTGCCAACTGCTTGGACCATGCCTCATCAGACTAAAAAAAGATAGCTCAATTGGACTATAATGGTGCTAACAGAAACCATTCAGGGCATTGGGACCGTTGACTGCCAATTCAGCACATGACGCCTGACTCATCCTCTCAGCTCTGAGTCACTCCCTCCCCTCCTCTGGTCCAGGATCTGTGTCTCTCTGCTGGAGTTGGCTTCTTTCTCCAAATGTCAGCCCCAACACTCCACGGGCAGGAAGCCGGCTGAGGATGCAGACATGACCCAACAGTGGAGGAAGGAGCTGTTTTCATTAAAAGCAGGTTTTTTCTTTGTGGAGACAAAGGCTGGGCGTCATGATGATGTGGCAAAGCGAGGGCAAGCCAGGAGACTGGGAAACATGATGCAAACAATCAGTGAAATCTCATTTGTGCCTTGCTAAATCACATTTAAGAATAATGTTGAGCTCCTGCAGCAGCTGACTCAGTAGAGACTGGCCATCCTTGCTGCTCTACTCAATAGTATTGAGTGAAACATCTAAAAACATAGATTTTTTTCATCAAATAATGTTGCCGACTTCAGTTCGGTTTACAAATCAGAAAACAAATTTTTCTGATAACTTAAATTCTCCCTTTAGGTTGCAAAGGCACGCTGTATTCCCAGTTGTATGGATTACTGTTTGGTGCTATGTGACTTACCATGTGCTTAAAAAAGTAATATCCTGCTGAATTTTACCATGACATCCCAAATCCTATCTCATCATATCATACTCAATTGTTTTATATTAAATCAAAGTGTATCACAGTGCTTGAAACTGAACAAAATGGTACAGTAACATACCTATGTTTAGAATTTTATCATGTCTGGTCATAATTTGTTATGTCATGACATAATGTATTGTTTGCGTTGTTCTGTATTGTACTATAATGTGTATAGTATTGTGCTGCTGTATTGTATAATGTAGTTTCATTTCACTTTATGTAAGATGATACTGTGCTGAATTGTAAAGGAACATACAATACTTTATCGCATTGTCACGATACATTTTGCATTGTTTCATATCATAGCATATTGTATCCTATCCTGTCATACAGTATCATACTGTATTAAGTATTGTACTGTATTTTAATGTATCATATCCTATCCCATCCTACTGTAACATATATCCTTTTGTATAAGAGCATACTGCAGCATTTCCTTTCGTATCATATCTTATCGTAAACAACACAATATCTTATCATATTTTTCCGTATGCTAACGTAACACATTGCTTCATATCGTATTGGGTGATATTGTATTGTATTGTTTGGTAAATGTATTATTCCAACATATTTTATCTTATTGTACTGTAAAACATTATGTATTGCACTGTATTGTAGCATGATGTGTTGCTGTGTATCTTACCCAGTCTAATTGAAGCATATGGTATCCTATGTTTTGCATCTTATTGTAACATGTTATAATGTATCTCATTGTATCATAGCATACAGTACGACCACTGTGTGTTTTATTGTTGTTTTTTGTAACGTATCAAATCTCATCATACTCCTTCCCATCTTGCTGTGTTGTATCATACTGTATTTGTGAGTGGTTTCAATGTAATGGCTGTTTAGAGCTGGGTGAATGGCCTGAGATGGTCTTTTATTTAAGGTAAAATATGGTTTCATGGTTGAAGCCATTGCTCCTCACAGTTCTTTTTTTTCCCTCTCCATTTTCTCACGTTATTTCTTTTTTTCCTAACAGGTTTGGGCCAACATCAAAGCAGAAAAAGTCTTTTTCAAGCTCATTATACAAATGAGCTCTGGGGCCTCTTGCACATGCTGAGTAGTGAACACGTGAAAGATGATACCAGAAGTTAAAAGGTAAACAAGCCTAATAAGGTATGAGTGTCTCACTGGTCACAGTACATCTAACAAACAGGAGAGATGGGACTTCCCAGGGGGATAAAAGATGACTTAATTTCATTCTCTAACTCCATGTACTGCTTGTTTTCTTGGAGTCTTAGTTACAATTGTTTGATGAATCCTGCAAACTTTTCCTCTGCTTCTGTTAATTTAATCTGGTTCCAGGTTGTGACTTTGTTTTAAATGTAACAAATGAGCTGAAGTTGGCTCCTCATTGCATCACACGGCACAGGGACACTTGACTTTGAAGAATTGGACTTTGACACCCCATATCTTACAGAGAAACATGCATCCCCTGCTGCTAACACACACATTTAGTTAGCATTTGTGTATAATTAGCTCAGTGTATTGCTCCAGCTATTCACTGTCCTGCAGGAAGAAAACATCTGTTAGCGATACGGCTGGATATAATGCTGTGACCAACACGGCCTCTGTCGACAGGAACTCTCAGCTGGCAGACAGGAAATGGGTAACAGTGAATGGAAACAGGAAAGACTCATAATACCATGTCAAAAGGGAAAACAGAACTTTGATTGCATGCAAGTTTAAGTTCCCAAGAAAATCATAAATGAATTCTGATGAACAAAAAAACAATATTAAAAAGGCAGAGCCAAGACTTCTACAGTCATTTTGTTCTCTGTTCTGTTCCTTCTGGACTGACAAGACTGGAAGAGGGACAATCTTTGGTACAGGAGTTTATTGTTTCTCCAAGCTGTGTGCTTCTTGGTAGTTCTGACTAAGCCACAAAGTAAAAACGTGTCTCTTGAAATTACTGCAGAGCAGTTCTGCAACTTTAAATGAGTTAAGATGAAGCTGATTATTCAAACTATCACAACAAACTAGACTTAATTTGTACTTATTTCATTGGACTGACCTCTTATTGAGAGAAATCATCACTTTCAGACATGTCATCAGACATCAGAGGAATTTTTAAAATCACTCTCCAATTTCTCTAAAAAATTATACTTGCTTCAAAAAGCTTTACAAATAACATGAAATAAGTAAATTTAGGTCAGTGTTGCCTGGGGTGTCGAACCTTGTTTGTCATTTCAGTGCGAACATATTCCCAGAATGTCACCAACCCACAAAAACAAACTGACTTTTGAAGTATACAACATTTATTGAAAACACACCTTTTCACACAGAAAACAGAATGGCACGTTTTTCTTAAACAGAGCATGAAAAAACAAACAGAACAGACTCAACCGCTCTGATGTGTTCAACACAAACCTACTGACACATTTCACTTGGATCCAAACGTGTTTGATTGAGTACTAGCTGTTCCCGTGGAAGCATTGTGACAGAAAGTCTCCCTTATCCGTTATTCTTATAAAACAAACTACAGCTACATCAATGGACAAAGTTTTTAAAACATGAAATAAAAAATTAATAAATATAAGATGCTACTTCACATTCACCTACACCATCTTAGAAGAGGAATAAAAGATGACTTCAAATCAACTTGGGATGATGGATCGACATGGAAAGGAGAGAGGCAGCATCCACTGAATGTCACTGTAATCTCAGTCCATCAATCAGCTGGACACGGCCCAATTATCTAGGGCAGAAAGAGGCGAACACACAGTTCACTAAAGCAGTTAAACATCCAATGAAGAGACAGAAGCAAGGTGAGATTTTAAGTTTCAGAGGACATTTATGACGATCTGTATTCATGTTGTCACTTTTCCAGCTCTTACCTGTCCAAACGGTTGACCACGTCTCTCACGGTGTTGATGAGATTCTCGTGGTCTTGGGGGTTGCTGACGATGATGCTGTGGAGCTTCTTCATGTAAGAGTCGATGGTGTCGATAGAGGGGGTCTCTCCAGTTCCTGGAAGAAATTACATGAAATGAGCACACGTTACTTCCTCTAACCACTGCCCAAAGAGTGGACCACAAAAATTCATGTTTGGACATTTACTAAGTGGAAGCTGGCAGGGCAGAAATCACACATGACAACACCAACAGCATGAGCCACAACTCGTCATGCTGATGTTTTTGCTGCGAGCAGCGTCAAAGGCTGTCCCCAGACTGGGTCAGAGAGTCCAGCAGGCAGAGGGGAGCAGCTTTCATCAGCCTGACGGGATCTTTCAGGCTCGTCATGGTTCAAGTGTGTGTCAAAACACAAGCATCAGACTACAAGATGAAGCCACATGAAAATAAAATAAAAAATCAGCCTTATGTCAGGGTGGAAATCCTGATTAAGTACCAAGAAAATCAAATCTTGATGTGCTGACCCTGAAAGAAGCTTCGATGTTGTTATGTATTAATATATTGACACTTTTGCCGCAGAGCTCCCCTGAGGTCAAGTCTGAGTGGATTTTTCAATCACTCTTTATTGTCGAGCTATTCTGAAATAACGCTGGTTGTTTAGTGTGTATTTGTTCTCTGCTTTTCCGCTGAGTGAGCCAGAAATTCAAACAGGCGTGTAGGAAATTACGAGCAAAAACCTGTGGGTGTGAGCTCGGCATGGCTTCAGTGAACAAAGAAGACAGCAATGCTCAAATTTAAATAATGAATACGAACCAAAAAAGAAAGATCCAAGTGTTAAAAAGAACAGTAAGTGGCTCTTGTGTTTGTTGGAGTGTGTTTCACTCCAGCAGGAAGCAGCATAAACACACAGTGGGTGTATAACCTCTCCTACGTTATTATTTATGTCTCACCAAGGTAAACTGTGACTGTGGAGCTAATAGCCGACTACAGTGTTTGTGTCTGGGGGAGGATTACTGCAATGAGATGTCAAGTTAAGAGCAGTTTACTATGAGCATTGATCAATGTCAGCAAATATGAACTCCAGGAGCTCAGGAAAATCTGGGAATTTTGTTTTTTTTTGTCAAAAATGCCCAAAATGGGGAGTAAGAGTCGATAAAATCAGGTGTTAACTAATTCTAAATACCTATTTTACTCCATGTTAGCCCAGTGTATCAGTAGCTCAAAATTACACCTGAAGTGTTCAAAAAGCAAAACAGAATCTGACTATGGGGTATGAAAAATTAGCTTTTTAAGTTTCTTGACATAAGAAAAATTTCTTAGTACAAGAGAATAAACAAATGTTGTTAAGTTGCAACTCTGTTGAATTACTTTAATTCACCTTTCTCTTGTCTCAGCTGGACTTCAAACCAAATCTTTCCAAAGCTCAATTCTGTCATTTTAACACCAGCTTCCCATAAGTTTGAGAGTTGGTCTCTAGATTTGTATTACCATTTTCAAGCCCTGCATGGAGAGGTACCTGCCTACATCAAAGAGCTATCCAGGCCTTACAGCCCCAGCAGGTCTCTGAGGTCCTCTGATCAGGGTTTGTCGGTTGTTCCACACTCCAGGGTTAAGACCAGAGGAGTGTGCAGTTGTTGCTCCATCACTTAGGAGCTTTTCCTCAGGGATTAAGATCCCCAGACTCAGCTTGCACTTTTAGCCTTAACTCATCTTTTAAGACTTTTATATGATTAATCTATTCTGTGCTGCAGCTTGCCTCGCCTGTTCTTTAATGTTATAATAATATACTGTTTACATGTTTTTCGTACAATATGTTGTGTATGAATCCATGAAATTTTCCTCATAAATCATTCTGTGACCTCTGCTCTAAATTAAATTATAAATATTCTCCTCATCATCTGCGATCCTTTCACCTGAGCAAAACTGTAAACGGAAGGGGCTTCCAGTGTAAACAGCAGTTAGCTGATGTGGTGTTCAAGCTAAAACTTTTATCTTTATGCATCACCAGTGTTTCAGATTCAACTCTCAAATGCAGAAGCTAAGTGGAGATAGTGTTAAGAGACATCATTTAGAGCAGATTGTTTGCTGCACTTGCATTAAAGTTCATGTTTACAGTGTTTCATCTAAGCAAAACTGCATCAGATGACCACAGATCAGGACTATTCAGCCACCCCACAAACTCTTTTTATGTTGCCTGAAACAACAAAGACAGAAAAAGAGACATCTTGCAAAAAAGAAAAAAAATCATAACACCTCTGGACTCTACTAAAAAATCAAGACTCTTGCAGGATGCAGAACTTGTAAACAAAGATTAAAGAAAAAACTTTGAAAAACAACGTTTCAAGTCTAGTTCAACATTTATGAGGATGTTTTTGATGGAGGTTTTAGGAGTAAAATTTTACACAAAGAAAGTGATATTCCCACCTGGCAGAGGCACAGAGGAGAAGCTGGAGGTGAGCGCCTGGCGCAGAGTCTCCAGATGCTGATGAAGGAGCCCGTTGCGCCCCCTCTCTTGCATCACGTCCCCTTCCAGCCTCTCCACCGCACCGCGCATGCTCTCCACGTGTTTCTGCAGCGCTGCGTTCCGTTCCTCGTACTCCATGTTGGTCTTACGTAGCTGCCGCATCTCCGCCTCACGTGCTGTGGAGAAACACATGGATGACAAAGGTAGAAGTGCGGGGGAGGAGAACGAGCAAAATGAATTATTTACTCTCTAAAGGAGGCGTGCTCTTATAAAGTTAGGGGGTTTTGCTGTTGACAGTCAAACTATTCCGGGAACGCTACGTTCTCTTGAGGTAGCAGAAAAATGTGTTTGGAAACACTTAAACAAATGGAGCCTTCAAAAAGTCTCAGCACACCAACTACAAAGTGTCTCTGTTCTCCAGCTCTTTACCTTTGCTGTGGTTGAGGAACTCCTCGGTGAAGATTGGGATGTCAAAAACAGTTCTGTCCTTCCCTTCTGCATCTTTCTGTTGAAAAAGAAGAAACAGAAAACAAGCTGAGCAGAGGAAACGCTCGCCACACAACGGCAGCAGGAGGTGGTCATTTATCTAGGCAGGCTGGAGGTGGGTGGCTAATTGATTTCATACCTGGCCACCGGGGAAATACAGCGACAATTTGAGAATGAGGAGGGAGGAGTAATTTCATCAACCCTGCTGCTTTGAAATCAAAGGCTGAGGAGTGATAACTGTAAAAGAAAATGTGCAGAGACGTTTCCACTTGTTTCTTTCCCTGTTGTTTATTCTGTCCCTGTTTCTCTGCGATGATTCCTTCACTTTTGGGAATCTAGACGGGAAACACCGGCACTCCCACAGGAATGCTGACTCCAGTAAAGTCACCTTGGCCACAGCTGCTCAGCTTTAAGACACACTTACAAAGGAAACCTCTTAATTACATGCAGAATTTAATAAGCATGAATTACACACTTAGCAAAAAGCCAAAGTGTTTGGATCAGAAACACAAACGCGGCACCAAAGAGGATTAACTCAGCTTTGGTGATGCAACTGTGGGCTCTGGTGTGGAGCAAAGAGAGGGCAAATTCAACAGATCTAAGAAATTATGTCCACAATGCTGCAATGCTGCTCATTGAAAGGTTTCCACTAGGTAAGGTTTTAGGTTTAGCTAGGCACCGCCCCATTGTGGCTGCCTGTTACAGCAGCTCTCTCTACCTTGTCCGTTTCTTGTGATTTTTTCATCTCTTTTTTGTCATCTTTGCATTTGGAGTGGATCAGTACTTTGTATGATTCATCTGCTGGTCACGGACACCAAACTGATTTTGTTTTTCAGTGATATTTTTACTATTTATGCTCCCATGTTTGTCTGGAGATCCTACATGTACCCATGGTTGCATTGTTTACATGTAAAATCAGCTGTTAGCAGTCTGTAGCATGTCAACGCTAACTGGTGCAAGGCCTGATGTTGTCCCACAAAGTGAGAAGGAGATGAGGACGACGTGCTGGTTCTCAGGTGTGAGCTAAGAAGTGAGGACATCGACCTGTCCTTCCATTCATTGTTATTGGGAACTTAAGATCTATCTCCAATAAGATGAACAAGCTAGCCCTGCTAATCCAGCAGTGGGAATACCAGAAGGCAGAGTAGCATCATACTATTCAAAGAAATAGCTAATGGAGCTAACAATGGATACCAACGCCACATTGGAAGAACTTCACCTGCTGTGAGCAGACAGGATACAGGAGACAGAAACTGAACAGACTGCTTAAGAAGCTCAGTCCTGGACCCTGTGGAGGTGGAGGCTGGCTGACTGGACAATGATGGACAAGCTGTCATCATCTGTTTTGTTATGGACCTTTTACTCTTTCTATACACTTTCTCATTTATGTTTTTTTGATTGCTGCTGTGACTCCTGAATTTCCCCTCAGGGATAAATAAAGTATTTTCCATTCTATTCTAAAGGTGGGAAAGAGACTTTAAAGACCTCTTAACTGACGTTATATGATATTCACTTTACCAAAGAGGGCAGAGAGGAGTTACTGACCTCGTGGAGAGCTTCGTTGGCTACCTGGTGCCCAACATCTGGAGAGGAAGGAAAGAATAAAAAAATGAGCACAGCAGATGATTCATGTTTCCCCCGGCGCAGCGTGCCTTTGCTACATCACAAACTGATGGAGTGAATCAAGCTTATCCAAAAAAACACCATCTCAGCACTCTATACTGTGAATCAGCTGAAATGTGTTTCTTAAGGAGGGCCGTTTCATGCTTCTCTGAGCATTTTTGCAGAGGCAGAGCTGTTTCTGTCATCAACATTTTTGATATTTAAACACAGTTTTATCCAAAGCAGTAAAAAAGGAACAAATAATAGGAACCATGTGTTGAGTGAGTGTGGAAACAGCCCGCTGGCCTCAAGGTGAACTCAAAACCTGAACTACCTCGACTTCAGATTCTGAAATGACCCCCCACCCCCACCCTCCTCCTCTCCTCGCCACAGTTCCATTGACTGAGCAACGGAAATAATGAGTTCTGAGATCCAGGACTGCGTGATGGAATTTATGCAAATGATGCATTCAAAGTTTGCAAACATTTGAAGGTGAGTAGGAAGTCAATTTCTGAGGAATTATTTCCTTCATGTGTTGCTGCTTATTTTCTGCAACACAAAGAATACAAAAATAAATTTTGAAAGAGTTAATTCATTCTGCTTCAGACAAGGAAACAGCTTCTCTAGCATCTAGTGGATTAGTGCCTTGCCTATGGGCAATGTTTAGGTTGAAAAACTCCCTTATTGTCAGGTTTTATCCTCCAAAAACTTGTTAAATCTGTCCTGTCAGCTAATTTTTCTAACAGTGGAACCTTAAATTAAAGCTGAGAAAATAGCCACAAATAGCCGCCCACCTCCCCTGTGCCGTTTCCCCTTCTGCTTCTCCTGGACCTTCCTGGTGAAGTGTTTGTAGGCCTCCGTCTTCTGGTACTTCTCCAGCTCCCGCATGTAGCGCTCTTTATCTTTCTCTGCCTCATCCAAATATCGCTGCAGGGAGAAGAAGAGAGGTGAGAGGAGCTGGAAGGACTCAGCCAAAGGGGGAAAAATATGAGACAGAGAAAAGAGATTTGGCAATAAGAACAGAGTGGGAGGGTGGATTTTGGGTTGACATGGCTCAGTGAGTGGGAGTTATTAATCCTAATCAGGATTTGTTACTTCAAAAAGACAAACAAGTTGACTTTCCAGACACTTGAACCATCTTTTAAAAAAATAAGTTTGCAAAATACAGAATTTTTTCCTAAGTTCTCCCTCCAAAACAGAAAGGGTAAGCAAGAATGATTTATTATCACATACCATCGGAATAAAAGTACAACAGTTATATCCTATAAATTGAAAATTCTGGATTGGTTCTCCTTGCCCTGACAGTACAATCCCCCAAAATTTAAAAAAGAAAAAAAAAGAAAAAAGAAAAAAAAAGTGTTGCAGTAACTTGGTTTTGCCACTGGGGGGAGCCCTTGAAAAGATAGATGTAAGGGTTTTAAAGTAGGGATTCATTCTTTACAAGTCTTTTTAGCCCAGCTGGCCCAAATACAGCACCTGGTTGGTTTACTGACCGAAACAAAGATGGCAGCCTCCTATTAGCACCACAGACTAACGGGACTTATTATATCTTACTCAAATTTATCAACAAGTCATCACAGATTGCCTTTTGTTTCTCAAACACAGGGTCTTGATTGGCTTCTAAAAAGCATTATCTGCTCTGGAGGACTAAAAAAAGGGGGTTTCTTAACAGAAAACTGTTGGTCACGTGGAGGATCGATTTTGATGGCAATTCAAACTCTCAGAGACGATTATGTAAAAAAATATATAAAAAGATGTCATATATGAAAGCTTTGACCACCAAGGAAAACATAAAACACCAACCTGTGTTTCATGTTGAGCTGAAAACTTTTACAGAATCAAAAGTCACAATGTGCTGCATATAGGATTTCTTTAAATGCCATTTTTGTGCCATGAGTGGAAAGTATTTTAATCAAATCTGACATCTTTCTGCAGTTCTTGTATCACAGTAGAGGCTGAAACTAGGAAACACAACACTGTACAGCTGTAATCGGGTTTGTGTCGATGTGTTCTCAGAAATTACTGACACCATGGACTCTGCACACGTTTGTTCCTCCACTCTCTTTGTGCTCAGAGTAAAATTAGATGAAAGTCGCAGCAGGTTTGAAGGAATCTGCCTGCGATCTGTGTGAAGCCTCGGCATGATGCAGGCGGATATTTCAGTGCAGCCTTTAAGGACAGTGTTGGTTGATGTTATCCACCTCTGCTGCTTTGATCTATATGAATACATTAGTGATGAACTCAGTGGAGAGGAACACAGAGCAGCACTTTTCTTCTTCACTGACCTGCTTCTCCTCGGGGGGCAGCTTGCTCCACTCGTTGCCCAGCATCCTGGTGATCTCTGGGAAAGGCACGTCTGGACGCTCTGCCCGTAGTTGCTCCCGTCTGTCATTCATGAAGCGAACGTAGCCCGTCAGTGGGGCTTTGGGTGCATTGCTGTCCTTCATCGGCTTCTTCCTCTTCCTCCCTTTGGTCCAGCTGCCACGTCGAGGCTTCTACAGAGACAACACAAACAGAAATATTTGATGTTTTGGGAAAGCAGGTTATACTTTTAAAACTTTATTTTGCAGAAGAACTGAAGCCATCTTTGAAATCATTTTCTTCAAGCTTTACCTCATCTCCATTTCTCTGTCCGTTGTTATCAGCGTTTGCTGCAGGAGAGCCAGTCTGCTCATCCATGGCTTCTCTGACAACTGGGAGATCTAGAGGGACAGACCATAAAACAAACCTTCTCTTATTAGTACTTCATTAGAATTTCCCAATGCTATCTCAACTATATCATCCTCTGTCTATATATCTTGCTAACCAGGGGACAAAGAAAATACAAGCACACATATTGCTGCCACATGAAGTCTGGTTAAGCCTCTGGAGACAGGCTAGGACTAAAGCTTGGAGCATTATCACCAGGGATGCAGCCAAGCAAGGAAATAGACAGCAGACTTTCCTTTCTGCAGCAGTATCTTTCTCCACCCCATCTTGGCTCCAACTCTCCTCTTGGCCAGCCACATTTCCTCTAATAGAAATGTCTTGCTGCTACCAATCACAATTGAGCAAAGGAGTGAAAAATCCCATAACCCCCACCGCTGAGATACAAATGTTGCCTAGTTTCAACAGGAAGAATTAATGTTGTGGCACTGCCTCGTAATTAGAGATAAGAGATCGCCTACGTACAAAAAAATGCTTTCAAAATAAAAGTTCTGTATCTAAACTTGGGCATTTTTTTCTATAAAATAGATTAATTTATTTGGAAGATGACATTTCTAACTGTTATGCCAGTTTGAATGTGGGAAAGAAGCCCAGGTAAACGTCTAAAAAAAGGAACAACATCATTGTGTTTCAACTCTGACCTCTAAATTACTGAGTGGGAAGTGAGCCTCTGTATCCTGGATGTGGTTTCTGCCCCCCTGACACCAAACACTGTGGGAAAAGTCAGAGGAATAAACCAGACTACCATCAAAAAGCCCCTTTGGGATTGAGAATATGTGGGGGGAAATTCCCCTAACAGCACTACAGTTTACAGCGACGGCAAGTTGGGGTTTCTTTTCAAGCACTTTGATGCCTGAGGTCATTTTTAAGTGATGCTTTTATCACATGTACAGTTCAAAGATGTACAGTTACAACTTTTTTCTGTTGTAAACTCAGCCTACTTAAATGTTGTCTGCAAGTTTTCCAAGAAGGCCACAAGCTAAAATGCATTATTCTATAATAAATGTGTTTTCCTTATTTAAAGAGTTGCTGGAATTAAACCTTTTTTTGACTTCTTTTTCCTCTCTGCACATGCGAAGTCAGGACCAGAGTCTTCTGCTTCTACGGTTCAGAAAGGGCCCTGTTGTCTGCTGCATGCTATTTTGAACTTGTCTGAGAAAAATACGAAAATAATATAACTAATAGCTTATTAAACTTATTTTTAGGTTTCTCTCCAATAAACTTACCCTATCTAATAAAACTATGCAACAGTGCACCCTGCTGGATAAATGGAGAAACTGCGTCGCTCAATGATGGCATAAAAAATTGTTTGTTGTACTTTTCCAACGAAATGCGTGACTTTAAGACTGTTCTTTGTAACTGTGCTTTTGAGGCATTAGTATTTAATAAAATGCAAGCCCATATGGCTTACGTGGTGTAAATTTTAGCACCGAAATCCCATTAGTACCAATTATGCTAACCTCACTAACTGAAATACAAGGCCATCATCGAAACAATGATGCTAATTTATCCAATTTGTAGCGTGATACTGAGCTAATTGTTGTTGACACCACACAGGGTTGCTACTATACTCTTAAAACTGATATTTCGATTTCAACGAAATTAGCAGTCATACATTATCCCCCGATCCATGAGCACTATGCTAAGGCTTTGACTAATGTTTATATCTGGCAAGCTGCATTTCTGAAGCCCAAAGCGGTGATTAAAAGCCGATTTTGAAATAGATAAGACGTGTTTTGGAAAGGTTACCATCAGAATAGTTGGTTACCTTGCTGTTTAAATATCAAACTTGACCGAAATGTCGATAAAATGTGTACCAGCGGCTTGGCCAAACCACACTCTTTTTAGCTAACGTTCAATATGCTAACACGTAGATAGACGTCAATAACGTCCTTTCTACAGGTGCAGTTCATTGAAATGTGTTTTTTGTAACAGCCAAAATTTGCTGTATTTCCCCAAAAAGACTGATATGTGCCTAAAACCGCATTTTCTCCCAAACCAGGGACTCCTTTAGCAGCAATAGCCAACTCGCCTTTTAGCTTTTTCTGCTGTTACACAGTGCTAACAGGCAGCTAACGGTTAGCTCGAAGACGCGAGCCACGAGCCCTCTATGATTTACGTTGACGCTCCATTTTAGAAATTTGTAAGTCATTATATCACATCTTTTATATGTAAAAACATCTAGTAAATACTAACCTTAAATAAAGTTATCCGATGCTGTTTTATATCAGTCGAAGTAATTTTCCTAATCAAAACAATACAGCATCCAGGCCATAGAACCGTAACACATAGACATGCAAGCGTCGCGCAACCTCGCCCTGCAAAAACATGGCATTGATGGCTGACATATCTCTTTCTGTATACCATGTACATTATTTTGTTAATTTCTGGGGCTTTGTCGCATTGATAGTTCAGGTGACAAACAAAGAAAAGTTAGGTTACTTTAATTTTACACATAGATCAGTAACCCTAACCCTAACCTGGGTTATTTTCAGGTAGTTTAAGAAATAGAGCTATGAAACATTTTGACTGTGGAAATACTTTAAAACCAAGAGTACAAAATGTGAGTTTGAAGTTTATTTAGCATTCCCTTACCATCAGTGAAGCATTTGCTATACACATTTTTTTCCAACACATGCTCAATATGTGAGGTCACCTAAACTAATGATGAGATACCAATAGTGAACAGAACATTTCAATTAACAAGATACAGTAAAACAAAATATAAGGTTAATATAAAAACCTTATAAATCAAATGAAACAGTGTCAGCAAATCATAGAAAAAAAAAATAAATGTAAAAAAATAAATGAAAAATAACTTTGATGCAGTAACCCTAAAATGTAAATTATAGAGACATATATATCACAACTGGACACATTTAGCAGACAATGCAGTGACTTAAGATCCAGAACATGGCAATAAATAAATAAATAAATCAATATGTATCTCCTCTCAAAAAAAAAAAAAAAAAACCCACACAGAGCTGCCAATTGAATTTCCTCTAATATGACCTGCTCTATATTATTTGATTCTATGGCTCAGCCTGGTCACCTTTTTCTTCTTGTGTGCAGCCCAGTGTCTTTGAGGGTGTTGCCTCCCCCTAGTGTCCACTTTGTGTACTACATTTCTTAAATTTATGTGAAACATTTTCAGTTAACCCTCCTGACACATCTCTAGCTTTAATTATCAGACACAGTAAGCTCAGCACCCGTGTGTGTGTGAGAATGAATGAAGAAGAAGATATCTTTCATCAGCTTCTGACTTTTGTAGGTCACTCCGGCATTATGCTGCAAGCAGCAGAGCTGGCAAGCTTTCAGGCCTCTTTTGTAGTTTGTAAGGCATCCTTTTAATGCCTGTAGTGCAGCTGTAATTTGTAATTCTGCCATCACTTCTTATTTCCCTGTCCTCTCTTCTCTTTGTAACTTAGTGAGTGTTTAAGTTCTTCCAGTACACGGTAGCAATAGTGCTGCTGGAGACCCTGGGGTACAATCAACTTCTGCAAGCAATCAGATCCTCATATTGCTCTGAGTACCCCCAATACATTGGTAAACAGTTTCATTCATGGGAGAAAAATACACAAAGTCTGCTTTAATGCTTGTACAAAGCATCCCTCTCAGCACAGCCTGGTCTCTTCGGGCTAATACGGCCTCTCCTTGCAGAAAATTCACAATCATGTTACTGTCCTTTTGGTGACAGAATACACAGGATTAATAACCACCGTCCCAGACCGGATGAAGCTGCCTAACTTGTAAGATAGAAAGTAAGAGGGAGTGAGAAGACTAATACTTTAATTCCAAATTAACAGATCGCAAATCAACACCCAGGCGAGAGTAACCTAACTGTAGCGGCAGTCTAATTGAAACTTTGATTGCAATCTCACCGTAATTATCCAGAGTTAATCCAAGCTAATTCTCAGGCTCATTACACACAGGTTGGGTACATGCAGAGTTTAGGAAAGAAAGTCTGAGACAAAATCAGGACACTGAACCCTGACTGTTCCTGCATTTCCATATCGTGTAGATAGGCAAATCAATTGCTGAGGACACGAGATGTTATCCAGAAAGGTCTACTGGAGTTTCCCTGAGAGAGAAATCCTCTCTGAATAAGGTCTGAAAACACTCGTTCTGGATTTCTGCCACAAAACATCCCAAAACCAGTCTGACATTTGGTGCCTTCTTTGTAAAAACATGGATACTATTTTTCCATACGTTATCCCTGATGACTCTAATGTAATCAAGGCGTCAGCATCAAGTGACATGCAGGAAACGGGCCACAGGTTAGATCCAAAACTGGCCTGTTTTTATAAACATTTGCATAAATTCGATTTGTCATCTTTGAAAACTTTTAAACTTTGATCCAAGAATCTTTTGGCTGCACAGCAAAAATTTGTAATTTGTTATCAGAAAGTGTCCTCCACTCTGTGGCTGTTATTTTTATGCTAGGACATATATATATTTTCAAACTATCGTAGTGCTTTTCACACATGTACAGAACTCAAAGAAATGTTCCTTTAATTTTTAATTTGCATGTTTTTGCATGTGTACATACACAGAAACAGCCACACCTGTCACCCCGATTTTCCTAGAATGTTCCTTCTTGTCCGAAAATTTCTGTTGCTAGTCACAGTATATTTCTGTGAGAGCCCAGCAAGAAATCTTTAGAAAAACATGCAACTGGTTTTCTGACTGCTTTTGCTACTATGTCAAAACGTGCTAGTGTAGCATGAATGAAGTGCAGAGGCTACCAATTTGAATGACCTTTTTTTCCTTTTTGTTCTTTTTTCTGCTTTTTTCCCTTTTCAGGATCCCCACATGGGATCATTCATTACCAATTTGTGTTCAGCATGATGACTTGGTGCAGTTTCACAATGGATACCCTTTCTGATACAACCCTCCTCATTTACCCAGTCTTGTGAGTGAGAGCACTAATAAGGACGCAAGCTTGTGATCCCCTGGTGTCTGGGTAGGAATTTTCATCATCTATCACTGTTTAATAGTTAAACAGGATATATGTTTTGTAAGAATGAGGCAAGCATGTTTTACGGTAATACTCTATTATATTATATATATTATGAAACCTTTACTTAAAGGGGCTGTTAGGAGTTTCTAAGTGATCTTGAATATATCTCCCTTCCAGATATATGCCTAATTGTAATCCACACATTAAAATGAGATTATCAATGCCAGTATTTCAGGTTACAGGGTATTTAAAATTGCTACTACCTAGCTTCTCTCTATGACAACACCACAGCGGCTGACAAAGTTCAGTTGTGAGAAAAGATATCTGTGCTTTTCTCTGCTGAAATGATTTCCGTGATTAACTTTGTAGTGATGGTGGACACCGGAGCCTCACTGACAGACAGAAAAAGGACAGAAGAGCAGAAGAAAGATAAACAGGATGCTCATTTTTTTCTGATGCTGTTTTCACATTAGCCTGCAGTTACGTCAGAGCACCGGGCTGATTGCACAACATACAGCCAGCTGCTACGTTTGCTTGAAGTCACTAACAAACTGTAGGGTCTAATCACTCTTGACTCTACCTCCCAACATATCTTACAATCCCTGAAAAAAATACACGAGATGGCAGCTGTCAATCATCTTAACGATGATTGACAGCTGCCATCTCGTGCTGCCATGTTACGTTAAGACTAGTTTTTAACCTTGTATAACAAATGAAAACGAAACTTTTCAGAAAAAAAGAGAACTTGAATAGAAGACAGCCAAATGATATCTTCAAATCACTACAACAATCGGACGTGAGAAACATTTCTACGAGGACTATTAATTTTTCAAAGTTTGACCACAGCCCATCTGGAATGATTGGAAACACGGATTTTTTAACCTATATTGCAGCCGGCCACCAGGGGGAGCAGTTTTGGTGGAGACCTCACTTCGAGCCGAGCAAGCGAATGTCCATTTTTTTTTACGGTCTATGGTTCCAATCAAAAAATTAAGAGTAAGTCAATCACCAAGCCCTGCGTGGTAGATGACTCTGAGCTTCCTATAGTGCTACAGGTAGCTGGCTACTACAACGTTTGCTTGATGTCAAGTTTCAAACCGTAGCGCTTCTTTACTGTCCTGATAAATACCTTACCTTGGTGCGTTGCATCCAGTAAAGAGTTGTCTTGAACAAAAAAGACATGTTTTGATTTGATTGTAGTAAATATTAAAAGAAAACAAAAACCACAGTGTTCATCAGACTCCAGGCCAGAAGGTGGCGAGGCAGTCCAATTAAAACAGATCCTCGTAAAAGCATCTTCAACATTTTTAAAGAAAGTTTATCAATACTCTCAGTCAAATTACATCCAGAGTGCAGATACACTTTTTATTACACTCCCACTCACGATTTATGGAGAACAATTCCTCAATAGATTGATTTCCTCTGTCTAATAATGGTTCAGGTGCGTGCCAAGACAGAGGTCCACTTTCAAAGAATTACTTTCAAGCAACTCCCAGGGAATCCCCCTGTACACTGAGCATGTATGTGCTCAAGTTCATACAGCAGCAGTACAAAAGCAAGTTTCCCTGTGGGGTTTCAGATGAGTTCAGGCCCCTTTTCAAATGTCTTGTAGCTGTGTTGCATTCAGAGTTTGCTGTCAGAGTCAAAAAACTGACATCTTCGGCTTTTCTACAATGCAGTTCTCCCTGCAAGACATCACTGAACATGAAAGAAAAATAGCAAGTCCACTAGACTCACACCAAAGCCTGACATTTGGTTTTGATGTTTTAGATGGCTGCGAAGAACTGGGGGTAGAAACTCGGCTGAAGCTGCTCTGTTGAACTTTTTAACAGATTTAGTTCAAAGAAGGCTCACGGATGCAACCTGAAGCTGTTTTTCAGAGGTTTTGAGATTTCCTCCCCTTGGTGATTTGCTAACAATTACACAAAGAGGTACACAAATTAGCCATGGTAATTATAGCTGAAGTGAGCAGAAAAAGCATCTGCCAATAATATGGTAATCCCTACCAGCAGACATCCCATATTTTCACTCTCTAACAGTCATGAATTAACAAGAGGTAGCTATGCCTGTGGAATCGTTTTTGTCACTAATTGGCTCTCTTGGAAGACAGGAATGATGCAGGCCAACTGGAAACTCCCAGCAGGAGCAGATCTGGCTCAGTGTTTGCCCTCGTTTTTGTCTTACCATTTAGTGCGGGTGGTCAGGGAAGAGGAGGGATGGATGTGGCGTGACACTGTCTCAGTTTGGTCCTCTGTCAGCATCTTCCTGCACTATCCTGTCCCTTTCCTTTACCATTCCTCCACAGCACCTTGTTCATATAATAATAAAAAAAGAGTAAAAAGAGTCGCTGTGGTCAGCTCATTGTGTGTAGTGTCACAGCAAATAACCGAAGCCATGAAAGCCAGGTTCAGTCAGCTCTGAACTGGAGCCTCTTCAGATCCCAGCAGGCCTGCGGGGCACAGCATCCAGCTGTCCCCTGTACTGTTCTCCACCTGTCATGTTGTGTTGAATCATCTGGTGTCGGCCAGAGAAGTTTAGTGCAGAGGAGGAAAGGTTTGCAGCCACTGGCCCTCTGCGGGTTGGCCATATGTCCTTGCCAGTCAGCCTGGGTGGCCTGGGAAGTGGCAAAACTGCAGGCTTCAAAGTGTCCTCACGCCTCAGGATAACAAGGGTGGTAATGTCACATGACATGCCAGGAAGGTGAGAAAAGAGGGTAGAGCTAAGGAGGCAGTGGATCAGCTCAATAACAGTGATGCTATAGAGTAAAGAAGTGTGATTTACACTGATCTGACAGCATAGCACTTTTAATTATGATCCCTTATGCACGAGATGTCAGCGCCTGTCTTTGCATCACTTTTTCACAGTCGGAGGAGGTGAAGGCTCGAAGTCTATCTTTATAGTCTGATGGTTCTAACAACTGATTGTTAGGACCCGAGGGTACCAGAAGCCCAAATCAGAAGTCCTAGCAATAGCAGAATAAACTGTGTGGCATTGGCAGAGAAGATTTGGCAAATTTTTCAAGGATTGGCATGACCCACATGCTCAGCTCTGCTACTCATCCCACTAATGCATGTTCTTCGCAATTAAAAGTGAAATAAACAGGCTGGATTTAATGTTTGTGTTGGAGTTTGTAGAAATTAGCTAAATGATGTGGTCAAGTTGACCACAGTGGTTGATAGGGGTAGGAGAAAAAGTTGAAAATCAATACATCAGGATTTTTTGTTTGACAATATCAAAATCTGGACCCTTTGTCCTAAATTCATTTTTTCCCAAAATTCAAATTATTCACTTCATTCTTTGTTTATGAACTGGATTGGAAAAAGGTTATCTCTTTTCTCCAGCAGAGGGTGAAATGTTTCTTTTGGACTAATGTGATGTGCATTTTATGGAAAATATGGCTCCTGATATAGTCTTCAAACATGATAGAATAGAACAGTAAATACTTTATTTATCCCTGAGGGGAAATTCAGTGGTCACAGCAGCAATAACAAAAAAAAAAGTAAGAAAGTGTATATTGCAAAAAAATGTCCATAACAAAACAGATGATGACAGCTTGTCCATCATTGTCCAGTTCAGCCAGCCTCCACCTCCACAGGGTCCAGGACTGAGCTTCTTCAGTCATACTCCATCTCTGTCTCCTGGATCCTGTCTGCTCACAGCAGGTGAAGCTCTTCCAATGTGGTGTTGTTGTCTGGTGTTAGCTCTGTTAGCCACTTCTGAAAATAGCATGATGCTACTCTGCCCTCTGGTATTCCTTCTGTTGCTGGGTTAGCACAGCTAGCTCGTCAACCTTTTGGAGATAGATCTTACGTTCCCAATAACGATGGATAGAGGGCTAGGTCGATGTGGTCACTTCTTAGTTCACACCTGAAAACCAGCACGTCGTCCTCACCTTCTTCTCCTCACCTAATGGGAAAACATCAGGCCTTGCACCAGTTAGCATTGACATGCTACAGGCTGCTAACAGCTGATTTCACATGTAAACAATGTGGTCATGGATACATGTAGGATCTCCAGACAAACACAGGAGCAAAAACAGCAAAAATATCACTGAAGACAAAACCAGTTTGGTGTCTACAAAAAGCAAATGAACCATACAAAGTAATGATCCACTCACATGGTCTGGTGTTAAAAACCCAAACAAAAAAGCACAAAAATAATAAATGAAGACTAGCAATTTGAATCAAATCAGCACCCCCAAAAAATCACAATTGAATCAAATTGAGAGAATAGCATATCCTACCAGCCCTTGTGGTTACATAGCTTTCATGTTCCATGTACACTATTGCAGAGAACGGACCCGCTTTGAGATATACACTCACAATCCAAAAATTGTTCTTCATACAAACACACTCAACTAAAAACATCATCCATCTTAAATTAATATGTCCACATCATTTTTCAATTGGAAAAAACATCTCTTGGTCTTTAAATACAACAGATTTGATTTTCACCCCAAAATAAGCCACATCGTATTAGGAACAAACAGGAGTTATCATTCTGCACATCTCAGCCATGTGAGACTCAGATCGGATTTTCTGAATACATAATGCTATAAATTTGATGTGTATCCATGGATAGCTGTATAGACGCACAGGTGGCACATTCATTAAATAACACAAACACTGAAAGGTCATACTTCCACCACAGAAACCCCCCTATAGAGCCTGTAATTGGCTTGGGTTTTAAGAATCCTGCTGCATTCATTAAGATGTTGATGAAAAATATATTTACTGCAGCTCCGTCATGCCCCTGTGCTTCAAGAATGGTATTTAATATTAATACCACCTTGTGTTGTTTGAGAAAAGTATGCCAACATGTGCTACATAATGCATTCATTAGCTCAGTTAATGACCTCATCAGATGAACTGGTTATGGTTCAGTGTGTGATGGTGAATAAGGGGAGAAAATAGGCACTGGCACAAAGTACAGCTGTGAGCATTGCTGATATCACAGAGACCACGTGCTCAAAGGGTGCAAGGACTGTTGCATCACCTTGTTGCTATGCAACAGTCTAATTAGTCTTGGGTAACTAACCTGAGGAATCAAAGGAGTGTGGAAAGTTTTCTGATCCAGCTTTACACCAATCAAACCAACCAAGTGATTTTACTGATTGCTACCTGTCTTCTGGTTGAAACTAATCAGGAAAAATACCGACAGAGAGGTCCAGGTACTAAGAAAAAAAAAAAAACACGTCATACATAATCGAGGCCACAACAGCTACAGCTAGAATATCTTAAAACCCTCATTATCATCATCCCTTCATACTGTTTCACAAGGAGAGTTAAGCCTCTTTTTCAGCTCATCCAAATCGACCTTCAACAGAAAAAGTTTCTCTTACTCATTGGAAAAAGTATCTCCAATTTATGTTAACGTTTTAAATGAATGCTAATGGATTTACCTCATCAGGGACGTCTCTCATTTGATAATGTAAAACATAAAGTGATGCGAAGGCTGTCAGATTTTCAAGGAGAAAAGGGCAGTTTCTTGAACAATGGTGCCACACTGCATTTTGAAAAAAAAAAAAAAAGAAATCTCATTTCATTCTAATCAAAAGTAAGATGTTAAATTTATTTGTATTTAAAAATTTTAATGAAGGATGTGGATGCTAAATGTGAACAGAATTTCAGATTCTGAGGTAGAGCGCTTTGAAAGGCTTGTTCCAATGTGAGTGGACACAAAATCAGCCCAATTTGTGACAGCACAGATTGGTAAATTTCATAAATGACGTTAGGCCCAAAACATACCACCACACTTCATAACTTGTTGTTTGAAATAGATAAGCATGACTTCATAGAATGGCAACAATGGAGGAGGGTTCTTGAGTGCTTGGGATTTAAAAGAGACAGCCCCTGAAAAGCAGCCCTGAAATAAAAGTTTTTCAGGCACCAATCTGAGATCAGTAGCCTAACTATTTTTTTTTCTCTGCAGTTGAACTTCCAAAGCTATCACAGGGACTAGAGGATGATAAGCTCCATATCATCAGGGTTGTGTCTCAAGCAAGATGCAGAAAGTAGGTTCAGCTGACAGCAGGGGTGCATGTAGCCTAGTAATTTCTAAAAGTTTAAAAAATACACACAACAACACCACTAGAACTCACTTGTTTCCTTAATGAGTCTCTTTTTTAATTCATCATGTCACATGCACACACATAAAATGATATAACATTAAGCTTTCATACTAGTGTACAGTTTAACAAAGAATGCTGACTTTTGGAATCATTTGAATTAACTCATTAGCAAGTAATAAAAATAACTTCTTAATATGGCTTTTTAGGGCTGCAATGACAAATTGATAAATAGATAAAAATCATTTAGTGAAGGCGTTGACAACGTTTTTCCATAATTTTGCCATAATCAATGCACTTTACTGCACCATTTCTGTTTTAGTTCGTCTTCAGTTTAATTGTCTTCTTCCTTTTCATTGGATAATTCTGTGGTTGGTGAGAAGCTGGAGGTGCATTACCGCCACCTACTGGACTGGAGTGTAAATTACCTGTGCTGCAGGGCTGTATGCGTCACATGTAAACAGATCAGCGTGGCGGAGGGGGAAACAAGTGAACACGTGAATAATAGAGTTTGGGAGAATTTCCTGCTGAGTAAAAGCACACAGCGTGTTAATTGCAACATTTTCAAATGTGACCTCACATGGCACGGCAGTACGACTGCAATGATCCAGCACTTAGAACGTAAACATGTTGGGCTCATTGATGACGAGCCAGGGAGCTCAACAGCGAGGTAAGGAGCTTCAAAATCCCACATACACTCCTTTCATACGTTGTGAAATGCAGGGTATGTCTTTTAAGACTTGTTTGGTCTTTTTTTTTTTATCAAATTGTCACCAGGTTTGAAAACCATCAGGAGTTCACTAAACCAACGTTAGCGTTAGCATTAGCTTCTACCTAAAGTGACAGGGCAGAAGGGGTGTACAGTTTGACCTGCAGGTGAAAAGATTGAGGACACATTTTAATTAATTTGCCTTGGCTCACAAAATTCTTAATCTGATGACATAACAATGTATTTTCTACTAATTTGCCCATACTGTTAATTCTTTAAGTGACAATACATTCATGTCATTCATATTATATACTTAATAAATGTAGCATCTGGTCAGTTTAATTATTTTCATTTACGTTGTTTCTTTGTATTTATCTTTAAGCAAACAGTAGTCATCAGTTAAATAACAAGGCAAGTTTGGTTTTGCAAATTTTACAATTATGCATTCCCATCCCTTTTTTTATGATTCATCGGTCAATCCCAAATATAATTTTCAAAGTATTTGATTTCTACAATAATAATCGTTAGTTGCAGCACTATGGCTTTTTATTTTATTTTTTACCTTACTAAAATAAATAGGCAACTTTTTTTTAGTGTGCGTTGTGTATCTTATTTGTAGGGAGGCAACAAGACATGCAGCTGTTCCCCCTGACTCCAGCTGCACACTCAACACACAATCATTAGAGCTGTAGAGGTATCTCACCTTCTAATTTGACCCCTAAAAATTTCCATTACTTACAAAATGGTTAAGTTTTCTATCTTAAACTCAAATTTTCAGTGACAAGTCGGTCAATTAACAGTTTTGACCCCCCATTCAGCAGCTCTGGTCTCCACATCAAGGCGGTCCAGCAGCCTGTGGATGAACCTGCGTGAATCCTCATAACAAGTCTCATATCAAAGCACACCAATCACCTGTTCTGCAACACCCTGCTGTTATCTGACCTTTACCGTACTATGATGTACTGATTGAAATGTAAATTTAATGGAGCTCACTGACCTGCATGATGCACCGGTTTATTTTTGCATCTCTTGTATTTGCATCTTGTTTTTGTGTGCTTTTTTTGGATGGACAGTGCGTACCACTGAATTTAAATCACTCTGGTAAAGAAACACGCCCTGCTTATCACCCCATGATGAAATTAGCATTTGAAACAGTGCTCAAGTTTAACTGAAATGCTTAAAGAAGGGCTCTTCTATGCAACATTTCAGAGAGATATTGGGAAAAAAAGATTTTGATGCAGATTAGCTGTGAAAACAACAACAACAAAAAATCCATGTGTTTTATTTTTTTAAGCAGGTCAGATGATAGGCAAAGAGATCAATTCTAAACATCACTTTCATAGAACAAATCAGAGTAAGTTCTCTCTCAAAATTGCCCTTGAAATGTGTGTTTTTACAGCACGTTTTCACAGAACGACACAATAGAGGATAAAATAAGCCAGATGAGACCTTTAATGTGAGGCGGCCCAATTTCAAATGATTGCTCCAAAGCGACAAGACTGCCCTTTGTGCGGGGCTACAGAGGAGAGAGGAGGTGACAAAAGATAATAACTTGATGTATGACAATTCTGGAGCGAGCTTTAAATGTCTTATCTAAATTCATACACAATGACAGCGTCCCCAGCCATGTCACGTTTATCATTTCTGTTTCAGCGCCTTGCAGATAATGGACAAAAGAGAATCAATAAGTAAGAAAATCTGACTGAATGAACCACGGGGCCAAAGCAACAAGCTCTGATGAATGCACTCCATTTCCATGCATGCAGTATTGACTTTGCAGAGAATGGTCACGAGCCTTATTCAGAGGGTTTATGGAGTGTTTTATTCAACACCCTACATTTGGTTACAGCCAGGCATGAGAGAGAAGGAGTGTATGCAAGAAAGCTTTTTTATATTTGCAAAACTGATTTTCATATGTAAATGAGGGGAAACCTTGAGAGCAGAAAGTTAAAGGAGAAAATATACATATCATAGACATTCAGCACTTCATTGGCTTAACAACCAGCTCTGAGGTCTGAGGGCAAAATTTCATTAAAAAAAACAACAAAAAAACGTCTGACTTTTGCCGAATGCTTTCCTCCCTGGATGCTTCACTCGGCTTGATGCTAAATCTGAATACCAAGCATACTGCAGAGCGATGTTGTAAGCAGTTGATTCAAGTAACTTGTACCTCTTGAACTTTCAGTGTCGAAGACAGTAGATTTGGTGTCATAATAGACCAAAATCTTGACCAAACAGACAAGTTTGTAGAGCAGTGTTGTGGCTGTGTGTGGAGAGAGGCATTTGAGGCCTTGTTTACAAAACGTTTCATCTGAAAACCCAAAAACGCAGTGGAAAAAAAATCTGCGTTAACAGGAAAATGCTGAAGGACTGAAAACGCTGTAGTGATCATGCCAGGCCTGTACTTGGTGCTATAACTCTCTTGTCCAGAAGCAGCTTTTGGTAGATCTCCACTGAAGTCCAGTTGGGCCAAATACAAAGTGTAGAAGTGGAGCAACAGATGCACATTTTGTTGAAAGACAGTCAGCAGATTCAGCAGCACAAGCACAACACTGTAGTCTGTGATAATCGTAACAACGGTACTGTTGTCCAGTTGTATGGGCTTGAACGAAGCGGAGCGGGACGTCAGCGTTTCCACTGAAAACACAGCTTACTGTTTACATGGCAACGGTGTCGGCAGGGTTTCAGAAAAATTTCACTCTGGAGGCTGTTTTCAATAGTTTCCATTTTAGGTTGGCAACAATACTTTCACATCTCACCCTCAAATCGTGTAAACGGCTTCTGAGTTGACGACTGTGGCCTTGCTGCCTTTCCTTAGGGATTTTTTGTTCAAAGTAGTTTGTTTGTAGTAGTTCAAAGGTGCAGTATAAATAGGTCTGAATGCTGCAAAATGCTGTACTGGTGGGCTATGACAAGACAAGACTACTGATCTTGTCTTGATGTTGGGTTTCTGTAAAATGTAATACATTTTTTTTAATCAATACTGACAGTTCCAGATCTGTTATTGTTTTTAGAAAGCGTCTTGAGACAACTTTTTTATGATATGGTGTTACATAAATAATGATTGATTGCTGGGTTTAAAAAGCTGCACAGTGGTGCAATGGTTAGTGCTGCAGCCTCACAGCAAGGTCACCAGTTTGTTTCCTGGCTTAGCTGGTGTGTCTTTTTGTGTGAAGTTTGCATGTTCTCCCAGTGCATGCGTAGGTTCTCTCCGGGTCCTCTGGCTTCCTCCCACAGTTCAAAAACATGCTCATCAGGTTAATTGGACCCTCTAATTTTTCCTTAGGTGTAAGTGAATGGTTGTCTGTGTGTCAGCCCTGTGATTGACTTGAGATCAGTCCAGGGTGTACCCCGCCTCCAGCCAATGACAGCTGGGATAGGCTCAAGCCATCCATGATCCTGAACAGAACAAGCGGTTCAGAAAATGAATGAATGAATAAACAAGCTTTCCAATGGTATAAGATTTATTGCCAAGAAACGTCGGAACAAAGAAATAATCTGCTAAACATAAACGTCATTACTTTAAGTGCTACGTTTATATGTCCCTTAGCATTATTCTCTGTTGCAAAAAGCTGTAAACTACAGTGGCCCTGAGAGGTCACAGTGCAGAAGCTTAAGAAAAAACACATGCAAAAAGACAAAACACAAGTAAATAAGAAAACATCTTCATCAATTTAACAACACGTGCGCAGCATTTGGAAAACACACTGCAAAGACCACAACACAAGACATTAAGAAAATGCTCTGCAAATACACCGCAATACAAGGGAAGTGTTTAAAAGTGATGCACATGTCCCAACACGCTTGTTGTTGACGCAGATTTTTAAGACTCAAAATCATCAACTAACATGTCCGGACATGTGTATCACTTTTAAATGTTCTCTGGAAACACTTCTTGTTGAGTCGCAGTGTATTTGCAGCGTGTTTTCTAAATGCTGGGCACGTATTGTCAAATTGATGGGGACGTTTTTTTTTTAACGTACTTGTTTTTTGTCTTGTTGCATGTGTTTTCTTGAATTGCAGCACTGTGAGCTCTCAGGGCCACTGTAGTTTTCAGCTTTCACCTGTAATAATTGTGTAGCGTTTAAAAAGCTTAGGCATCTCTCTCTGAAACGGACTACCGTGTAACAGTTCCAGTTTAATAAATTCATGACACTCTTACAGAAACACGTCGTTTTAGTGTGTGTGCAGCAAAAAAGCGGCTCATTGTGGCTGTGACAAATTCCAGTCATGGATGTCGTGTTGGATCAGAAGCATGATTACATTTGGACCATGTTTTGCATTGGTGTGAATACGCCTGTGTTCTCTGTTGAGCAACATAACCTGAAGTGTGACAGCCGAGTATGTTCCTGATTCCATGACGGCGTGCAATCACGTTAGGGAAATTTTCCACGCCACATGAAGGAGGCAGGCAAAATAAATGTGTTGTTACATGAAGATGTCCTCCCTCACTCCTCTCCCTGAGGTAACACTGATGGACTTGTTGGGATATCAGCGAGGTCACCATCTGTGTACTTAAGCCATACATGTATCTGCACTTCAAGGTGTTATATGCATTTGTTCCCCCACAGTGAAAGCAAACATGCTTGCGACTTTGGGGAATAGTTGTCCGTCATGTCCTTTAATGTACATGATGGGTACTGGACAGCAAAGATGTGTCCTTTTAGCGCCTGACCTGGTCACACAACAAACACACTGAGATGCATGTGACGCTGTTTGATGTGCAGCGAATGCACCGACACGGACTGACCTCTGTGCGCATGAGTGTTCAGCGTTGCAATTCACAAGGTCCAGCACCAACAGCGGCACAAACTTTGCTTCTGTGTGTGTCCAAAAACACAGGAAAACAACTTATTTGTACAAGCAGAAAAGTATCAGGAGCCACAAATGCACAGAGAAATATCTGGCCCGGGGGGGAGTTTTAATGGACGACATTTTTCTTTAAAAGAATGTGATTTCAAACTTGTCCCACTGCTGCTCCTTTTCTCCAGCCTCGCTGAACTAATTGAAGCACACATGTGCATGAGAACACCCTCCACTTTCAAACTTGTGGCACCAAATAAGTTGCTTCCGTGATGTTATGCAGCGGGGCACGTGTTTTGTCCTCCGCTTTAAAATTTCCCTGACTTTTCCCCCTCTCTTTCCTCACTCTGACCTCGCTGCCAGGCTTGCCTTCCTCTTCCCCTCAACCCTGTTTCCCCTCATCTTTCTTCTTCCTCTTCCCCCCTTGTCTTCTTTTGCCTCAGGCAAAGTCCTTCCACTCCTTCGCCTTGCTCAAATCCAGGCTGCGTGCAGTCACGGCGTTGCGCGGGCTGGTTGACGGCGCAATTTAATTAGCAAGTCAGGCGATAAATTACCCCAGCAATTATAAGGCAGCCCCCCTTTTTCAGTTCACGCCTATAGGGAGAGCTCTTTACACAAACTGGTGTGCAGACATGACACTTCGCTTACGAATTCAAACGCGGCCTCTCCCTTCTCCAAAATGATGTAAATACAGTTGTGAGTGTCCCTCTCCAAAGAGCCAAGCTCCATTTCCTCCTGTCTTGGTAGCAGACGAGCTTTATCTGCTGTTACAGGGCTCTGGCTTTGGCAGAGGACCAGGAAGCACTGAGGAGAGAACACAGAGTCGACTTCAATAGCCCACACACGCGCGCAAATGCAAAAAGACGTGTTCACACGCAAACACACGGTTAAGACGAAGCACCCAGCCGGTGTGTCCTTGGTGTTTCACTTCCGGCTGATCAGAGAGGACTTTCGGAGGTGAGCAGTACTTCACAGAATTTTTCTGTTTCATTCATCAAATATGTTCTTTGAGGATGATTGTTTCCCTCTTTTTAAGTGAATTAGTAATGATGATGACTCATGCTTTGAGCGCTCTTCTTTCAACCATGCTGCCACACATAAAACTATTTCCTGTGAATATGTGCCTCATGAATTCTGCATTTTAGACTCCTGTACCCCAAAGTACTGCTCTGGAAGACATCTGCCTTCAGCTTAGTGTGTCAGCTTAAGTCCCAGGGTAGAGACGTCCAACAAATGACTCATATGTGTCTTACACCAGCACTGAAGCTATTGTCTATTTTCTTAGCTTGTATTGCGTCCTAACATCTTAGTGTTGTGTTACGTAAAGTTTTTTGATAGTTCTGCTTAAGTCCAGCTTGACTTTAAAGCCACCATCAACTGTGCATTGAAGACTTGAACATGCGCAGAAATAACAGCCAGAACAATCACATTTTTTTTGTTTATTGGTTTATAACAAGGACAAAATCACCGCTCTGAAACCAAACTATACTGCATTTGTGTTGGGGCTTTTTTTATTTTTGTTTAACCAGATGAAGGTGTTTTTATGTAGCATTTTATTATGACTGGGCTTTCAGACTGTATGTAATGCCTTAAGTAAACAAAGGTATGGACTTGATCACCGAAAAGATTAAGAAGTGCCACAGGACAACTTTCAGTTTAAGTTAGTGCGTTAACTAATGCTGGTTCTGCTCTGTTGTTTTTTCTGTTGCATCTCAGCTCCAGCAGATCTCTGCCCTTCAGATTAGATACACAAGACTTCTATTTAATAAATATTAATAATAACAAATCCGATTTTTGCCAAATGCTGCATCACTGCATCAATCTACTGGGCATATCGAGCAGGACAGGAAGTCAGCTCTAAATTGTTCACAATGTTTTCATATTGTTTACACACCAGCTCAGCTGTCAGCAGCATGTAGCATGTCGTTGCTAATGGGTGCAAGGCCAGATTTCTCCCCACAAGGTGAGAAAAAGAAGGTGAGGACGACGTTCTATTCTATTCTATTCTATTCTATTCTATTCTATTCTATTCTATTCTGTTTTAAGATTAAAGTGGTAAGGAAAGTTGTCACAAGTATTACAGACAGAGTTCATACTTCCTCTTTGGTCAGTCAGCTGAGTCAGCTATTGTCTTGATTGGCTTTGCTCCAGTACACTTGACATTACACGCTGTACCTGCTCGGCTCATGTCAGAGCGCCCCACACACTCCAGGATTTCTAGTTGCAAATATTAAGCATGTTCATTATCTATGATCTCTCAATCTGAGGCCTACAACCCACACCACTGGAAAAGCACACACAATGTCATTTGCAGACATCAGACAATCAGGCCTTTGCACTTGGCTTTGATCGTAAGGAGGAGATCGGGACTAAAATCAGCCTGTTATCCTATAGTGTGTACCTGCCTTAGGAGAAAATCCAGCTTTGTAGTAAAGGCCTCAGGTCGGCTTCAGCCTTCTTATATCAGCTCTCAGCTGATTGCCAGCAGCAGTGTGAGAGCCTCACAGGTGTTCCTGATACCTGCTAATTAGTGATGCACTTTGTTGTAATAAAAACACATTAGATTCGTAACATGAATTGCGTTAAGATTCTTCAGCTTTGTTTAAAACAGACACATTTTAAAACTTTATACAATCTTAGACAGAAAAATGCAGTTATTTTTCCTAAATATTTTTAAGTTTGTGACAGTTTCATTATTTTACATATGCCAAGAGGCAAACACAAACAGATACGGGAGGAATTTTTTTTTTGTGTGTTGTTGTTCATTTATCCATTTATTTTTTATGCACCTTATCCTCTTTTTTTTTTTAACCATTTCCTCTTTTTCCACCTCAGCTTCTTGAGCTTTGGTGGTCATAGTTTTTTCCTGCTCGGACAGTCAGATTTTTTTCATCTGGAGCTCTAGGATTCTGGTCTTCATGTCTGTGACCCTGTCAGCTAAAGTCTGATTCTTCTGTTCCAGGTCTCTCTTCTCCTGCTTGATCTTGTTTATTTGAGAGGTAGACTCCTTCTTCTTTTTGGAAAACTGCTCCTTTGAATTTCTGCTCCCAAGGAACGATTTTTTTGGACCTGGTTGTTCTGTCTTCTGATCTGGGCTGTGGTCTGGATAAGTCTTGTAGAAAGATCCCCTTACCCTTCCTGAGTTCCTTGATGACACTGTCTCTGTTGGAGCACTAGCTTCATAGTCTCCAGCTTCATTTCATTTTGTTTTTGCAGAGAAACAGTCCTCTAGCTCTCAAGACATGCCTGAACATCTCATCTCCAAGCTCAGAGACTCTCTGCTTCTCTGCCTTCAACTGAGCATCAATGGTTTCCACTTGCTCCTTGTGGAGACACTGGGCAGCCTTCATCTGCTCCTCCATGAATTGGCATTTATTCTTGAGGAGAGAGATCTCATTCTCTTATTTCCAGATAGTGTGGATGTGTTTCTGGAGTTCCTCTTTGAACCCATTTTCTCTGAGGTCAATGAGTCCCTCCAGGCGATTCACCCTGTAATTACCGTTGTGGATTCTTTGGCTCATTTTAATTTTTTTCATCGTGCCACTTCTCTGAGCTCTCTGCCCTCTCCTGCTTAAGGCTTTGGATTGTATTATTGGCTCCATCCTTGGCTTGTGTGAGCTCTTGAACCCTGGCTGATGACACTCCATGAAAGGCAGCACTTTGCTGACTGTTCGAGTTCATTGTTTCTCTATCGATGTTTCAAGTAAACCCTTGTTGATTAAAATCTCTGCAGTAGATGGTAGATAAATCTCTCTGGTAGACTGTCAACTGCAATCTCTAAAGTAGATCCTGACTGTAAGGACAAAAGCGTGTGGTTGCAGGGAGTCTATGTCTGTAACATGGTAGGTCTATTACATGCATAGACCTGCAGTGGGAAAATTGTCCTATTTCACTGTAAACAGTAAAAATAAAAAATTGAAATTCTTGTTCTTTAGTTTACCCGAAGGTTAGTAAAATAAGATCTGACATTGAAAAAAAAATTAAAACAAAAAACTTGCGAAGCATCAGATTAAATTATGTAACCAATTTTATGCACATTTAATCCTTATCTTGAAAAAATATCCTCAGCCCTCCAGCATTTATCCCCTTTATAATTACTAATTTTTGTGTATTTTTCAAAATAAAAATCATGTTATAAAAAGGGCATTTAAAGGGTTAAAATAATGAAATATTATTTAATATTTGGTGTTTTTGATTAGGACTAAAGTTGATTGAATAATTTGAGCAAAAAAAACAGCAGAAAAACAATTAAGTTGATGTGTTTTCACAGCAGTTTTTGGTAGAGGACATTTTTGTCCTCTAATTTCCTCAAAGGGTTGTAAATTGGGAAAATCTCTAATGTGAGTTTTAAAATTTTGCATGAAAAAACCTTACAAAAATCATTTCATATAGAGCAATAAAACTAAAATTATACCCAAAATTTGGGCAAAAAATTAAAAAAAAAGGACAAAAGGTCCCTGTTCATCCCTGATGTTTAAACACTTAAAAAAAGAAGTCCCAATTTGGGTCTTCCTCCAATTTTATTGATTGATTGATTGATTGATTGATTGATTGATTTATTCATTTTATGCTTTCTATCATGACAGAGCCAGCAAGAAACACAATAAAACTTAGGTCATGGTGCCTCTAATGCATAAAGAAAAACAGCTATTATTGTGGTAATATGTACCTGGATTACAACTAAAAACAAGTATTAGGTAAATAAGTAGTAAATAAGAAAGTTAATATTTTCTATTTGGTATATTTATTTATTTATTTATCACTCAGGAAATACAACTCTTGTTAACTAATTAGGAAAAAGGCCACAGGGAAACTGACATTCAATAATATTTTCAGTATTGCATTGGAGGTTATAGTGACATTTAGAGTGAAACAAATAGCTATTAGGGCTTATTACAAAGCCACATGCAGCTGTGTAAGGGTGGTTTTTAAAGACTCAAAGTCAGGCTGATTAAACTTCAAAATGTTATTTTAAAAAAGTCAGAGGAGCTCTGGTTAGTGGCTAAAAATTGTCAGTGTTGAATGAAAGCCTCCAGGCTCCTGATCTATCCTCTCGTCTTAGGTCGACAGTTACTTACAGCACTTCCCAGCGATACCATTTGCTTTACATGACATTTGCTTGCAATGTATGGCTAATCATTGTGTTGACTAAGGGGGCTGTTACGTGTAGTATCATCACCGTGCACTCACATTTTCTTCAGTAGCTCCAAGAAAATCATGTCAGACTTATCGCTGAACAATTAATGAGGTGGAGATACAAAGTCCAGGCACACGTGGTGGCTGTGCTATGAAAGCATTAAAGCACTAAAAAGACTGGCCTTTGTTCAACCGGAGAGGAGAGCTGAGCGTAGTGGAGGGCGACTGGAAAAATGAGGCAGCCTTTGCAAAATAAGTCCAAGTAATCCATCAGATGCCAGGCCTCATTATGGCTGTGGGTACAGCATGAAAAGAGAGCCCTTTATCTGGGCTTCCTGTTCTTATTAGTAGCACTCAAGCACAGGATAGTAGCAGCCCCTCCTTTATCCTCTACCTTGGCGCTGGGTGGGGGGTGGGGGGGCGCTGCTGACATGGAAAGGCAAAGTTGTTCCCTGGCCAGGTCTGTTGCCAGGCCTGCCAAAAAGCGAGAACAAATTTGTGTGTGTGTGTTGTTTTTGCACTAAAGACTGTATATGTGCACACACTGCTCCAGGAGAGGCTCGATAGTCACTGCTGGAAATTCTTACCCCAGCTGCAGCACATCCTCCCCCATCACTGATGGTAGCCAACTTCAAAATGGTTTAAGTGAGGCTGAGCAACTTGTTTTCAGAGTGGACACACACAAATACATTATGACAGTGGATTTTCAAACACAAGGTCCACCAATCTGCACAATGAGGTACAAAGAAGAGGAATGATTTTTTCCTCATTGTCTCATCCTCGTCCAATGGGTACACTTCCAAACCTCCAAATAAGGAAACATTAATTTTACCACCAGCTCCTATTTATGGGCTCATTGCAGTTTTCATCAGTGCCTCTTTCAACACAATGGGAAGGTGAAAAACAATGTCTCATTTTAATACAGCTCTATAGGTTAACAGTTCCACTGAAAACAGACCCTGTGTGAGAGATGCAGTGTACTTGTTGTCTGGTACTTTTCACAGAAACTGTGATTTTCCTGGAGCTCTTTGGAAAGGGCTCCTACCTTCTCTGCATGACAGCTACAAATGTAAACCAGGGGCACAAACATGGTGCATTGTTTTGATATTTTTGTAGTTAAATTTTAGTCAACTGGGACATTTAATGTTTGATAAACACTTGTTGGGACTCAAGGCAGTGCCTGGGAAAGGGACAGTTGACCAGGAAAGTCACCTCTGGTACAGACAATCTATTAAAGGGCAACTCCGTTTTTTTGACACCTGGACCTTATTTATAGGTGTGTGCATGCTCATATACTCACTCAGACAAACATCGTGCAGCTCGGAGTCCTTCAGAAGTTATTTAGATCCAACTGATTTTAGCCGCACTTAGCCGGGGCCACGGCAAGGGAGCTTCAGCGGGGAACATAATCTCTGCAAAATCGCTCATATCGGCTATATTTTTTCATCTATCGCTATCCATCGTTACCACAAACACGCTCCTCTTCTGTTGCCATAGGCGAACACAGTCCACAAACGCACTAGTTTGCATTGAGTCGTGGACGTGCTCCTGTTTGTTGTTCTCGAGCCAACTCTTTGTCTCTCTCCCTCTGCATCCTTCTTTCATGGAGCTCCTTGTCCATGTACTCAGGCTCAAACTGGTAAGGACAACCGTCAAACTCGAAGTCGTAGTCTGAAGACGGGAGACGAGCTGACTTTATAACACTGGCGATGGATGAAAAAATATAGCCAAAATGAGCGATTTTGCAGAGACTATGTCCTGCGCTGAAGCTCCCTTGGATCTAAATAACTTCTGAAGGACTCCGAGCTGCACGATGTTTGTCTGAGTGAGTATATGAGCATGCACACACCTATGAATAATGTCAAGGTGTCAAAAAACCGGAGTTGCCCTTTAAATTTGCTGTTTTCAATGAAATTTATTCTTGTGTTGTTTGGTGTGGTTTAAGCTAACGTGGTTTCATTAGTTTAAAAGTAGATGTAAGCTAATGCTCTTACCTTTATCTTTACCAATTCACTCTGCAATTTATCAAAATAGGTGCATAAACTAAGTCAGAAAAGCTGCTGTTAGCATTAGCCATTAGCTATTACTGTAGTCAGCTAAGGCTGCTTTTATCTTAGGTACCTAGTTTATAAGATTGTTAAACTTGCTAGCTTATGCTACCTCCAGCCAGGATATTAATTTTTGTAATGTTTGTATTGTTAGGTAAAAAGTAGGCGTAAGCTTATGTTAAATGTTATCTAATGGTTGCTGACTTGTATGTAATTTGTTGTTCTAAAGTGAGACATACACCAATATGATTAAAGAAATATAAAAAGTTTTTCAAAATCAACCTTTTTGATTGATCAAAAGAGATAAGTTTGCAAAGTCAGAAAAGCTACCATCGGTTAGTGTTGATTTACCAATATTACTCTTAGCCAGGAAACTAATTCTTGAATTTTTTAGTGCCATACATTAAATAGTATCGTTAGCTTAAAGGCAGGTGAATGCTAATGTCAGGAAAAGCTACCATTAGCATTTAGCTAAGTCATAGCCATTTTCACCCATAACTGTTGGCTCTCTAGTGATGCTGTCAGCCGAGTTTCACTTGTGTTGTAGATTAGTTTGAATTGTTTGCTCAGAAGTGTTGAATGCTAACGTTAACTCTTGTGTCCTGTTAGCTTACATATCAAATGAGTTGTTCAGCCTCATACCTCTTTGAAATTATGCTTGATGAATGGAGCAGCAGTGAAACCAGATTCCCCATGCTTACACTTGGCTCATCCTGAACACAGCAGCACAGCTTTACTGCTGTGTTTGAGCTTCCCACACAAAGCGTAACATCAGAGGAAAATGGCCACTGTGGGAATATACTGAATACTGCTGAGTATGACAATATGAAGAGGAATGATCCCATTCAGAATGATAAGCAACGCCACGCTGGGTGAGAATGACAACTACTCCATCACACATTTTTGGCCTCTTGGGATTTTTCTGCCAAACTTGTGCTTTTTGTGTTATAAACATTAATGAACCAGAAACTTACAAGGGAAGTATTAGAGATTACAACAAAGTAAAAGCCAGACCAATTCTGCTAAATCAACCATTACATTAAATCTCCTCTTCGTTGTGGTGCTGTTTAAACTGATGCAATGCTCGATGAGACCAGCAGAGGACAGTAGCTGACAGTAGTGGCAGCACGTCACTGTCTGAGCTGTCCAGATGAAGGGCAGCACGGTCTGTGGGACATCAAGGAATCCTGAAGTATGGCAGGTGGAGCGAGAAATGCCCTGAAAAGAAAGGAGAACAAATGGCACAAAGACAGCAAATTAACCCATCTCCAAAGATGAGGGGCTTCAATTATCACAGCCAGAGACGAGCAGACAGTGCGTGAGGGGAGCCGGATTGAACTTTTCAAAGAAGTGGTGGCGCAGCGTGAGGGTCATTATAAAAAGAGAAGCCGCCACTTGACAGAATGAAAGGTGGCAAATGGGAGCGAACTCATGCACTCCGAATACCAAGGGTTCTTTAAGGGCAAGTAGGAAGACGGATGCCTCAGAGTGTATGTACAAGCCTTACAGTCAGTATTTTGACATCCCTCATCTGCCTTTCCCTCCTTCCCTTCCTCTTCCTCTCATTCTCCACAGGCTCTCAGACTTTTCACTAATCAAAGTGGTAGCCTTGACAGAAAGATATGGACGAACCAGAGATGAATCTGCTTTCCTCATGTGCAAAAACAACCACAAACAATGCAAAAATAACACACACATGAGCACTGCAAGCTGTATATAATGATATGTATTTGTGAGAGTGTTTCCGTGTGTGTGCGAGAGTGTTTGCATTCAAATTCTGTAAACACCTGTCATGAGTGCGCGCTCATCAATATGGTCCCATCATCTGCATGTCAAAGGTTACCAAACAAGCTCACGGCTGAGCAAGCAGTGGGATCAAACACGGCGGAGCAGGAGGCAAATCAGTTGACTTTTCCCCCAGACGGGATGACTACTGACAGCCGCTCACAGCCTCAATACAAACACGCGCACTAAACAACCCTCCAGTGCTCACACACACGCATAATTTTCCCGTCTATCTAGCCCTCCACTATGCATGCGGCTAATTGGGGCCTGATGAGAAAATCTTCTTCACTGGGGTGGGGAGAGTGCTGAGGATATCGCCAGCCAACACAAATGGAGTCACAGAACAGTCCCACAGATAACATCTCCGCCAGCACCTCCGAAACCCCACAGGATTCTTTTTTCCTCTCTGTCTTTTCTTCAGGAGCTGGCATGGATGAACATAAAGGGACCTAATTGAGGGTCATTTCCTCTGGGAGTCAGTCAGACTGGCTGTATTATTCACCCGATCCAATATGCAGTTGGCTGCCTTCTTTTCCATTCTCTGCCTCAGGCTTTCACTCGTGTCCTACTTCAGTCCACAAGGTGCTCTCAGGCTCTTGAAAGAGGCCTGGAGGACACATAGGGGGCCTCTCTCTCCTCAGCAACACCACTGATATGTATGAACTTAGCCTCCTGGACTTGTGGGAATTGATTTGACCAAAGTATGGCTGATTATATTAGAAGTTCATGATCAGTTCAGTTTCTTAATCCCTTTGTACTCTGGTTACACTGTAAACCTGGATAAGTTGAGTTTACTTAAAAAAAGGTTGCAAACCCTTAAAAAAACTAAGTCATGAAAAATGGAAACTTAAGATGATTTAACTCAACGTCTTAAGTAGTTACGATTATGCAAATTCTATTGAATGTCTTTAACCAAATAAACCTGATGCTGTTTGTTTCAAATTGAAATATTAAGTAATGTTAAAAAATGTTGCATATGACTGTAAAACACAATAAGTTGACCTAACTCAAAACTGAGAGATTTGATATCAATAAATTTGTGTTATGAATTAAGTAGATGTAATAAAAAATTTGAAGCAGATCGGAACAACTAAACTAAATAACATTGTAAAATACAGCTGGGTCTCATATCCACAGTGTTCCCTCCTCGCTCATGGTTACAAACGCGGTCACAACAAAAATCAGCTCTGATTTCATAACTTGGCACAGGTTATCTGAGCCACGGCACTTACCGGTGGTCTGTGCTTCATGGCACGGGGTCTCGTACCTATTGATTTTGCAGTGTGTCCAATGGTTAATTTATGTATATTAATTAAAATTTTTGACTTGACTATCATGCTGTTTAGGCCAATTTTGAAATTAAGTGTGATAAAGAAATATTTGCAGACAGCCAGTCCGCATAGACAACGGATTGATGCCACAAGAGGCACAGATGGCTTGTCCATGCTGTGACGCACAGACAAACAGTCCGTGTCATGTGGAGCACAGACAATCTGTGCCGCTACTGCACGTCTAGAAGTACAGCAGGGTCTTATATCGACTGCATCCCCTCCTCACTCACGGTTACAAAACGCAGTCACAAACTAATGAATTTAAGTTGTACTTACTTAAACTGTAACAAAAAGTTAAATCTTCTCAGAAATCATCAGTTTAACACTGAGAACTCAGACATTTGAGTAAATTGAATTTACTAACAAATTTAAAGTTTTTATAGCTTAATCCAATTGAGTAATTTGAACTTTGGGGTTTACAGTGCAGATGTCAACCTGACTGTCAGAGCTAATGCTATCAAAGCGTTATGCAGACTCCAAATCAGTTCAAATAAACTAATTAAATAACACTATTCACTTCTGGAAAAAAGGCTTGGTTATCTGTGAGCGCGAAGCCCTCACAGCTCAGACAGTGATATCCAGGCAACCCTTGAATTCATCCCTCCTATTCTCTCCACACTCGCCATTCTTCCAAATACAAAGCTAATATGCAGCGGGCCTGACAGTCACTACTGCGTGAGAAGCCATTTACATAAGCTTGTGTATACGGCCATTGTGATGATAATAGGCGTGTGATCTCCTGTGTCAGCGAATGAGAAAAACATCTCATCCATTCAAATAGATATGTCAGCCAAAGCATTAGCCTCCCCTATAATTGGCCACAGAGGTCACCCTGGCAAAGCCGGGAAGCAACATTTATTGTGGCACAAGAATTTGTTGTCGCTCATTCGCCCTCCTCTCTGCTCATGCCCAACTGAAATGTGACACCCGGCCAGCCCCATGCCGGTCCCACTGCCCGTCTGTGGGTTCTGTGAGACTTCTGTAATGGTTCCCATTAATATCACTCATATCTGCAGAGAGCATGTGTTTTTCTCTAAGTGCGTTATTTGTGGCTGATGATTTCAAACTAACATCAAACCCTGACCTTGCAGCGACAACACTGCTGTTAATCTAGATGTTCTGGTTTTATAATTTCTGTGCTGCACAGATATTTCTAAGAAAGGGGCTCTGCAGAGACAGGGGAGAGCTGGGAAAAAAAACACTGTGTTTGACAGAATGATGCAAGACCAAATGAAAAATGACTGTTAGCACAGATTATGCCGGGAACAAAAACATTTTTCAACTGGTTATGATACAGACTCCCTTTAGCGGTGATGCCTCAGTGACAGAAGTAAACAAGAAAGTCTGCTACAGATTGGTTGTTTCTACATGTTTTTTCTCTGCTATCACCATGCAGGTTGGAACAGAAGAGTACATCCTTTGAACACATGAACTAACATTAACCACTGATATTTTCAGGACAATTTCATGTCATTACGGACTGTAAATTTTAGGCTGAGCATCTCAAATGTGCACCATACACTGAGATCTCATAGAAAGCCTGTTTCAGAATTTTTCACACATCTGCTCACCCTGCTTCTCCCTACTTTTTTATCAGAGTACTGGCAGGAGAAAGTCCATTTGATCTTCAAGTGAGTGCAGAATTAGCTTCACGAGTTAATGAGTGGTCCACTCAGAGCATGCCATGACATCTCTGGGAAAACAGGAGCATATGTTTGAGTCTGCTTATTTTGCAACAGCAAAACAGAAAAAAAATGGTTTAATATTGTGGCAAACAGACCTTGAGCTTCTTCTTTGACAAAAATACAACAGAGGACCTTTTGATATATCTGTTCTGAGAGCAACAACAGAAATCACATTGTGAAAATAAAGAAGTCCGTCAATATAATTGCCTCTGCAATCGGATTTCACGCTGTGCGCAGTGTGAGCGGTGCTCAGCACCAAAGCGAAGCAACAATACGAGTTGCAGGAATTGTTTACTCGGCTGAGAGGATGGAGGTGTGCAGCCTGTTGCCTGCGGCTCGACATCCAGTTGAATGCTTTTAATGCAAAGCAGAGGCAGCAGGATATGTTCACTTTGCATTACCAGTAACTTAATACAGCCGCAAGAGAGTTTACAGTAAACAGAGAGGCTGATATCAATAAGAATGAGGCGCAGATTGTTACACTGCTTGGGAATGAGTCAGCCACTCCAGGTGAAGGGACGCCATGGCGAATTATCAGAAAGTAAATGAGAATCAAATCAGGTTTCTTATCTTAATGTCTTCCCACAACAGAAAAGACATTACAAAGAGGCTTTTTCCCCATATCACTTAAGGGATAAACAAAATGGAAATCAACCACTGCTTCATGAAACTACACAGATCAATGTGAAAAATCACACATGGTGCTTGTTTTTGCAGCAACATTAGAAAGCAGACAGACATAATTCCCACTGTAGAGCTGTCCTGTTGCCATTAAATCATAGACTCTTTCTACGTGGGTAACAAATGCTATAGTGCCTGCACTTTGCATACTACTGAAGCAAATGTATTGGTTTGAAGAGGGACCTTGTAATCTGGTGACTTCCACCCAAGTGTGGCGGTTATCTTTTTTCATGTAAGTGTAAAAAAAGGAAGGTTCCAGAGACGAGGAGGAAAAATCTCGTAGTTCAACAAGCTAGACAGATTTCTTGGATTTAAGCCAGATGTTGAACCAGTAAGTTTAAAGTTTTCTTTGTAAAAATAGTGTTATTATGCTTGATATGTGCCACATTCATCCGACCAGTCCAGAAACATGTCTGATTTCAAGTTATTTAAAGACAAAAATGAGGTCTGAATTGTTTGTAACAAGTAAAAATCTCTGCCAGTGGAGAAAAAAAATATGCTCCTCTAGTTTCTTGAAAATAGATGTAGTGGCTTAATACAAGAAACTTTTTTCTTATCACACTGGAAAATATTCTTACTTGTCAAAGCAATTTAGACCTCATTTTTATTTTTAAAGAAAACATTTTTCTGGAGTGGCCAGGTGACTGAGGCTCATATTCAGTCTAAAAAGACAGTTTTTACTGGAAATAAGACAAAAATACCTAGATTTTAGTTTTTTGCAGTGCAACTTTCCTGCTTTGTTGTTTGTTTCCTGTTGAGCTCAAGCTGTTATTACGTTCCAGCACACACTGTATGGTGAGTGTTTTTTTTCCATCTCTGCGGTTTAGAAGTTATTAGGATGGTTGGTAGCACTTTAGATTACAGCCCGCGTCTTACAGTGTAGTTTCCCGTCTCTTACAGTGTAGTTTCCTCAACTGTAGGGGTAACTCTCACACATGTACCTTGACATTTTGCGGTACCTATCGGGTAGTTACGCTCTCGTCTTACAGTGTAAGTCCTGGAGTCTTACAGTGTAGTTTTGTCAACTGTAGGGGTAACTCTCACACATGTACCTTGACATTTTGCGGTACCTATCGGGTAGTTACGCTCTCGTCTTACAGTGTAGTTTCCCGTCTCTTACAGTGTAGTTTCCTCAACTGTAGGGGTAACTCTCACACATGTACCTTGACATTTTGCGGTACCTATCGGGTAGTTACGCTCTCGTCTTACAGTGTAAGTCCTGGAGTCTTACAGTGTAGTTTCCCGTGTCTTACCATGAACTTGTCAAAACAGTGTAATTTTCCTGGGCATATGCTTTTGCTGTTAATGTGCCACTTCCTCTTAACAATCAGTATTGTGAATAAAGTAGACCAATGATGAACCTAAACACTGTAATGTATTGATGAGTATGTGTTTCAGACAATAATGATAAGACTTGCAGATGTAAAAAAAAAACTTTATTTTTTTTTTAACACACAGAGACCCCACATAGTAATTCACCTTTTAAGTAACCCGGCCATTAAGTTAACACTAGCCACTGCTTACTGTCTAACTGTCCAGTACTTCCACTGCGACAACCCACTACTTTACCTGTAACTACTGGTCAACAACTGGAACCGGGCTGGATTTTAAAGTGCACACTTGTTGGCTTTACTTACTGTGTAACTACCCACTACTTTACTGTAACTACTGGTCAACAACTGGAACCGGGCTGGATTATAAAGAGCACACTTGTTGGCTTGACTTACTGTGTAACTACCCACTACTTTACCTGTAACTACTGGTCAACAACTGGAACCGGGCTGGATTTTAAAGTGCACACTTGTTGGCTTTACTTACTGTGTAACTACCCACTACTTTACCTGTAACTACTGGTCAACAACTGGAACCGGGCTGGATTTTAAAGTGCACACTTGTTGGCTTTACTTACTGTGTAACTACCCACTACTTTACCTGTAACTACTGGTCAACAACTGGAACCGGGCTGGATTATAAAGTGCACAAATGTTGGCTTTACTTACAGTGTAACTACCCACTACCTTACCTGTAACTACTGGTCAACACCTGGAACCGGGGTGGATTATAAAGTGCACACTTGTTGGCTTTACTTACTGTGTAACTACCCACTACTTTACTGTAACTACTGGTCAACAACTGGAACCGGGCTGGATTATAAAGTGCACACATGTTGGCTTTACTTACTGTGTAACTACCCACTACTTTACTGTAACTACTGGTCAACAACTGGAACCGGGCTGGATTATAAAGTGCACACTTGTTCGCTGTACTTAATGTTCAACTACCCTCTACTAGTGTGCATTTTATAATCTAGTCCAGTTCCAGGTGTTGACCAGTAGTTACAGGTAAAGTGCTGGGTTGTTGCAGTGGAACTGTTGAAGCTACTGACATCTGTGTTTCTATGATGAATAATGCTTGGACACTTTATCCACACAGTTAGTCCGATCAGAGAGTAAAGGCAGATACACAGTTCACAGTTCAGTCATTTATGTATCCTTTAAGAAACAGCATTACAGCAGCGGCCGGATGCATGGAGAATGAATGAACGAAGAGGATGAATAATGTGTGTGACATCAACGTCCAACAGCCACTTATCAGTAGTGCATCTCAACAGGGTTGGCAGTGTATGGTATCTGAAACAATAAATAACAGAAGGTGAATCAAAGACAGTGTCTACCAGACGTTAATTATGCGCCCACTAGCTATTTAGCATTAGCAGTGCAACGTAAGGGAAACAAGAGCCAAAATTCCTGCCACATAATCAAACAAACTAAATGTTTATTCCCCTCTCAACACTCCTTAAAGATAACTTGTAAGCTATTAAAGTACTTACTTCCTCAAGAATGCATCACTGATAACTTATAAGATGTTTTGAAGATGCTTTTAAACAATCGCGGAATCCCTGTTTGGGATATACAACTTTTAGGACCCCAGGCTGCCCGCATAAAGGCATGAACGCAAATACGCAAAATCCTAAGGACCCCGGTCTGCCCTCTAAGTTGCCCGAATAAAATTATATACAAAATGCTTACAACACATCAACGAAGAACAAAGGCAATTTATAACAGAAAATACTGGATAGTTAGCCAGTAAGCAAAGACAAGTGTGATCTTAATGGATCAGTAACTTAAAAGGAGAATTACAATGTGGGGTCTCTGTGTGTATAAAAAAATAAAGATATTTTATACGTCTGAATATCATTATTATGTGAAACCCATACTCATCAATACATTACAGCTTTTAACTTTATCATTGGTCTACATAATCTTTATCCATGCTGATTCTTAAGAGGAAGTGATACATCAAGGTTTGCAGAGTTAGAGCATATGTCCAGGAAAATTACACTGTTTTGATGAGTTCATGGTAAGACACGGGAAACTACACTGTAAGACTCCGGGACTTACACTGTAAGACGCGAGCATAACTACCCGATAGGTACCGCAAAATGTCATGGTACATGTGTGAGAGTTACCCCTACAGTTGAGGAAACTACACTGTAAGAGACGGGAAACTACACTGTAAGACGAGAGCGTAACTACCCGATAGGTACCGCAAAATGTCAAGGTACATGTGTGAGAGTTACCCCTACAGTTGAGGAAACTACACTGTAAGAGACGGGAAACTACACTGTAAGACGCGGGCTGTAATCTAAAGTGCTACCGGATGGTTTGATTTTCCAATCAGAGGCACAGCTCAGGTCACATGACTGCCAGGTGCCCTATTGCTGCTTCGAAGAAAAACTCACAGCCATTGCTATAGCAAATGTGGATGCGTCGGTGGATCGGCTTCATTTCACGGTTTCAGGAACGGACGGATGACGTCACAGAGGCTACGTCCATGTTTTATACAGTCTACGGTGTAACCATGGACTGTTAGGGAAAAACAATGGATGTCATTTTGCTCGACTCAGGTCGCTACAAAACTGCCCCCCCCAGTGACTGGCTACAGTATAGGTCAAAACTCTGTCTCCCCAGCCATTCTGGAAAAGCTGTGGTCAAATTAAAGAAAAAAATAAAAACAGCTTGTAGTAATGTTTCTCATATCCATGGGTTGTGGTGGTATGAATATATTATTGAACTGCCTTGTAGTCAAGTCCACTTTTTTTTCCTGAAAAGCCTTGTTTTCATTAGTTATTAGATGTTAAGAGTAGAGCAGTTTTACATCATGTTTAATGAGGATTGACAGCTGTCATTCTTGTGTAGTTTATTAGGGAATAGAAAAATATGTAGAGCCAAGAAGAGATGAGACTCTCTAAAGAAAAAAATGCAAATGTTACACCATTTGAAAGGGAAATATTTTATTACCAAGAAGCATTGTGACTACAGAGAAATGATCTACCAACACTGACTTCCGTACTTTTTGGGCCATGTTTGTCCATCTCCAACCACACTTGGACCAAGGAAATTTACCATTGGCTCACATTAGACAGAGATTCTTGGTACAGATGCGTAACATGTTTGCTCTTTTAAAGAAACTGACTCTGTACATTCTGCCAACAGTTTATCCACTCCATAACTGGTGTCACATCTCCAGAGGATGGTGTCTGGGCCTTTTTTTTTCCTGCATAAATTGAGTCAACAGTTGAAATTGGACCCTGATGCTATCTCCGTCCTCAGAGATCATTTTTAATTCAACCCAAATGAATCTTTCTTCATTACATTTAGTGTTCAGATCCCCTCTAGCATTTGTTCTCTCAAATATGCTTGATTTTCTCCTTCCACTTTCACCAAATCTTCATCCAGCAGATGAAACTTTGGGGACTTTGGGGATTCTCTGGCTGGATTCGAAATGTCAAGGTCTGACCAATAACTGGAGCTTCAATTACAGGTCAAAGCAAAGTGACTTGTTTGATGCCATTGGGTTCAGAGGAGGAGTGTAACATTTGCAGAGGACAAATGTTAGAGGCGGCTGTTGCCTTGTCACTTTTTGTCTTTCTTTTTCCAAAGTCATCCCACGGTGTAATGCACCCAACTGTCATCATCTGCTCTCACCACTTCAGACCAACAGGAAGCTGAAACACTGTGTGCAGAGCGGATTGGCACAAGGTTCATGTGAAAATGAAAATTGACACTTCCAAGGGAAAGGGAACACGTTCATCATGAATTACAGGTTTGTTCAAGTGTAAAAATCAAAAGAGAGAAATCATTTCACCTGAATTTTGAGTGGGACTTTGATAGTAGAGCTAAAAAAAGATCTTTTACACTACTAAAGTTTGTTTGTTCAGTCTGAGGCTCCATTTGAAGAAGTGTTAGGAACCAAGCAGCAAGGCAAGGCACATGGGAGTACTTTGAAGGAAAGTTGTTTTTTATTCTACCCAAATCATGAAAACACAACTCAAATCAACAAGCTGAAACACAATGTGTGAACCAAACAAACAATCGTGACACAATGAGACACAGGGGAAAATACAAAGTGGTGTAGCCAAACCAAAGAACTAAAATTAGACCTGAATCCCCTTGATATCTGATAACACGGTCTAGCTTCATGATACATTCTGTGTAAAGTCCATACTCCTTGATCTTTGTCAAATATATCACCCAGAATGTCCCTTGATGTCAGAACTCTGGCTTAGCTACTGAGCCCAACCTCAGTAGCCACAAGCTTAAAATCTAATATAGCATCGTGTAGCACTTCAGTTCACCAAACAACACCAAACAAGACTCGATGGCAGAATCAGCTGTTTGGCATTGGCAATGGAAAGATTTGGCAAACTTTTCATGGACACAACCCACATACTCAGCTCTGCTGCTCATTTTACAAATCTATCTTCCTTTAAATTTAGGTTCTACAGTTTAATTTAGCAGATCCTTTTTTTTTTCCAAACATGCAACACAAGCAAGAATTTTGACAGAAGAAACCTAGTTTGTGCGACAAATTGCTACAAGTTGTTGAAGTGCACAAAAAAATAATGATGTAGAATAATCTAGCCAACTAACCACAAGTAATTGCTGCAACAATGCACTTCAACCTTCAACATCATTTAGTAGTTAGTGCTGAAAATTCACTAAGAGCTGGATCTTAGACCTTCTGACTCATTCTACCCCTAAGGACAAAGAGGAGAAGGTCTAGCTTAAGAGCCTAAGTGTTCCCTGAACAGATGAGTCTTCCGACATCTCTTAAAGTAGAAAGGGACTCTGCGGATCGTATAGAGTTAGGTAATTTGTTTCACCATTTGGGCACAACAGAGGAGAAGAGTCTGGCTAGAGATTTAGAGCCACACTGAGCTGGGAGCACCAGGCGTCTTTCATAAGCAGAGCGTGGTGGGGGAGTAGGAGTGTAGACCTGGCTGAGGGACCCCAGGTAGGCAGGAGCTGTTATTGTCAATATTTGTAAGCCAGAAGAAGAGCTTTATATTTGATACGAGCTGCCAATGGAAGCCATTGGAGACAGATTAACAGGGGGGTGACATGTGCTGTTTTGGGCTGGTTAAAGACCAGATGTACTACAATTCAAAAGAAAAATGCACAGCTTCTCAGATTAATTGCTGAGAAGCATTTTGACTTCAAAAAAATAATCTACCAAACACAAATTGTTATTGTTTTTGGGCTTAGTTTGTGCTTTTTATCTGATAAAAGTATTAATGATTTTTCATGTCCACAATTACACTTTGATCTAATTTCTGTGTTTGTACCAGGTATGTTTTTATCTGTGTTTTATTTCTAAGTGGGTTACATTCCCTCCCCAAAAACATTCCTTTGTTAGTCTGGCTCTGTGTGATCAAAACAATCACATCTATAGTTTTTTGTTCTATCTGTGGACATGTTGTCTTGTTACTTTCGCCCACAAACTATCACATAGAGTGTTGTCATCACCTGGAATTGGCAAAAAATGAGAACAGCAACGATAACAGGAGCAGATGCCTACACAATTCTCCCAGTTGTTTCAGATCATAACAAGCGGTCAACTCAAGTCCAAACCATTTTCAGCTCTCTTGTCCGACTTCTGAGATAAATGGAAAGCCTCAAGAGCCTGCTGCCTTTGGCACTTTCAGAAAGTGTCATCCCCTCCTGTCAGGCAACAACAACAACAACAACAACAACAACAACAACAACAACAACAACAACAACAACAGGACAATGACTGTACAGCTTAATTTAAACAATAAAGATTCAAAATGAAAAAATAAACAAAAGGTAATTTATTTTTCACTCAAAGGCGTCTGAAACCACCTGAAACTATTATAAATAACCAGAATTGGAGGGGCTGCCTTTGACTCTCTCCATAAGTGTGTGCAAACTCGCCATCCAGTAAACACACACATTCTTCAAGCAGCAGCAATTGCCTGGTTTTCTAAAGTTGAGAAAGTAAGCCGGATTTAAACTTCTCATTCCTTTTCCAAATTTGTTACACAGGCGCTGAACTTCCTGCATGTATAAACAACAAGTGCAGCCCAATAAATGCCTGTGAGGAGACACTGTAGTGTGTGACCCATTTGTGCTTTTTTCTGTATCCTGTCCCTCACTTTTTGCCCTGCCTTCCAGTGTGGCCTTTCTGAATGCCTAAAATAGTTTTGAACTCTGGTAACCTTTTGCACGGGTTGTTTTGTTCCAAGCCAGTCTTTATTTACTCCTGTGTCATAGTGTAGGTGGATTTCCAGCATTCATTTCTCTTATTGCTTGAAAAGTGCCTCATTTTGTATTTTTGTTTGTCCGTTTTTTTCCATTGTAGATCACCTGCATGACATAGCTTAGCATTTAGGGCTTAGCAGTAGACCTTTATTGTTAGAAGAAATATAACATGAAGCCTCGAGTTATAACTGCTTTGAAACATTCATGTGCTTCATCTAAATATGTCCAGTGTCAAGAGGTGAAAGACTTTGTGATTCAGTATTTACTGACTGAGTCAAAACCTGGTTCAACAAAAGGTCGAGATGTTACCAGTTTCTGGTAGCATGGACCAGCTGAGAAATGTTGGACAATGAAACCAAGGTGGAAGTCCAAATATCTATCTATCTATCTATCTATCTATCTATCTATCTATCTATCTATCTATCTATCTATCTATCTATCTATCTATCTATCTATCTATTTAACAAACTCGTTAAAACCCTAGGAAACTAAACCCTCAGAGGTGCTGAAGGGGTCAAAGCCACAGGGTTCCTTAAACATAACATCTGACTTGAGGAGCTTCTTGTTTTAAAGATGTACAAAGAAAAACAAGTATGACTTATTCAAGAAATGAACTTCATCTGCATTCAGAGGAGTCACAGGCACCTCTGGGTATTTGTGTTGTTTCATGCTCTTTCTCCAGCAATCAGAGTCTTTTCTCCCAGCGGGAGCGTACTTGATCACATGGCACTGAGATTGGCCTCCTTGTGTGTTAATGTTACACCTCTTCTCTGGGCATGGCTGCTGGCGACAGCATGCTTTTCTACACAGGATGATGAGAGGAGAACTGTGATTCTTATGCAGATGAGAGAAGCGCTGCACATGGACCCTTCCCCGAGTGCTGCGTTTCTGCCCCAGGCACTTTTACTACATCAAGTTCTCTGCTTCTCTTTGGCCATTATATACATAACACTCATCCATGAGGACGTTAATAATTGATTGCCCCCAGTACTGGCCAGTGTGTTGCATTGTTTTGTTGACACAGCCGAAGAACTCCAGCTCTGTGGTTTGTGGTCTTGGTTTCACATCTGCACTCTAAGGTAGATCAGACGGTCCTATAGGAGCCATGCTGAGCAGAATGCTCCTTCAGCATTAAAGCCTCTTATAGAAGATGCTCTTGCAATATAGCATGAAAATGATGTAGAACAATATTGCCACAGTAAAGTAAGATCTGAAATGACCTTTTGCTTGGAATGGTCTATCAAAGATTAAAATAAACACAGCGGTAGGGCAAGAATGATTAAAAATGCATTATCTGGAGATATAATAACTTTCTCGGTATTTCATCATCAGGATGTTGGCTAGTAATTAACCAGGGTTTCTCAAATTAACCGCTCACTCATGTTTAAGTTATATCTCACAGAGTCAAGCCATCTAAATGAAACATATTCTACTTATTTGAAGTGGTACCAAAGTCTGTTCTTCCAAAAATGATCTTCAAACTAGGAGATGAGAGCATGAGCATGTTAGCAAACAGCTAGCATCCTTAAAAGTTAAGAGTTAACAAGACAAAATAAAAAGAGGCACAACTGGAATCATCTGATTAGATGACGTGAACAATTTGTTAAATCTGAGGTTGGTTTTAAGACTTGTTCCTAGGTCAGCCCCCAGGGGGGGCTCTCTTTTGGTTTCATTTTTGGGGAGCCGTTCTGTCATCCCTTTGTTTAAGAGCATGAAAACATCACTAAATATCAGTGAGGTCACAGTCCCGAGGGAAAAATAAAGGAAAGTTTTACTATATGATGATTTTTACTCAACAATCCAAGCAGAGTTTATTATTTTAAAAAGTTCTCATTCTCTTTTCTAAGAAAAGAAACATTGGACTATTCCTGTAGAGAATAATTTCCCCTCTGTCAGGTCTCCACCCTCAATAGCGTGGTTACTAAGTATCCCAGAGAGGCTCTGCATGTGAGGGGGATTCTGTAATCAGGCCTCTGGTTTTAGCGTAAGAAATGAGGATTCAGAGAGATTTCAGCTCAGTGAGACAATGAGAGAAAACACCACACACTTTCAGATCCAATAATATGAAGACAGCAACCTAATCCAACTGTGGTAATGAGATTTGCGCGGCAACAGGGTGCATCTGAATGTCAGCCTGCTGTATTGCTGCATGAGTGATACGCGCTGAAGGTTACTGAGTGCTAGACGAAAAAAATTCAATCCCCCCGAACGGCTTATTCACCAGGCAGTTACAGCTGTTCACCTACTCACATGTCTGATCCTCACAGGCCACCTGTGTGGTTGTCAGGGTGACCAGTGTGTTTCATGCATCTGATATCTGGATTGTTCACTTGGATTATTGTTTCACCTGACATTTAGATCTGAGTCCCATGCTTCCCCTAAGAAGCTGAATTCTTTGCTTTCTTAATCCCCTGAATATATTCAAATAACTGGTCGAACTCTAATCTGTCAACATTACTATTAAAGAGGGGGTATTGTGTCTTCTTTGGCTTCAAACTTTCCCTGTGGTAGCCCCGTAATAGCTTTTTACATGATTCACAGATAAAAAGAATCTCAATTTTTCTCACTCTGGTGTTTTAGAAAACCCTTATTTCAGCCTCTCTCTGAAACACTTTATTTTAGCTGCTGTCTCTTTAAGGCTCCCCACTCCACAAACCCCCTTTCCTCTGATTGGCCAGCCCTTGGGAGGCCTGTTGGAGGCGGAGCTATGTGTTTTTTGAGTAATGCATTTTGAGAAGTCACTGGAATGTTATGTAATGCTAATCATGCGATTTAGGCCAATTGTGAAAATGTAAAAAGATATATTTATTTATTTTTGACGCAGACAGCCAGTCCACACGGACCATGCTGGTCCGTGCTGTGGCGCACAGACAAACAGTCTGTGACATGTGGAGCATGTACCACTGTGCTACTGTTGCACGTCTAGAAGTACAGCAGGGTCTAATAGGGACTGCGTCCCCTCCTCACTCACGGTTACAAAACGCAGTCACAAACCAATGATTTTAAGTTGTGCTTACTTAAACAGTAACCAAAGTGAAATCTACTCTACTCTATTTCAACACTGAAAACTCAGACATTTGACTAAATTGAACTAACAAACAAATTCTAAGTTTTCATAGCTTAATCCAACTGAGTAACTTGAACTTTGGGATTTGAACACTAGTATGAACATCCAAGGTGGTGACTTTATATCGATGCCTAAAATATAGGAAAGTAGAATACCCCCTCTTTAAGGCCCTTATTAATCTCTACCTCAATATAAACAAACTGTGCACTCACAGCAATTGCAAATGAAATAACTTCAGTGACGATTGCTCTAAGACTGCAAGGGAAACTCAGCTTCCTCTAAAATTTCCCCCCAAAAAGTGGTGATATGTTCTGCTGTGTGTACATTTTAGTGACAAAATATGCGCTAGAATTCCTTCATCTTTTGTTCAGAATCAGCTACCTATCACAGGTAACTGGCTCAACCTCCTTCTCATTCATCCCCGCAGCGTCTCAGGGCTTTAACACAGTCAGACACTGGGCGTCTTCTGACTTCAGCGGGGAAGCGTAGAGTGGGTTGTTCAACTGTGGAAACTGGACGGTCATTGGATAAACGCTGCGCTTTGTCCCGTCCATCTGACACTCAGCATCTCTGGGGGTCTAAGAGGCAGCGGATTGGCCTGGACTCTGGGCTTCTGCATGCATGATGGTTGGATGATCTGTCTGAGGCCGAATCCCTTTTTGATTGACAGTAAAATGAGCCAGTCAGTGGTCTTGAAGTATAACCCTCCACCGGAGCATCTTCTCAGTTCCGGAGGCTTTATCGATTCCCAGCGAGTTTACCTTTCTTAAAAGCGATAAGCGTTGAGAGAACACTAGTAAAATCCCTGGAAAAAACACCTGGTTGGTACAGCAGGGTCACAGATCATTTTATTGAAAAGGAAAGGGGGTTGAATTTTTGTTTAAATAAATAAACATGTTTATGATGTAGGCGGGAAAAAATGAGCTTCCCCTCCTTGACTGACCAGCAGCCGCCACTGAATTACTTCATACTTTAAAAAGAAAGTTTAGGTTTTATAACAGTGAGGATACATTACATATACAAATGCACACATACCAATCAAAGACCTTCCCACCTCCTTCTCTGCAGAAAGGACCTCCCACACACTCTTTATTTCCCCTGCAGGTGAGATTTTTTCACAGAGAAACACAACAAACCCTGCAACCTTTGCTAGTTCACGACTTTTAACAGCAGATATCACGTACATTTTATTTTTTGCAGCTCTGGTGAATCACAACAAGGAGGAACATCAAGTGATTTCTTTCTTTCTAAAAAAAAGAGAGAAAAAAAAGAGGGAAAGCTTTCCATCTGGTGTGACACAAACCAAAGTGACAACGAGACGAAGGACTGAATTCTTTCCAGCATAATTAGAGCAATAGGAGCACAACATGTGCCTGAGTAGATATTCTGTTAAGTGTTGTTTTTCTCACAATGAGTGAAGGAGTGGAGCAGCTTTTGTTCGACTCTGGGATTTGTATTCAAACAAATAAAATAAAAAGAAAAAAATAACTAAGAGAGATGTTGAGAGAATGAGAAACTGATGTATGTTTTCTTTAATGCAGTACTCAGACTCTTCTCCCCCAGAGCCATGAACATGCATGACTTGGCATCAAATACGGAGGGAAATGCAACCTGATTATTTAATTAGATATTCTTTTAGTCGAGTTGCTCCATAAGGATCAGTGAGTGTGGATACAGTATATGGAACGGCTCTTTTGATAAAGGAAACCCGTTCAGGAGTTAATGAGTGGAGCTAAGTTAATGAAGCTCTCGGATGACACAACACGCTTGGCCGTGCAAGGCAACATACATGCACACACATGCACACATTTCTATTAGTTAAAATTAGGATCCTGATAATCCCAAGGGTCTAATCTAAATATGAAGGAATAATTTGATTGAAATTATCATTATTTTATTTTTTGCAGGGAGTTATATGAATAACTGCTAGTTGTTGCTGCTGCATTAACGACAGGAGATGATATTCAGATCAGTTTGGCATCAGCACAGATTTAGCATTCCTTACTTTATGTCTTACCATATCTCAATGAAAGTGTTCACTCTTTTTAACTGTTTCAAGGTCCCATATTATGCTCCTCAGGGAATCGCTGACGTCGGCAAACCCCGGAAATTCCAAACAGCTGGTTTTAGGTCAGGATTTTACATTCACAAGCACTACTAAGTACAGGTTCTGTCATTGAATATCACATTTTGTGGGCTGGGAGGAAAGCCAAAGACCCACAAATTTCACTAAAAGACTTCATAAAGTGATTTTTGCACAATATGGGACCTTTAACTGTCAGAAAGTTCATGCATTTTGTATGTTTCACACATGCAAAACATACACACTCCCCTTCCTGCTGTGCACTCATCATCTGTTTGGGTATTTCAGCTTTGGTGGAGATTAAATAAAACCAAATGAATAAATGACAGATTTTGTACTTGTGATATATGACACATTTATGAATAATTCAAAAACAAATGGGTTGTTTTTGTCCACAAAGTAAAATTCTGCCATTTTTTTTAACATAGTGTATAGAGAGGCTAGCTTTTATATTTTCATTGGACTTGCAAAGACCAACTTTATCTGCAGCCTGTGATAGCCTGCCTAAGCTCTTCATACAACTGCACGAAAAAAACACCTATCCCTTTAAGAGCCACTACATAGTGCTTTCAAGAAGTAAAATATGTAAAGATGCTCTGTACATATATAAAAAGAGGCACACACAGATGAACAGCCGGTGTCTGTAACATGCAGAGACAGTATGCAGAGCATTTGGTGCTCTGTGCTCTTCCTCAGGCATGATTCAACCCGCCTGCTGCAAGGGATTATTTTCAGAAACTGTTGACTGCGGGGAAGTATTATACTGCAAATGAACATTTTTTTTCCCCACTCCCTGATTTGAATAAATCAAGCTTCAAACCATGTTTACGCTTTGTATTAGCACATATAGAATGTCCTCTCTTTAGGAAACAGCTTGGCCCACATTAATGTTCTGTCAGCTGCTGATTGCAACTGGTCAAAACTTGGAATCCCGCTCAGTGTGTGAGTGAGTGTGTGTGTGTGTGAAAATTTGGTATGCAGGCTGTTTATGCAGAATTCTCCACGATAAAATAAGTCTGCTGCCCTTCATGTTTGAATAATATTTTATAAAAAACAAATTATTTTCTGCAGCCAAAACATTTCCATGGGTGCTGTCCATGGTGCTGATCCTGGAGCAGTCCATGCTGCTCTCTGCCATCCGTGTTGGCAGGTTAGAGAGCTGCTGGTGGGGCCTGACAGTAAATGGGTTTTCCTCGGCATTTTGCGCTCAATAACACGAGAGTTTAAAATGAAAATAATGCTTCACTTTAATTGAAACTTTGCAATAACTGGATTTCCTCACAGGGGGCGAAGGGAAGTTAAACATCAGCAATGTTTGTTAATCAAATTACTGTTTAACCTCTCCGAAAATTCAGAGGGAACAGAAAGCCATGTTGTCTAAAATAAAAGAGGCTTTAATGGTGTTATTTATAGAGCAGATTTTAAAACAGGTGCTTTAACAAACAAGCAGAGAAAAGAACTCAGACGTGGCTGGATACAGCAACACTTTGTATAAAATAAATTCAATATGAAGTTAAACAAAGAGGACAGCTAGCCTACTTTAAAATGCTAAATTGCAGGAGAGAAGTAACAAATAAAAGAAAATGGAAAAAACTAAAACCATAAAAAGAAAAAAAAAAGAAAATAAAAGGTCTTAAAAAGAGGTTAAAGTAAGTAGATAAACACTGGCAATAAGGAGAATAATTAAAAAAAAACAAAACAAAAACAAACATAAAGTTTTAAAAGTAAAAAGACAATTAAAAGAAACTACGATAAGAGAAAACACAAGTAGGTGTACAAAAGTGAGCTCTAAGAAATGAGTTTACTAATTCTTTCACTCTTATCTCCTCAATTAGTTTTTTTTTTTTAGAGCCAAGCTGAGGGCTAAAGGAGGATCACCTTAAAGTTTTAGCTGATGCCACTGAGACATGAAGTTGGGACAACACATACAAAGTGATAGCATACCTCACTGTGTATAGCCTTAGGTGATATTGGCAGTTAGTAAAGAAATGCAACAATGTAAATGTGCAACAAAAGTGCAAATTTTCATTTATGTTTATATCTGCTTTAAACAAAATTATTTTTTACTATGGGGTTTGCACATTTAATCTACATGTAAACACACACAGTTAGCAGTTACAGAACTTGGTTCAATAAACTGTCTATAGAGGGATTATTTGTTATCAACAACGCTCGATGCTCACGCAACTTGGGTGCAGAAGCACTGCAGGGTATAACGGTTTGTAAACTGACGTGGAGGAGTTAACCACCAAAAAAAAAACCAAACAAATTTTTATACTAAATATTATCACTTATACGGATAGTACAGTATTTTCCGCACTATAAGGCGCACGTAAAAGCCTTCAGTTTTCTCAAAAGCCGACAGTGCGCCTTATATATACCCCTACCATAGTTAGGGGGCGTTGCTGGAGTAACAGCGGTGAGCAGTAAGAACCTGTAAAGAGGAATTCTGCTAAGTGCTAACATTAGCTCACAAGCTGGCCCAGGTTTCTTCTCATATTTATTGTTAGAGCAATACAGCGCCCCCCCAAAGGTCTGGCATTTGAACTGATCTCTGGAAACGGCTTTTGTGGACGGCAGAAACAGCTTTATCATTACAGCACGCTTTTTTTTTCAACGGCTCAGAAAATAGTTGGATAGGAAAATGTGTGGCTTCGTGTGGATGTAGCCTGAGTTTGACTGACTTATCTGACTGTTTTGTTGACATTCCCTTTAGCCCATCTCCATCTAGTAGATGCATAACACAACCCCAGCCACTACTATAGCTTCTACTCTATGCGCCTTATAATGCGGTGCGCCCTATATATGAAAACAGTTTTCAAATAGGCCATTTATTGAAGGTGCGCCCTATACTCCGAAGCGCCTTGTTGTGCCGAAAATACAGTGAATGGCTCCCAAGTTTGTGAAATAGCAGTGATCGGACAGAAGAGATCAGCAAGTGGACAGATATTAGGTGGACATATGTTTTCAGCAGAGAAATCAGGCGTGCAATTTAAACACACAACTGTCACTCTATGTTCATGGCTGCATTATCCGTGGACGCTTACCAGACTGTGACAGACCAGGATATTAACATGTGTCAATAAATCAGAAACCGTCCGAAACCAGAGATCACCAGTTAATCACTTTTTCTGTTGGCTGAGAGTCACCAGTTAGCATGGTCGCTATTAACTCCAAAACACTGGTTGCTCTGTTACGGTCGAAACTTGATAGACGTTGCCTCTGTTGTATAGTATCGTTTCTAAAAACTGATCACGGAACAACCATACATTTTTATGCTGATAACAGGTTAAATTTAGTATTTATAAAACATTAACTTGTCTGAATGAATGGAGCTAAACGCTGCTTCTGCGGTCAAGATGCATCAGTCCACGTCTTTTTGATGACGTAGACTCCTTGTTCCTGTTGTGCTGTAAAACCTAAAACCTGGCCTGGCTCTGTTTGACATGTTTGTTTATTGTTGTGGTAAAGTTAAATATGATCTGGGGCACGTACTACGAAGCTGGATTAGCTCTTAGCGAGATAACTTCCAGGATAAGTTTCGGGTTTTCCGTACTACGAATGTGGATCTCTTTTTATCCAGACACGTTGCCCCAGTAACTGATGCTGAACACCAAACCTGGTCCGGAGCAGGTTAAGTTCCAGGATAAGAGCTCACGGGTGTGACAGACCGCCCGCTGACCAATCGGTTCTCTCGGGCGAGCATGAAAGACCGCACAGTCACCAATTTGCTCAGCCGGAGTGAAGTCCTCCAGCACGGGACCACCCCCTGTCTTTTTGGCCCAACATTTTTTCTTATGGGCTGCGAATAAACAATATCTTACTGATCATCATAACTGAGACATTGTCAGGGAAAAGTAGAAATGTGTGCAAATGGAATCTTTCATACTGACCACTTTGAAGGATGTTTTTATATTTATTTTTTATTTGCTCCCACGTCCTTTTTCCCCACTGCTATTGCATCTGTAATACAAATTGCCTATAATGAGCGTTTTCCTTGGGATTTGTAGGAGAGTGGACCCTTTCTAATTATGATGTCGGATATGATGCTGATCACACACACACTGACTGACAACATGAATGAATAAGGACCTAACTGCCCGTGTCGTCACATGATGAGATAGGTCTATTAATATCAGCATTTAGGAAATTTACGCATTAACAGAGTCGGCGATTCTTTGCCAGCAATCCCTACGGCTTCTCGCGGCTGCAGTCATGTTGCTCCTGGCCTGGATAATACTGCGGTACTCCTCTTATTTTTGCAGGATTATTTGCTGCTCCTCCGCTGTAAAGTAGGCTGCTCTCTTCTCCATTGTGGAAAATGCTCCAGGGCCGCCAACCGCGCCCATTTCATGTGTGCGCGCACAGATCCCAGCCGGATTCACTTATCGAGTTGATAACGAGCTTCGTAGTACAGCAGATCTGGATGACGGAGATCGGGTGAAGTTCAGCCAGTTGTCGCAGAGTTATCCTGGATGACTTAATCCAGCTTCGTAGTACAGGCCCCTGGTGTTGACCAGATGTTTTGAGGTTTGGTTTTTAAATGTAGAACAGGCACAGATGACTCATGAAATGTCATCACACGGTGTGGTTTGATGGTAGTTTGAATGATTTACTGGAGATAAAGTTGTGTGAAAACCAGTGAAAATGGCGCTTAACTAGAGCAATGTGTACCCAGCACAAGCACGCCAATGACAATGTGCAAGCGGTCCAAAGGCTAGAGGTGCTCACTCTGCTAGTATAATAAAAATAATGTAGATTTTTCAATGCATTTGGTTGAAGCCGACTTTGAACATCAGAGAAAAACTTCCAGGAAGTGATCAAACATCTGAACTTTGCACCTTTGTTTGACGGTTTGACTACAGCTGTCCACCACCCCCTGATGTTTTCCCATCACAGCTGCATTGTTGGCTTTAAATCCTGACTCAGAGGACTCTGTTTGGAACAGTCCAGCAGAGGTCACATGGTCCTTGACCTCTTGATAGCCTCTGATTTTTGTCTTCCACCATTTTGTCCGGTCATCCATTTAGGGGCCTGCACCTGCTGAGCGCTGTGAGAGGACTGACGGTCTGCCTCAGCACAAGGCCGACGTTGTTACATCAAATTGTTGGATGTCTGTCTCACCTCTGCCTATTGACGGGTTCTTTGAAGCAGAGTGCCTTTCAGCAATGCATTTCAGTCCACTCTTCCTGTTAATATTTACTTTTCCAAGCTGCTCTGGGTGATAGAGGAGGTTGAAACAGACATTCACAGCAGGAGTTGATGTGAGAGTCGATAGCTTTCTTTGTATCTGTGAATTGACTCCTACCCTTTATTTGTTCCTGTAAACATGTCTGGAGATTAAAATCAGCGATAGTTCTGTGTCATGGTTTGAGTTTTCTGTTGTGTTTTTTGGATTTTCTTTTATGTCTTGAGTTTCTTGGTTCTTTGTGATTCTTGTGTTAACCTTCGTTATTCTTGTTGAGTGTCCTGTGTTTCCTGTTTTTGTCTTTGGTTTGTGTTCCTCGTTTTTGATGTATTTAGTCTTTGTCTTGAGTTTCCCTGTGTTTGGTTTAGTTCTCCTTGTGTTTCCCGCCTGTTTGATTGCCCCTCATGTGTTTTACCTGTGTCTTGTGTCACACTTTGAGTGGATTACTCCCCTGTCTATATAGTCTCTGTGTTTCTAGTGATCTTTGTAACAAGATGGGAACACAAGGAACACTAAACCAAACACACCAAACACACCAAACACAGGGAAACTCAAGACAGAGGCTGTTATCCAAACTGCCTACTACACTAGCAGTGCCTACTACTTAGGCTGAAATTTAGTTCCCAGTAGTCAGTATGCGAAAACTTGCAAAATCTGCGGTTTGCCAAAAATCCCTGAATATCATTCTGATCCAGGAAAATTTCCCAGTATGCAGCGGACCAGCCTACCTGGCATACTGTGTCCCACAATACACAGCGCTGTTTGTCAATGCAGGTGGCAGGTTTTAGTGAATTACCACCATCCAGTGGAATGAGTCTGCATTACAATTACAATACAACAACACTAAAATTAGATGGTCCGTGAGATAGAAGTGAAGTGATGAGAAAGAAACACCTGTAAATCTTGTCACTTCTGGTTGTAAAGGAGGTGTTTACTTCTACAAATTTATTAAAGCCCATTTAAAGACTAATGACTCCTTTTTAACCATACACGGATTATATGGAAGTAGTTTTTTATTAGCTGTAAAAATAAAAATCCAGATTAATTTTCAGTCAGTGATATAACTTTTGGTGTATGATAAGAAATCAAGAATGATAATTCTACTATGATATGATTAACAAGATAACTAAATGCAGAGATTTGCCCAAAGCTTGTTTTGTATATTTATATTAAAGGCAAAAAAACAACAACAACAACTACATCATCTGTAGCTCCCCCTTCAGAGTCTGGAAACCAAAGTAGTATACTACAAAACAGACCCAACAGGAAAGTCATACTACATACTACATGCAAAAGCAGTAGGTAGTATAAAGTGCCTATGACATTCACATGAAGTATGTAGTAGGCAGTTTGAAAAACAGCAAGAGACTTAATACATGTAAAAGACAGACCTACACATGACAAAAAAAAAAAAAAAAAAAATTAAAACCAAAAGGAACACAAACTAAAGACAAAAACAGGAAACACAGAGCACAAAAAAACAAACAATAAACAAACAAACAAACAAACAAACAAACAAAAAAAACAACAGTAAACCCAAACCATGACATTCTGTGTGAAAAGGTCTGTTTAAGTTTTACTTTGTCACTGTCATACATGTTCGACTTGTCTTGCTTGTTTTTATTGCTAAATGTTTAAAAGAAAGAAGCATTCATGTCATTCATTAAGGCAGGAACCTTGGCGGAACAAGCCGGCATGACTGAAACAGCATCAACCACCTGCACTCTGTTTGTCTTCATAAAGGAAAACTGTGATACAATCACATTACATGGACACACACTTAACCTCACTGAACTTTTAATTGCTTCAGATATTCAAAAAGTGTGATCACATAAATCCAATGTCTAAATGTTAGTGCACTCACATGTTCTCGAGACGCATACATAACTTGGCATCTTTATTTAATTCTCCCTCTCATTTCTTTTACATTCAATTTTAATTACCAGACCTATGGGAGATTAACTCCTGGCCTACCCTGCTCTCCGGAGATGTTGGATGTATGAGTACCTTCTGCTGCATTATTTAACTGTGTGGTGTGTCGAGGTCGCTGTGGCTTTCCGTGCCAGAGCTTCAGAATTAAAAATGTATCACAAGTGAAAAAGAGTGACTCCAATGTTTACGAGTGTGAAATCCAGCAGACCTGTTTCCAGACACAGGTGATTAAACCTCATTAACCCCTGTAGATAAAGGCACCAGCAGCAATACACCTCCAATCTCACTGCTTATTGGCAATATTTCAGTGATTTCACATTTTAGAGTAACACCTGTGTCTTTTTATTCCTAATCCCAAGATGGATGTTGTAATTTAAAGTAAAACATTTCTTTCTGAAGGAAAGGTGATCCAAAGAAAAAGCAGTTTGGTCTTTTACATTTCGTCCCTCCCTAGCTCTATATTCTCCATTAAAAACTTCATAACGTTTCTGATTGGTGAAGCACCCACAATGTTTCTTTTCCACTCTCCATCCACGATAATAATACACCCAGCTGTGATTGACTTGGTTTAATGACTGTTTACAGAGTGACTCTGTAAACAGGTGACCTTCAGTGGATATCCATCTTACTACAGCTGTTGAAACACAGAGGAAGTCCTTGAGAATGCAACCTAGTTTAATTTATAAACACATATCAAATTATACTAATCAGGTAAAAATTAAGGGATGATCTAAAGCTGTTTGAGAAGGACACATCCCTGTCGTTGTCATGCTTCAGGTGGCAGAGCAGTTTGGTGTTTTGGCAGTAAAAGTTGTTTTGGGCTTTTTAAAAAGGCTTCAACTGACAGCAGCTTTGCCTCCAGCGCTTATCTCTTTCCAAGTGTGAACACATCAATCTGCAGTGAAAGAAAACATGACCAAAATCGATGTCTGTACTCTCCTTCTGTGGTGTCATTTTTTCTATACTGCCTTCATTGTTCTCCTACTGCCCTCTACTGGTTTCACAGTGTTTCGTAATAACTTTTTTTTTCTTTCTCTATATGTCATTGTCCTGTTTGACATAATTTACCCAGGTATTTGGCCTGTATTGGAAAATCTAGACAACCAATGGACAACAGAAGCCATGTAGTTCTTGGGAATATTTTTCAATGAACTAAAAGTTGAATGAAACAGTCTCTCTGAGTCGCTGCCACTTTACAGATGGATTTTTACTCACCTTGATACGACCTTTACCCACTGTTTTTGTCCATAGTGACATTAGTGTTACCACAGTAGTACTGGCCTCTGACATTATCCCAGTGAGCGCGCTCAGTTGATGGCTAAATGGCTGGATGAAAAATTGAATCCAGAAAGGTAAATGCATGCAACAGAGTGTTGCAGTTTGCAGTGAATTAAATGAATAAAAACTGAAACAGGAGGGCCCAAAAAGCACAAATAAATAGATAAATACAAAAATTACTCTTTTTTTTTTTTTCCATACAAAATTTTGTAGTAAAAACTGGATCCCGACTTCTGCATACGGCTTAAGAGGATTAGGGCTGGTGAAAAAAAGATATGAAAATAATAATAATAATAATAATAATAATAATAATAATAATAATAATAATAATAATAATAATAATAATAATAATTATTATTATTATTATTATTATTATTATTATTACTTGAAAAAAATGGGAGCTCAATTTTTTGGACTTTAACCTTTGACTTTATTCTCATAATTCTTACTTTTTTCTGAAAAATAAAATAAAATAAAATAAAATAAAATAAAATAAAATAAAATAAAATAAAATAAAATAAATAAATAAATAAATAAATAAATACATATATATGAAATTAAATGAATACATAAATAAATAAAAGATTTAAAAAAAAATCTTTTTCAGTGGCCCTTTTCCTGTTCTGTAACCCCCATTATGGCCTAAATATGCATTTTAAAATTCAGTAGGTGTCGTTTTCTATATCAAAGTACATCACATAATGCACCTGGCCTCATTTCTGCAACAGAATCTAAAAACCCCCAAAGAGCCTCCCTGGATTTTCATACCCTGCAGCCAGCCGCTGTTGACTCTGTGGAGTCCAGTCAGTGTTGGAGGCGCTCCGTATCTCCACATATCGACCTCCCCAGGAGGACTGCTTCTATCGTCTCAGCTACATGTCACTCCAAGTCAATTAAAAGTGGACTGGAAGGCCGGTCCGAAGAGACCGGAGATGGGAGTGACAGCTGTGAGGGAGGAAGCTGGAGCAAGAGGGAAGGAGAGGAAAGGAGAGGGAACAACACAAGGAAGAGGAGAGAAGGAGATTTGCAGGAGGAGGAGTATGAGGATGAAAGAAGAAGAGGGGAAAGGAGTTAAGGGAGGCCAGGGAGGATGATGTTGGAGAAGACAGCATGTGTGAATTCATGGAGAGTTTAGAGGGCGACTCTGTTCTTGGTTCGATCACACACTGATGTCTCAGTCTGCACCATCACAGAGCCCTTTCTCTGCTGGGGCACAAACCGGCCAGCTGCTGGGGAGGAGGAGGAGGAGGAGGTGGAGGAGGGGGAGCCACAGGATGAGGGATCTGAGATGGACACTGGAGGCAGAGCTGGCACTCGTCCTTTCCTGGCTTTCTCTGTGCCCCAAATCTCTCCCTTCTCTCCCCCCCCCACCCCCCTAAGCTCTCTCCCCACTCCTCCCCTCCTCTGTGCCTCAGTAATAAGCAAAGCCCCGATCCAAAACACAGCTCTTTGTGTTTGTGGGCCTCAGCCGGACGGATCGCTGTGGGAAGAAGGAAGACACTCCACAGTTGCCAAATCCCTCTGCTGAGCACTCTCACCAGCTGTCATTTATTTCACTCTCTTCACGTACAGAGCGCAGAATGTGAGGGTTGAAGATGGAATATTTTTACCATTAATTAGCACTTTTCTGCCACCAGTCTCTTTCTGCAGACGAGCTGTTTGGGGTTTAGTATTGACTGCTTGAGACGGGCGACCTTAATGAGTGTTGAAATATCCATCATATCAAATATTTGTTTGACTCTGGTATTCATCTTGTTAAACCACCCGATGTTTATATTTCAAATCCTTTAAAGTTTTCTCTTATAAATGTTTAAGGTCACCCTGAATGCCTCATAGATCATTGATAAGCCTAATTGGAAAAAATGTTGGTTTATGATAAAGTATTTCCTTTCTTAGCAGTTTGTCATTAATTCTGAAGTGAGTGATTATTTTGTTTTTTTTTTAAGCTATTACTGATGTCATGAGTGGAATTTGAAAAATCTTTTTGGAAAACAGCTTTTTCAAAAAAGATTCGTCAATCCTTGAGACCTTAAAACTCAGGTATAACAAGCACTTTGATGATGTTAGAGGTTAGTCATGGTTTAACAGATGAGGCTAATGTCGGGAAATGTGTCTAAGTCATCTCCTTTGGACGAGGTAGAGAGGCGGTTCCTCCCTTTCAGTCGAGTCAGTCATGCACGTACTTGGGCAATAATTGTAATTTTTATTAGAAAAGCACTCAGAGACTATTGTGACTATTACGCAACACTCTAGTCCTACTTTAATGTTATACTCCCTTTCAGCAGACTTTCTGCTATAATTTGGTGTTAGTTCCAGGTTTGTACAATAATTTGTTACCTGACAGTGTTGAAAATTACAATGACCTAGTACATATTTCATATTCCAGATTGTAGTTTTCAGAATATTGCCAGGATCGGGATCGTATTTTTACATCTGTCAGAAATTAGTTTTGCAAAGCAATCTGACCATTTATCATGGAGTTATATACACATGTGGTGAAAACAGCCCTATCTCACAATGATAAAGAATCCTATAAAAAAAATCCTGGATCAAGACGGTGATCCAGATCACCTACAAAAATTAATCACTTCTTCTTTATCCCATTTTGAATAATTCCTGAAAATTTCTTCAAGATCAGTTTGTTGCTTTTAGAGTTATGTTGTTCACAGACAGACAGACAAACTTTCTCAAAAACAGAACCTCCTTGGCGGAGGTAATAATAACTTGACAAGAAATCAACGAGTTATAAACTGCATATTGGGCTCATTGACTGTACATAGAGTTGACAGTGTGGCTTTACCACTTACCAGCGCAAGGTTTTGAAGCCAAAATTCCCCCCATCATATTCCCAGCCATTGGCAACAGTTGTGAAGCCAGAGTCTGCACAGTAGAGACTATGAGGGACTCAAAGAGAATCTGATGGAGCCATTTGACAAAAATAATAATATATTTTTTTCTTTTGAAAGTGTGATCTGTTCTTGGCTCTCCCTCCCGACATATTTTGCAATCCCTGAAAAAAATAAACAAGAACGGCAGCTGTTAATCATTGTTAAATGTGACATAAAGCCGTGTTTTTAACCTCTGATAACTAAAGAAAACAAAACTTTTCAGAAAAAAGAGGACCTGGATACAAGGCAGCCAAATAATGTCTTCAAATCACCACAATGATCGGATGTGAAAAATGTTTCTACCAGGTGTATTAATTTATCTAAAGTTTGACCACAGCTCATCTGGAATGACTGGGGAGATTGACTTCTTTGACCTATACTGCAGCCAGCCACCAGGGGGCAATGATTGGGCGTCAGCTGCAATGTTGTGCATTTGAAGATATTTTACAAACATGCAGTACCTTTGGGGTTGCTTGTATCTGTGTTTGCTTTGGATTGATGCAATGATAGCTGACATGTATCTCCTTAAAGATGACAAGGATTGGCAGAAGGAACTCAAACTCAAATCTCTCAGGGTTATCAAAATAAACTTATCATCATTAAGAGTTATAAAACAAAGAGACAACAGAAAATCACAGCCTGAATGCTTGAAATTAAAATCTAAGATATGACAACAAAAACAAAAAACAAAAACAAAACAGCCTGCTGGAAAAAGTCCTTGATAAAAGTAATCACCAAAGATGACAAACTTGGCATAAAGCTTACAAGGCATGAAGGAAAAACAAGGTCGGCACATGAAGGGATGAAAATACGAGGAGGGACTCAGACACTTATACATGAGGTAGTAGAACACAAGTGGAAACAAAGAGGGACGTGGATCACAATCACAGAGTCAGGAAAACAACAGAACAGGAAGTGAAGTGTTCTAAAAACCATGGACTGTATTATACATGGATGTAGTCTCTGTGATGTCACTGGTCTTTTTCTGAAACGGTGCAATGAAGTCTGTTGTTGGTGGGAGCCATGCTGACATTACTGACCCAGGAGGCGGGCTATGAGCCTCCTCACAAACAGCTACAGGGTGCCAGAGCTGTCAGTCACATGAGCTGTACCTCTGATTGGACAAACTTGTGATCTCAACAACTTCTTAACCGATGAGTTTGAATAACATTCACCCCCATTCAGAGTGTGCAGATAGTAAAATTAGCCATTCATACCCAAGCTTTTGAACCAATAAATATGTTTTTAATGCTGTAAAAGTCCACTTTTTAAGCATAGTGTGTATTTGGGAGGACCTCTACATAGGCTTCATAATTTTAGACAGAAGTTTGTGACAAGATTAAAATTCAGTCATAAACTGAAGGGGTATTGCTAAGTTTTAAGAAATATTGACAACTTTTTGGTTTAAGTTCTGAGATAAAAACGAGAATTTACTTGAGTCTTCATAGAATTGCTAAGAGTTCTAAAGATGCTTGAAACTATCCTGTCATAGAAGCAAACAGTGAAGATGCTAAACATGCTGATCCCTGAATTTCTCTTCAGGGATTAATAAAAAAGCACCTTCTGTTCTATTCTACATGTGTTTTCCTGCTCTTTTTCTTAAAAGTCAGATTTTGTCAGGTTTATCTGCAATCTGACAGTCTTACTTGTTTCCCTGCTTCTTTGCAGGTGTAGCAACTGTAGAATAAAACCAGACATGACAAACGTGAAAGTCAAGACTGAAGTTGGGAGTGCAAACTTAATATAACCAATGTTTTGGAGCCACCAAAGACAGCATGCAATATAAGGTCATAATTTGCATAATTCTGAATAATGTCATATATTTACGTATATGAATAATATGTTTGCTTTGGATCTCTGAGAATAAATTAAAGCTATTATTTTTTGCATATTTAAACATTGTGTTTTTGTAGCTATGCAGCTGTATTTTTCTATTTATGTGTCCTGCTGTTTAGTTTCAGCCACCGTAAAGTGCAGTTTAATATCGTTAAATGGCCATGTGGGAGTCTGATGAGGAAACAAGCTTTAGTCAGAAAGCTTATCGAGGAGGTACATTTTTCTGTAGAATGTTAGCTAGGCAAGGATGTTGGACATCCTGGGAAGGAGTCACAGACAGGCCTGTGTCTTGGTCTGATCTGTGGAAGATCCACCAAGCCAGGCTCAGCTTCCTGAGCTTCAACATACGACACCTTACCTTGTCCCCGACACCTCCACCAGTGGTATGGGGCTGAAGAGACCTGCCCACTGCGCTGCACCATCGATGCAAGCCTTCAGCACACCCTGTCAGGCTGCAAGACAGCTCTTTCTCAAGGCCGATACAGGTGGTGACACGACCTGGTGCTGAGGAAACTTGCTGAGGTAGTGGAGTCGTGCAGGCAGGAAGTGAGCAGCAGACCATCAGCCCCAGCAATGCACTCCATCCAGTTCACCAGAGCAGGAGAGAACATCAGGGCCCCCTGAAAGAGAGAAACCTCAGGTCTCCTCTCTCCTGGAAGGGGGTGGAACATGAGGGTCGACCTGGGAAGGCAACTCCAGTTCCCCAGAGAGATCGCGGAAACATCGCTCCGGCCAGATCTGGTACTGTGGTCGGAAGCTTGCAAGACTGTCTTGCTGGTTGAACTCACCGTGCCGTGGGAAGAGAACTTGGAAGCTGCCAATTAATGGAAGCATACCAAATATGCAGACCTGGCTGCAGAATGTAGGGAGGCTGGCTGGAAAACCATCACCCGCCCTGTCGAGGTGGGGTGTAGGGGTTTTGTGGGAGCCTCAGCTGCTCACCTTCTAAGGGACATGGGATGCAAAGGTGTTGCACATCGTCGAGCCATCAAAGAACTGTCCAAGGAGGCAGAGAAGGGCAGTTTGTGGCTGTGGCTAAGGAGGACTCAGGAGTTGGGGGCATGGCAACAGCTAGGGCATTAGCAGGGGGTTGTGGGGAGAGATCCCCGCCATTGCTCTGCCACCAGGAGATGTACTGGGGTTAAAGGAGTGAAACATCGATGACTGGTGGTCCCCAGCTGATGACCCGTATAGGCCCATGGGTTCACACCTGCAAGAAAGGCACTGGTGGAGGTGCGTCAGGCAGAAATGCCCAGCAGGCAGACCATCAGCCTGTGTCAAGTGAAGCTATTGTTTGAGGAAGATTGCACTCAGCAAACGTCATATTACTTGTAACCTCCAGCTTTCTTTTTTGAAGAGTAGAATATTCCTTTTTATGAAACTTTGAATCAGTTTCCCTTTTGTCATTGGATCACCCAGGAACATCTGTGTTGGAAACTTAAAGTCCTGCTATGAAGTGGCTAGGGATCTTTTGTTGGAGCTAAGTTGGCCATTACACAATGAGACATGACAAAACCAAGCGAACTGGTCCAATCCCATGTTGATAGGAAAACTTGAAAAACAGCACATCTAGACGGGAAAAATATGGAAGGAATTAATCTCTACTCCTCACGTTTCCTGTCTCTCTTCAGCATTCAAATACCAACCCCCCTACCCCCCAATAAGTCAATTAATTGTGATTGAGTAAGAGTAATTTGTCCGACAGCTGTTCTTTTATCAGCTTTATAATGAATCTAATGCTGATTACTGCTGGTTGAAATGAACAGGTCTCAGGTTTCAAGCCTCAGAAAATGTCACCCAGACTTCAAACACAGGTCATAAGCTGCAAACGTTTGAAAGCCATCACTTTGTATCTGCAGTTAACTCAATATGTTTTCCCCTTTTTCTCCATCTGTATGCAACGAATGCACGACAACACATGGAAAAGCATGAGCTGATGTCATGCTTTTTAAAAGAACAGTTTTCTGCAGCTCACAGATTTCTCCCCACCTACTGAGCTGAAAATGTCAAGGCTGAACAACCTGAGAGAGATGCATGAATCCCGGAGAGCGGCGGTGTGACGGTGCCAGTTTTGACAAAATGCAGATAACCTGCAGGCATGACCTTGATGTTGATGTGCCAGGCAATAATGGATAAGGAGGGTAGTGAAGGCTCATGAGCCATTGTTTGTGTGCTCAGTGTGTGAATATCCCACACAAACTCACAGCTTTGAAGGATTGTGGGTATATCCCAAACCACAGACAGATACCTGGGAGGCAGAGTGCTGTTTGTGTGTGTACGTGTGTGTGTGAGTGTGTGTGTGTGTGTTTTGGTGTGAGAGATGACAGAGCAGCTGTCCCAAGGGAAGACAGACACCAATAGCCATCACTGCAGAGGAATCCTGGGGGACATCGAGCTTCCACTGGCACTGTCCATGCCGGCATCTCTCTTCCTGACAATGTGGCTGGACCACACACACACACACACACACACACACACACACACACACACACACACACACACACACACACACACACACACACACACACACACACACACACACACACACCAAACACACTCGATAAACTTGCCTTACTTTCTCTCCTTCTGTCTCTCTCATCCGAGCAAAAATCTCACAACAGTCTTTCCGCATCACACTCACTCATTTCCAATTACCAGGCAGGTTGCTGCCTTTCCAAGACAATAGCTCACCAAACTTGATTACCTGTTCCCATGGAGCCACCGGGACAACAGATGAAGTCTGCTAGAAGTGAGCGTTGCTGGAGCGTTAGCTCATGTTGCTTAGAGACTGTGAGACACAAGTTTGTGAGGAAACATTTTTAATAACATGCAATTTGAAGTCATTTCTATCCAAATGTATTCTGTGAGAGTTTCTGGTTACTTAAACACAAAGAGAGAAAACAAAAAATAACTGGAGTGAGAGTTTTTATGAGCTCAGTGTGAAGATGCAGAGTAGTATTTTTCTGATTCGGATAAACAAAAGGACAAATATGCTGAGGAAATGAAGCTTGGTTGAGGCCTGAGCTGTGTGCACAGGATGGTTAAAGTCCTACAGCATCATGTGTTTGTGATGATCTGAGACATCCATGTTAGTGAGCTGAAAACTTATGCTTAAGATGTTCAAAGGTTCCGTGAGGACAACCTGTGTGGCGTTGATTGCAGTGACACCTGTGGTCATAATCTGTTGTGTATTTCTGGAATACGGACCCAATTTCAATTTCGTAACTTTTCTTTGTGTAAGATAGCCTTTTGCAAGATGAAAAGCAATGAGGTAATGTGAGATTTTATTTTTTTTTATTCTTATTTTTACAAGAGAAATACAACACAGATAATCGGACCCAACCACAGATACTGAGCATTATCATATAAAATTAACAGATTTTGGTGCTGAAAACCTGATTTTTAATTGTGGATTATGAACAGTCACATAAATTGCAGTGGGAATATATATATATATATATTTTAAACTTAATTGTGTCAGTTGGTATCATTAACACAATGATACATTTCTTAATCTTATATATATATATATATATATATATATATATATATATATATATATATATATATATATATATATATATATATATATAAACATTTAAAGTAGATAGATTAATAAAATAAACAAATTGGCTTTCTTAACATTTGTCAGGTTGATTTATATTTAAGCTATACACATACATAAGGAAACTCACTTCATCTGATATTAATCCACGTATACATTTTCAGTTTTATACGTCTTATTAAAGGGGGCCCATCTTTTTTCAAATAGCCTTTCTTTCCTATTTTTTTATGGGTTATTTTTTTTCCATTCTATTAACGCTGTCCACCATTTCCAACCACCTTTTCAAGTTAGGAGGTTCGACCTTTTTCCAGTTCTTTGCAGGTCCTTGTGATTTGCTTTAATGTTGTTATTCTTAGAAACCAATATAGGTCCAGTTCATTCTTTGAGATTCTGGGACGTATTCCTATAAGAAGAGTCTGTCTATCTATGTGCTCAACTTTACCTAGTATTTGTTCAATTTCATTTAGGACATCTAACCAAAACGTTTATAATTTTTTGCATGTAAGGGAGATGTATAGATAGTCTGCATTATCTTCCGAAAGTGGAAATATTTTATGGTTCATTTATTAAGCCCTCACAGGGCTCTTTTAATGGGGAGCAAGTCACACGAGGGAAGGGTGAAAAGTTTGTAGCCTGACCAGGAGGAAGTTATTCCATTGTTATGAAACTTGGCATGCATTAAATGCAACATTTTCTGACACTTACAGCGTGATTTACTTTCAGATTAACTGATGCTGATATAGCGTTTGAGGACTCTGAAAAGTAGAACCAGCAAAATTTTGTGAATATGGATAAAAGTAGGCACTGTGGTGTCATCAGATATATGCAGAAAAAGGGGTGAGGGAAACAAATGTACCAAAATTAAAGTTTAAGAATAACACTGACCTGTCAGAAAATTAAAATGAGAGGTTACAGGAGACATGATGTGATGAGGTCTAAACCACTTTGATTGCAAGGAGCACCAACTGAGTTTGGTGAGAGATTCATCACAGAGCAGAGCCAGGTGAGGTCTCTGAAAAACCACCTCTAAACTTCTCCTGTAGTCTGTTTTTTTTTGCTGGGCAGGTGATTTTACTCCAGCCCTTTGTTCTCTTCCACACTACCCTCTGAGTTTTTGCTCAGGAGTTTCTTTTTTAGTTGTCAGATAATTTATTTTCCAGTTGCTCCACAGCAGTGGTTTCTTTCCTGCTTTGAGCTTTTAAATCAGCGGTTTTTAATGTTGCTTTTGTCTTGCTATTTGATTGATCACAGATTAGTGGTTATTCACAAAGACTGTGTAATAAATGGACGTAGTATTCATGACTCCAAATGATGGGTGTGCTGATCTCAAGAGGTGAGCTTTGAGCCTCCTCACTAACAGCTACTTGTGATCTTAATATCTTCTAAACCACTGAGTTACAAGCAAGTTCACACTGTACAGCGTGTTATTTTTCTTTCTTTTTTTTTTTTTTGTTACCATGCTGTCAAACATATTTCCCTGTGCAGAAAAAAATCTTGAAAAGGCCTGGTCAAAAGGTTTTGCGTGGTCAGAAGTAAGCTTGTGCAGCACCAAAACAACAACAACAACAACAACAACAACAACAACAACAACAACAACAACAACAACAACAACAACAACAGTAACTAGATTCTTTCATGTTAAGTGGTTAAACACAATAAAATCATGCTGTTTTAGCTTGATGTGCAAAATTAAAAATACAAGATTGCTTTATTTTAACATATTTACACTTAGTTTGTTTAAAAAATTTAGGTCTTGCTAAATGTTGTTGTTGTTGTTGTTGTTGTTGTTGTTGTTATTATTATTATTATTTTATTTTTCTTACTACTTAAGCTCTATTTTTTCTATTTTTGTCATATTTAGTGTGTATTTACAATAATTGTAAATTCCTTGTATTCTTGAGATACTTGGAGAATGAAGGTGATTCTGGTTCTGAAAAAGGCTGAAAGCAATGAATTATTGTTGATCAAACCAACAAGACTAATTAACAACAACATGTCTAAGCTGGGAAAGGACTGGGGCTCAAAATCTTCGGAATTTTCGAAATCGGAAAGTTTCCACAAAAAAATATGGGTATTAACCAGGAATGATGAGGAAATTAAATATGTTTCAACCAAATGTAATGCAAGTACACTTGAATATCTATATATGAATATCTACACTACTCCTTGATCACCTGCAGACAGCAGCACTTTGCCTGCTGTAGGGCTATTGAGGCCACACCCCCTACAGTTCAGAGTAGTTCCAGAATTCCTTAGTTTAAAGTTTCTGGGAATTGTGCCACCAGAAAATCCAGAAAGCATCTTAGTGACATATTTGATAGAAACTTAAAAAAAGTTAAGCACCCTGTCAAAAGTTCAAACATATTCATGTATGGATTAAAAGCAACCCTGTGTCAGCAGCTGTGTGTCTGAGGAAAGGTGTTTCTATAGCAACCTTCAGCGCTATGATGGATTGCAAAACTCCTATGTGCCAATGCACGCAGACACACAAACTGGCATGCTCTCTGCTCTTTCTCAAACACACACACAGACACGCTCATCCTCACACTCCTCAGTCTCAGCAGGAGCAGCAAACTGTATTTGATGACCTGAAGCACTCATGTTCATCTATCTATGAAGCAAAGAAAGAGCTTTCAGGCAGAGACAAAAACAACAGCAGCAGGAGCAGCAGCACAGGCTCTTGATATACAGAGATGTTGGGGAAGACAGTCAGTGGGTGGAGAGAAAGAGATAGACAGAAGGTGTGTGTATCTTTCTCCTCATTTAACAGCAGCAGCTTCACAGCCAACAGCTGAGATCTGGACAGAAGCAACAACACCATCTGCATCTTCAAACACGTGTTTCCATCCAGCTCCCTCATATCAGTCCTTTCTCTGAGGAGGACGCTTCACAATCTGAGTTGTGACCAAAAAACACAGATTATTGTGATCAGCTGCTGTGGATCTGACTCATTAATATGGATGACAGGGATTTCCAGCAGAAGCTCAAAGATATTTGACCTTTTTTTAATATGTCACCTGCCCTTTTTATGCACAACAGAGCACACACACATGCAGCAACACAAAGAAAAAACCAAACACTCTTATCTCCCAAATATCGCACAAATCCTATAATTACAGTGCTCACCACAGTGTCTCTGTGTTTCTCTCTGTTAATCAAATGAATCATAATTGCTTCATGAATATTTTGAGAGGCAAAGGAGCCCGCTCTCACTCTCTATTTCAAGGCCAATTGACCTGAACAACAACCCCCTCCTCCTCCTCCTCCTCCTCCCTCCTTCTCTCCTGCTACCTGTTTCCTCTCATCCCACCTGTGGTTTGAGGAGCTGTAACAGAAGAAATAACCTCTACTGCAGAGGACTCACCTTCTGGGGAAGTTAGACCTGAAAACCCCCAAACTAAATCACACTTCAGACATCAAATTTGAGTTATGTATAGTTAAGTCTGCAGTATGCCAAAAAGACCAGGTGTCCTGAAAAAAATTAAGTATGCAGATACTAATGCACAGTAATGCTATTTGTCATCTTTTGCTGTTGCTGGCGTTAATTTTTGTAACTTCTAGTATATTTCTTTACATTTCTGTAAAATGATTAAAGCCCATATAAGCCACACAAAAATATTTTTTAAATCACAAGTTGGCAACAGACGTGGTCCTGTTAACGTTGTAGGCCGTACATACTAAGGTGATTTTTGACCTGAACATTCAGGAACAGTTTTGTGAACTGTTTTCCCCCTCCCTCTTCCCTCTACCTGTGTGGCTGCAACACCTGTGTGCTGTTAATCACTCAGGTGGAGCAGGTCAGTATATAGGGTGGGAGCTGGAGGCTGGGCTGCACACACACATATTCACCTGGAGACAGGTTTGAGGAGATTTTTTACTGCTTGATTTCCTTTTGTTTAAAGATGCCTTCTTTAATCATGTGTTTTCTTGTCTCTCTCACCCAGGAATACCAGATTGCTGGTTTTTTTTTTATTTTAGTTTGGCTGTAGTGTGCTGGTAGTCCCATTTTTTCGGCTTCATTTCTTTAAGTAAGGGTTATTTTTGGTTAGGTAGTTTAGTTTGGGGGTGGTGGCTGGTTCGATGGCCCACTGCGTGGTTAGCCATGTCCACCATCCCTCTTTTGTTCTTTTTGGCCAGCGCCTGCAGCCTTGTTATTTTCTTTCTTTTGCTTAAGTAAAACAATTGAGCTGTCTTGTGTTATACATTCTTTTTGAAACTCCTAACCCCTTTGTTTGTTTCCTTTTATATGTTACTGGTCTCTTTGGGTTTGAGCCTTAAACCTTTCATTTATGATTATTTTGTGCTCTAGAGGCCGTAACACAGGCCCTGTTTACACGATGTTTTATCCGAAAATGCTGAAACACGGTAAAAAAAAATCTGTGTTTACACTGAAATGCTGAGGAACTGAAAATGCTGTCGTAAACATGCCAGGCCTGTAGTTGGCGCTATAACTGTCTTGTCCAGAAGCTGCCTCTGGGAAATCTCCACCTCAGTAGATTTGGGCTGATCATCTGTGTATTGGTGAATGCTGAGTGCAGAAGTGGAGCAACAGATGCACATTTTGTTGAAAGACAGTCAGAAAAAACAGCAGATTGAGCAACACAAGCACAACATTGTAGTCTGTGACGATCGTAGCAACGGTACTGTTGTAAGCGGAGCATGACGTCAGCGTTTCCACTAAAAATGCTGGCTTACTATTTACACAGCAACACGCAGCATTTCAGAAAAATTCCACTCTGGAGGCCGTTTTCAAAAGTTTGTGTTTTAGGACGGCTAAAATGCTGTTTCCGTTTAAACACAAGGGTGAAACGCAACAATACTTTTGCGTTTCACCCTAAAACCGTTGTTGTGTAAACGGCCCCTCAGTGATATTCTGAGGAACAACATGGTGCCTGTGGTCCACTATTTGTCTGCTTTTCCAAATGAGAACATAGAAGAGGACAGACTGGTTGCCTTCTCTATGTGTGGCACCACAGTTAGCCTGTTAGCATGGAGGATATTCAGCCTGTGATCACTTTGATCGTGTCTCATCATGATAACAATAATTAACTGAGTGTTACTTTTAAACCACTTTGTAACATTGTAAATATTGATATACAAATAAAAAGTGAAAAAAGAAAAGAATTAAAGAGAAGTAAAAGAGGAATGTGGAAGGAAGTAGAAGAAAAAAATATATATAAAAGACAAAAACAAAAGATAAAAGAAATTTTGTTATATTGCTCTTTAAACTATGATCATTCTCAAGGACTTCTTCTGTCTCAACAGCTGCTGAATACTGGATATCCACTGACATGTTCAGCTGAAGGTCACCAGTTTACAGGGTCACTCTTTAAACTGTAACACCAGGAGCTGAAAAAGACTCATTCACACTATCAGGCTCAAAGAAGACCACAGTTTAAGAGTAATTAAACCAAGTCAATCACAGCTGGGTGTGATCATATTAAGACCAGACAGTGAGATAAAGAGTTCTGACTTGGCATCATACAGCTTGACATTGAAAAACCAAAGTGCTCTAGACTTAAAGTCATATTTCAATGAACAGATAAAAATCGATCAAAGCTGCAGGATTCATAAAGAAAACACTATTATACAAAGTACAACTTGTCTGTGCTGAGTTCATCTTTGATCAGTATACTCCATCTTCAAACTTTCCCTTTAGATAATCCAAGTCTAAGGACTTCAAAATATCACCCATGGAGCCATATTTGTTCAGTTTGAATGGGTCTCGCTGAGAGAACAGCTTGTTCCTCTTGTCATTTCTGCAGACACATTTTTAAACCTTGAATGGATTAACTTGATACATTGAACAGCAGGGTCTGGGGTTACATGATGCTGTATGGATGAAGGTTATAGGAGGCAGACAAATGAATCATACTCTCATGATTATCTAAAGGAGCATGTTGGATAAGATTAAAGTGACATTGTAGTCGGTTGCACAGCTATCACATAACGTTGAGCTGGTGTTCTTTCAACCCTCCCATCATTCCTCTTCATCCGGCTGTCTCTTTTCTCGAGCAAAGAAATGGATGCTATACTTTTCATTTCATCACTTAAAGACAAATGTACAGACGCTTCCATTAACTTTCTGGCTGTTGCTGTAATAGGGTGCTATGGTCTTGCCAATCTCTGCACCCTGCTGCCAGACCACCATCAGAAGCCAGGAAGTGCACAGCCCAACTGATACTATCAATGCCTTTTACACCCCAGCCTGTGTGACACAGCATTTGGGCAAAGAGCACGTTAATGCATGTCCATATCAGGGCTGAAGGTGTTACATTCATGCCAGAAGGACTGGTATGAGATCATGTATGAGTGTGAAGAGTGTATTTTAGATACAAGTTTAAGATATTACGCAGATGCAGCCTGTTCTCATGCAAACTGGTTAGTGGCTCAAAAACATTTCTTCACTCCAGCCTCTTTGCTGACTGTTGATGTGTCTACAGCACAAAGATCATGTATGTTGGTCATCAGGGCTGAAAGATGGACCAGGGGTTAAATTCACAAAGAGTAGATGTTGACTCCTTATATGAACTTCTCACTATGCTATGTGACGCATTTAAAGCTATGATCTACGATTTGGAAGCTTGGTAATTATTAATAACACCCTTTATGAGGCTGTTATGGTCCGATCTACACAATATAAAAAGCAAAAAGAACGAAAAATAATCCATTCAGTACATCAGCTGAACCCCTGTTCCCCTCATTTCAGGTTTGTGCGGGAGTCCATCCAATCCCCTGTCTCCCCTGCTCCGCACCGTCCCGCCCATGGTCCTGCCTCATTCTTCCCCACTACCCCTCTCACGTCAGCTAGCTGCTTAGCTACTGAAGCGTCATGGAGCCGGAGAAGACCGAAACCAGGAAGCTGTTACTGTTACCCTTCACTGCGAAGGGAAGAAAACGAAAAAGTTTTGAAGGAAAAGGCTGAAGCAAGGAAGAATTATAAGTGGTACAGGTGCCAATGGAGACTGAATATTGGAGGAATGTACGACTGGTAGAAAAACCTGCAGAGGGATTTGGGACTGAAGACTGACGCTGAGACAACTGAACAGGTAATGACTTTGGTTACTACAGTGGGAGACGTCAGCTGAATAACTCTGGTTAGTCTGTGCCTATATTGGCTAATGACTGAATGCTGCTGGTTGCAATGGGTAGGCTCTGTCAATAGATTTTAGCATAAGTTAGCCACGCAGGTAAAGGTAAAGCCTCGCCACAGAGGTATGTCACTAGTTCATCTGGGTAGCAGCTCTTCGTATTTGTTTTTAGAGGTATGATGTAGCTTTTGTGCGCTGCTGCCAAGACACAATAGACGAACAACTACAGGAACACGAGAAACATCTGTGATAATGGCTTTAGATGAATGCTGCTGTTTTTGTAAAGTTAACTTAAGAATCAAAGGAACGCCGACAAGTACAAAAGTCTGCTGACGTCTCGTCTGCTCTTCACTTCTGCTGCTCCAGCAGTTTCCACCTCTCTTCCCTGATTGGGCCAGTCAGAATTTACCTGAGCGAAATCGTTGGTCAATGGAGCCTGGCAAGATGGATCTGCAGGATTTCAGAAACTGAATCTGCAAGGTTAGATATCCCGATAGGCATTCAGTTTTTTCAAAAAGGTTTTTGGTGTTGACATGGCCCTTGTGCAACCAGGTTATTGCTAATATTACGAATATGAAAGGGTTACTGACTGCACGTAAACACGCTCAGTGACCGTTAAGTCATAAGGAGAGCCGCAGTCACATTACGCACCATCCAACGAGTCTCCAGAGTTGAATCAAAGCCAATTTGGGTGTGAAGAAAAAAAAAAATGTAGTGCCCTAAAGCTGCAGAGGGTAGAAATAAGAATCATAACCCTCTGATAGCTCAAGTTCCGTTTCACAGTGCTAGCTTTCAACAATGAACTACAAATACACCTGACAGTCAAATTAAAAAAAAAAATGGTTCTATGTTTTAGAGTTTTTCGGCCTAGTTTGGTTGGTTTTTAGACTTGGCTAGTGCTTATTAGATAGTCTGCTCACTTTCTGGACATCAAACTACAGCTGCGTTTGCAAAGTTTGATTGTTGTCACTTTCCAAACAACACTTACCTCATCGCTTTACAGGTCATATTTTTAAGCATTTTTGTAAATACCTGTCATTAAGTCACCTATACGCTGGTAGCAAGTCATACACATAGTGAACTGACACCGGCCTCCACCCGAGGTCACTGCTCTCCCCCTCGCATGTCTACCTCTGCCATGCCCTGACCATGGCCTTATTTTCTCTGCCAATGAGGTGCTCGGCACTGGATTACACTGATCCCCAGAACCAACTGCACTCTCATCAAAAGAGCCCCAACAAGAAAAAAAACAAAAATAAAAACGTTATAAACCCAATGCAAAAATCAGACTGAAAACAACGGTTTACTAAAATACGTATGTATGCTCCGTCGTCTTTTAGTAGCTTCACATAGGGAGATACAATGCTAAGCGTACAAAAACACTCTAATCATTTGTTGTTTTTTTACTTCAGAAAGTTGTTTCCACCTCTGTGGCTAGCAGAAATTGTTAGCCAGGCAATAAGAAATCTGTCATTTCTGATCTACCAGTCAGAAAAACACAAACGTATGTGTTAGCATAACCGCTGGGTGCACTAAAAATCCTTGTTTTCATCTACTCCTGATGTGGTAAAGTGAATTTATAAACATGAGAATGAGACATGCTTCCTTCCTCCTTAAAAAAATACCGCAAATGATGTAGCAAGTTAGCTCTCTACCGCTACCTGTACTCATCCTCCAGCTGTCGTCTGCCTCTGTGCGTTCATGTGGTTCAGGAGGCAGAGGAAGCCTGGAGGGTGGTGGTGGGTTTGCTTCGGGTGTATCATTTGAAAATCTGCCTAAATGCTGCAGCTCACTCACTCAATCTGATCTACCCTACCTTTAAAAGGATCTGATTTCTATTCACTTGCCTCCAAAACAAACCCCATGTCATGGCAAGAGTCACGTTTACATGACGTTTACATGACACAGTGTTTAAATGGTGTCTTTATCCTGGAAGGAAACACTGCCTTACCACATTGTGAGGCCACTTACTGTAGCACAAATCAGGTCAGCGGGGATGAAAAAAATATCATTTTGTGCTATTAAAAATTACTTTTGCTATGTTTTTGAAGGTTGAAATGATGTCTCATATTTTCATGCCTCAGTTTTCATCTTTTTAGAAAGTCTGATCACCATGATGATGTTCTTGCAACAACAGGCAACAAAACTGTCATTTTCTTTTCTCTTTTGAAACTCACTGAACCCTGCAATATTCACAAATCACACTGCTCAGTCTCGTCAGAAATTTCTCTGGTATTACTCTGATCTTGCATCTGGTAATAAAACTATTCCTCAAGCACCAGGCTTCCCGCACATCAGGCAGACAGGCGGGCACATGGCCTCCCATATGTCTTCAGAGTGCGGTGAGTTTGACTCGCGCAGGCAGGAGTCAAACTCCAAGCTTTGCAGGTCATGGTGTCAGATGCTGGGGGAGGTGGGAAATCTCGTTTCCAGCCCGTGTTTATTTAGGTGTTCACACATGTACTTTTCAAAGCAATACCTCCTGCATAATTGGGCGTTAGATTAAGGTAGCTACAGGATGTTTTTCACAGCAGAGGCACTTGCGGGTGAAGGTGTGATTCAGGTGCTATTGGCTTCAGGTTTTATATCAAAGTTATTTTCAGATTCACATTGGCACTTGTAATGATTGTTAAACCACAGGAAGCTGTATTCCACATCTCTAAAAGTCTCTGTCGTGGAGTAGAAAAGTTAAGTCAGTTTGGAGTGGAGCAGAAATGGGAATTATCAAGAACAAAAGCTGACAAGAGGCCAACAGAAATGGGCGCAGAAGCCTTGTGGAAATGGCTGGACCAATAGAGTCCAGTTTAACAACAGGAAATAACATTATGGAGGAGATTTACAGAGGCTATAACTCCAGGGGGGACACAGTGAGTCCATGAGGGGACCGGATGCTTGAACCTGGAGAGGAGCCAGAGAGAAAGCACAGGTAACCCAAATGTTGTTTCCTGCAGCTGTCCTGGGGCGGCTATATTTTACTTGGACCTACCTCAGACTTCCAGTAAATTCAATTTTCCAATCTCTTTTCTTGTAGATAGTTTGTGCTCAGCTATCTTTGAGAATATTAGGTTGTCCAGAATCTGGAAAAATGTGGGTTCATCTTATTTACAGGGTTTTAAAGCAAAATGGCAATATTTTTCTCACGACAGCTGCTGCCACCACTTATTTGTAACAGGGATTGTAACCCACTTGACTGTGGCTAACTTCACTCACAATTACAGCACCAGAGGGTTAATAAATGGAAAGACACAGTGATCAACTGGAGCAAAGGGGCTCTGGGGTCAACAAAGTTGTGATGAACTGCTGCAGTGTTTTATTTCTGCGCTGACTCTTCACTTTAGTGGCAAACACAATCACAGCTAAAAAACACCGGATACGTCTGCAGGTTTTATTCAAATCAATTTGTCAACTCACACTGGATCCGATGGACGTGGAGCTGTGACGCATAAATTCAGCTTGGGGAAGATTGCGACTGAGAACTGCCTAAAAACACCCAGTGACTTTCAAAATAAAACAGATCTTGTCAAAATCAGTTTATGTTTGGCTTTACTAAGATGATAAAGGGACATAATGAGTGGAGCCAGACCAGGAGTCAACAGGTTTGAGGTTTTACAGCCCAACATGAATGAAGAGAGACTGATCAGTGGCGTGGGAAGTGAAAGAATATATAGAGGGATTATTTGTTTATCAACAACGGCGGATGCGCAACTTGGGTGCAGAAGCACCGCGGAGTATAATGGTATGTCAACCTCTGTGGAGGAGTTAACCACCAAAAAACGCATTTTTTAACTTAATATCATCACTTTGACGGACGGCAAAATGCTTCCAGGTTTGTGAAATAGCAGTGAGTGGACAGAAGAGACCAGCAAGTGGACAGATATTAGTTCAGTGTAAAGTGTGACCCTGTTAAATGGTGACTCTCGGCCATTAATCACAGCTGCTGTTGGCTGAAAGTCAGCAGTTAGCATGGTCGCTATTAACGCAGAAACACCGGTTGTGCTGTAATGGTCAAAACTTGACAGAAGTTGCTTCTTTTGCGTAGTATTGTTTTTGACAGCTGTCCACAGGACAACCATACATGTTAATTCTTTTAACAGGTTAAAATTAGGGTTTAAAATACGCTAACTAGTCTGAATGAACAGAGCTAAATGCTGCTTCTGTGGTCGAGATGGACCGATAATCCTTCTATAGCTTATGTATGCATTCTTTTACTAGCAACATTATACAAATGTGCCCTACTAACCTGGTTGTACAGATGTGTCCATTGAGGTGGCATTGCTGGGGTTGTAGGAATATGTGTAGGGTAGGAATATGTTTCAGTCAACACAATTAAGATAAATGAATAGAATATACGAAGATGTGTGTTGAAGTTTCTCTGCAGATAAGTGAAGGAGGGGAGCTAATCACCCACTTTATGAATGCCAGTCACAGACAGAGACAGAGGACGGCCAGCAGCCATTAAGAGGGGGACAACACCTGGAAAGCTAATAAGAAGAATAGAATAGAATAGAATAGAATAGAATAGAATAGAACTTTATTGTCATTATAACAAGTATGACGAAATTGAAGTCACAGCAGCAATCAAGAAAACAAAAGTCAGAAAGTGTATAGAAAGTGCAAAAAGGTCCATAAGAAAATAGATGATGACAGCTTGTCCATCATTCTCCAGTCTCCACCTCCACAGGGTCCAGGACTGAGCTTCTTCAGCAGTCTGTTCAGTCTCTGTCTCCTGTATCCTGTCTGCTCACAGCAGGTCAAGCTCTTCCAATGTGACATTGGTGTCTGATGTTAGCTCCATTAGCCATGTCTGTGAATAGCATGATACTACTCTGCCTCTGGTAATCCCTCTGTTGCTGGGTTTGCACAGCTAGCTCGTCCATCTTATTGGAGATAGATCTTACGTTCCTAATAACAAAGGAAGGACAGGTCGATGCCTTCACTTCTTAGCTCACACCTGAGAACCAGCACGTCATCCTCACCTCCTTCTCCTCACTTTGTGGGAAACATCCGGCCTTACACCAGTTAGCAGTGCTACAGGCTTCTAACAGCTGATTTCACATGTAAACAATGCAGCCATGGTTGCACGCAGGATCTCCAGACAAACACAGGAGAAAAAGTAGTAAAAATTTCGCTGAAGCCACAACAAGTTTGGTGTCCATGACCAAAAAATAAGCCATACAAAGAAATGATCCACTCCAAATACAAAGATTACAAAAGAGAGACGAAAACATTATAAGAAACGGACAAAGAAGAGAGAGCTGCTGCAAAGGGCAGCCATAGCCAACAGGATGGCGCCTAGCAACAACTAGCAAAGATGACTCAACCTACATTCCTTATAGAAACTCTGTTTGGTGCAGAGATAGAGAGACAGGGTCAGTCTCATGAACTGTCTCTGCAACATGTAGTGAACCAGGAAATGAGGCTGCACCAGGGATCTCTGTAAATGCATATTCTTGACCTATTGTTAATAAATTTGTGTTCCACTAAGAAACAGGACACCTCCTGATCCTTCCCCATCAACGAACTCTATCTCTAAAGTACCCTCCATGGTTTGAAAGGCAGCAGCATGGGAAAAATGACTGAACCTACAGTGAAGAGTACCCTGCAAGGCAGTGTGGGAAGAATAGCTGGGTTTACAGTTGCATTGTAAACTCAGCTGTTCCTGTTTCTTCTATCAGATGTTGAAGTGTGGGAAAAACAGTAGAATTGACGCTTAGATGTATGTTGTACACCTCACCTCATTTCCGACAGAAGCACGGGAACTCCTCGATCTCGTGACTCCGGCTGTCTGTCAGTCATGCAGCTTGTTGGACTGAAGGAAGTCGAACTGCAGACATATATTTCAGGCGCAATAGGGACAACATACTTCTGCGTAAATGTGTTGGCATCCATCTGCAGTATTCTTTCAAAACACACAAAGCAGTGTTGTGCGTATAACTGTCATTCATAGCCCGCAAACCCGAGAGCGCACAACAGCACACAATGAGTTTGATGAAAACAATACTTTAAGAGACCTTGGAGTAATTTTCATTTTAACCTTTGACTAAACCAAGAGGTTTTTTTTGACCCGTGAAATCTCAAATGTGTTAAACAATGCCCAACATGAAGATGCCTAGACATCTGTTAGCTCCAACTGCTGTAATTTTACCCTGCTTTATTTAAATAGCATCAAACTTGCTTCAGGTCTGTGTTCAGATGTTGGTCCATGGTTTTGCTACACATGCATCTTTTTGAGAATGTGCATTAATTAGAATTTCTGATGTTTTAAAACAACTCATTTGTCAATTAATGATCTTTCACCATCAGTTTGTGTCTTGTTCACTCAGCCTTTTCATCTCAGTTAACCCATCAGCGTTTATCCTCATCATTCTATATCTCTCATGTCTCATTTCTTCTCTAACTCTCACTCTATCAGACTTTGTTGGACCGATTCTTTGAATTTTCCACATTGTCGTTCCTCGGGCTGCTGCAGTGGCTCCTTCTCTGCAGGAGAAGTGCTATTTTCTTTATTTACTAAGTAAAGCAAAGTTTCAGGGCACTGCTGGTCCATTGTTGATAATCTGGTGAAATCTGCTGCCTCTAAACACTCTGCTGTTTGGTGATTTGCTGCATTATTACTGATTCTAGGGATGTAGTAGAAAACCAGGACGGTAAATTGGTTCTTGATGCTGGTCCTGCTTTAGTCCAGATCTCAATCACGGTCTTAAATCAGGACAAATGAGGTTGGTTGAAGCTGAATGCATGGACGCACACACACAAACATAAACACACACACATGCTTCTCCATCCTCTCTGCATCTGGTGCAGTCAGTTATTCCCGGATAGGAAGCTAGAGGGAGCTGTGGGTGTTCAGCATCCAGCCACCCTCTTCAACCAACATATAAACATTGACACATAGACAGATGCAAGCACACACGCACACACACACATATGCACATACACAGGTGAGTTATTAATATCTCATGAGTGTCTCACAGATTGGAATCAACCGCGGCTGCTCTGACATGTCAAATACAGCGTCTGTAGTCAGCTGCTGGGACACACCAGAAGTAAGAGGAAGCTTTTAAGTGCACCTTTCAACAGCATCAAACCAGCGGAACGAGACATTATACCCACAGCCCAGAGCAGGGATTGGGCTGTCCATGTATTAAGATGGTATGCATGCAGCACCTTCGCCTGAGGAAGTGGAAAAAACCCCTCTGCGCTCTTGTTTCTGAAGGTGACTGACAGTTCGGCTTAGTGCAGAAGTAACATATTCTGATTTCACGCTCATGTGGAATTTCACTCTGAAGACAAATCAATTCAAGGCTGAGTACATTTACATTGCATTATGAAGAGTTCACACAGGCATGGGTGTCTTTTTTTGAGGTTTTGCACGAGTTTGGGTCATTCAAGCATCGCGGCAGAGGCAGGAAATGTTCTGGTTTCTGGCTTAACAGGTATAAACTTAGCACAAAAAGTAAGAAATTAATGTTTTGAAGATTATTTCTTTGTTGGCTCAGTGCTTATCGGCAATAAATCCCATACTGTTAGAAAGCCTGTTTGTGTCTCTTTTAATGGTTCCACATTTGTAAGTTACATACATTTCCGGGATGAGTATGTGGGTTGTGCACGTGAAAAATTAACCAAATCCTCCCTGCCAATGCCAAACAGCTTATTCTGTTGTTTCTGGTGACTCTTCTTTTGATTTTTTTTGTTGTTCAGGAGGATGCTCACTGTTGTTAAACAGTTAAATCTACCGTTCCTCATTCACAGAAATACGCTGCATCCTCCTTTGAATGATACTCACTCAGAAGAGTCCGTTCCTCATAAAAGATAAAAATAAAGGATGTACAAAGCTGTATTGATGGTACACGCCCACTCACCAACTGTCATTGTTGATGGAAACCACACATGATGCTCATGATGTATATATATATTGCTTACCAGACAGTTTTCTACCCTCAAGTACTTTTTGTACCTGCTAACAGTCACCTCTACCTTTTATAAAGTCCTCAATAATGTCATTTTTGGATGTTTTTGCGGTTTAGGTGTCACATTTTCACTTCTGGGTCTCTCCGTGCCAAACAGCAGGACAAAATTTCAGAGATCTGACAAGTTTTAAGGTTTTCAATAGACTGATCATGTGAGGAGAGCCTGATGTACTCTGTGTGCCATATCTATATCATGTGGCTCAGAGATGGGCTTCATTTCACTATTACAGGATGGGTGACATCCATGTTTTATACAGTCTATGGTTAGGACCTCATCTTGGGTCATGTGGCCATTTTCAGTGGGTCACATTAGTTCTCCTTGAAATGAAAGTGTGGATATAGTACGTCTTCACTTGACACTGACACAGTCTCAGGGATGCCACACATTAATTCATACCTCGGCATTTTGGAGCCAATGAATACTGGAGAAGCAGACTCAACCTAACTTTAGGTCAACTTGAAATTACTCACCGGTGGCGTTGTCAGTTTACTCTGTTGTAGGGTGTTCACGTGACTGATTCATGCGCGTGAATTGCATGTTTAGTCAATGTAACAAAAGTACACACAAGTTTCTGTCTGAGAAAGCAAATGATGCTAACTGTGAGTCGAACTTGTGCGAATTTAGTAAATTAGAAATGATGACCCATGACATGAACAGACAGGCAGAGATTGTAGCTTTCCCAATCTCAGAGTAGCTGTTGATAAAAAGGAACTTGCCATGAGAAAGTGAGTGATGAGGTCAGATAATCAACTTATACAAATTGTGACACCATTTTTTAAAACTGTTATTGATTGTTTTTCTTTGTAAAGTAAAACATAAAGTGAAATATGAAATATATTTTAAAAATAGAAAGGTTAAAAATGACATTTTTATTTAAGGTGTTGATGGGACTTCATCAGCTTTTGGAGACAGTAAGTGGACGCTGAAGGAATTGCAGCTTTTTTATTCTTTTTTTTTTTTTTTTGTTTAAGTTACTTTTTGGGGACCTGTATTATGCCTTCAATCAGATTGGAGAGGACACGGGGCAAGAGTAGGGAGTCACATGTGTGACCTGTGGGTGACCTGTTTGAGCGAATTCATGGAGTGCGACCTAGACCGCCAAGCCATCAGTGCTTGAACTGCAGATTTGTTTTTCATTTAATATTTTTAGTGCAAAAAATCTTTGTTTGTTTTCATCACTTTAGGATTCCACTTGAGAGTTCTTGCAAAAGTAGGGTACTTCATCTACATTTCCAACTTTAAATGGCTACCTTACACTGGTTTTTCATCTGCTGCTAAATGTCAATTTCTGGAAATTTGGGTCCTGATCCTTGTCCATTATGAATGTAGTGGAAGATACTAAGCCTTGATCAGTGAAGAACCACTGATCTTAAGACAAAGCCAGTATAATTGTGACAGGATTGTGACAGTATTGATGTCATCAGAAACCAGGAGAGAGTAATACAATAGAATGTAACTTTTTCAGTTTGGACAGCAGAATTCTCTTCCTTTTTTGAGTTTTGGTGACAGACGTGTCATCATAGGTGTTTACATATCATCCTAAATGTGGTGATTTCATGGTCAAGTGTATAGCACCAAGTTATTTTGTACTATTTAATAAGTGAATCAAAGAGTATAAACACAAATTTCTGATTTTGAACACTCCAAATGTCAAGAAATACCAGCTTGAACAATTTTACTTTTAAATAAGTTTGTCCAAAAACATTTTTTTTTTCAAAATGCACGCTTGGAACTCATGAATAAATCTGGCAGCACATCTTTTCTTGTCACTTCATTGTCACCCCCATCACAGAAAAAATCAGAGCAAGAACAAATTTGTAACATGCTTAGAGGAGAAACCACTGGTCTTAATGACTGTCAACTTGCAGAAACTTCCAGTCACAAGAAAAACACTATCAAGTTGACTAACTAACTCAGGAAAATCAACAAAGCCCAGTTAAAAAGGGAAAATCTAATTTTAATTTATGAAAAATAAGGTGTGTGATCACTTTAAATCTCTCTATAGCGGTTATGAAACACATTACAGGTGATCTTGGCAAGGATACCAAAGCCTCTTATTCTTAACCTGTTACCGGTGCATTGTTTATTGTTTGTAGTAAATATAGCGCTCTGTTGTAGTAGATTCTTGGCATGGGTAGGCAGGTGTGTATTTAGAAATTGGAAAGGAAATTGTCAGGTCAGAGGAAACCTGCCACCGCAGCCTACGACTTATTGATCAGTGACACACTCAGTAAATATATCAGCACCTGGAATCGATGCCCATGTAAAGTAGTTCACACTGTGTGATGTAGAGCTTCTGTATGTCGAGTTGGTTTAAAGGAGTTTTCGTTTCTTTTTTGAGGAAATGTTGCACTGTTTGAGTATGGCTTTGGCTAAAAGCAGCATTTTAGATTTTTAAACAGTTAGTGAGTAATCTAGCTTGACTCATACTGTTATTACACACATATATGTATTGTATACTCCTCCAAAGACAGCTCAGCATCTCTGTTGTATCATATGCCATTTTAAAGCCCTGATGTTTAAACTACTGAAGGAAAGTAATAGAAATTGTATTGAAATGTGGGAATATTAAAAGGGGTTGCAAATACAATTGTGTGTTTTGGATGCAACTGTATCTCCTCTTTCTGTTTATGTGTTTATTTTGCTCTGTTTTTCTTGTATTGCTGCAGGGCGACTCTGGAAAAGAATCCTCGGTCTCAGTGGGTTCTCCCCGCTAAAATAAAGGCTGGATGGAAAATACAACAAAACAAAAACAATGAGAGGATTGCAGTTTTAAAAAGTGTTTGGTGTGGTGTTTGAGTTGTAGAACACATGACTTGTAATGACAGAGATTGTCTATTCTCACACTGAAACCTCACTTACACACAGTACTGAGTTGGACCCCCTTTTGCCTTCAGAGCTGTCTTAAATTTTAGATTCAAGATTCTGGAAACCTTTTTTGTACATTTTGATGCTGATTTGTCAGCTTCACAAACATGATGAGAATCTCCCGTTCCACCACATCCCAAAGGTGCTCTATTGGATTGAGATCTGGGGACTGTGGAGGACATTTGAGTACAGGGAACTCATTGTCATGTTGAAGAAACCAGTCTGAGATGATTCCAGCTTTATGACGTGGAGCGTTATCCTGCTGGAAGTAGCCATCAGAAGATGGGTACACTGTGCTCATAAAGGGATGGACATGGTCAGCAACAATACTCAGGTAGGCTGTGGCGTCCCCCACACCATTACACCAGCTTCAGCCTGAAGTGTTGATACCCAGTGGCAACTGCCTATTTACAGCCTGGTTCAAAAAAGGTCACCTGTCTGAATTGCTAAGTCTACTTTCAACACACACTGTACAGTGGTGAATTTTTTTTCTGACTTGGCAGGTCAGAGGATATTAAGATTGAGAGCTTGCCCAATCAAAGGCACAGCTCTGGTCACATGACTGTAGGCGCCTTATATAGCTGGAAAGCCCTTGACACTTCCAATATGGTTGTGATTCCTGATTTACTTCCTTTTTTGTTTCAAAGACAGATGGCTGATGTCTCGAGCCTACCATCTGAATGTGGAGCAGGAATCCAGACTCATCACACCAGGTAATGTTTGTCAGTCTTCTGTGGTCCAGTTTTGGTGAGCCGTGTGAATTGTAGCCTTAGATTCCTGTTCTTAACTGACAGGAGTGTCACGCGGTGTGGTCTTCTGCTGCTGTAGCTCGTCTGATTCAAGGTTGGATGAGTTATGTGTTCAGAGATGCTCTTCTAAGAGTGGTTATTTGAGTACTTGTTGCCTTTCTTTTATCTCCAACCAGTCTATCTATTCACCTCTGACCTCTGACATCAACAAGGCATATTATCTAAGTGCTGTTCGCTGGATATTTTCTCTTTTCCCATATTTTTTCCATTTTCTCCATTCTGATGCTCAGTTTGAACTTCGGCAGGTCATTTTCAACATGTCTACATGAATAAACGCATTGAGTTGCTGCCATGTGATTGGCTGAGTTGATAGTAGCATTAACAGGCATTAAAAAAAAATGTCTACCCCCTTGCAACAAAGACCTGTGCAAGACTGGAAGCTGTTGAGATTGCTGATCTGTTATGCATAAAAAATTATCATGTGCACCCCTATCATCAATAGTGTTGCATTTTTTTGAAAACACTTCATTGTATTAGACACATTTTAAATGTCTCATATTTTACCTTAATGATGACACCACTGAGACATTATATATCAAGCTTTGTGCTCACACAGGCAGAGGGCAGGAGCTGCCAAGGGCCAGCAATCCTTCATCACCTTTGGCACTTAAGTTGCCCTCTTCTTCAAATCTTCACAGAACACCAGATACAGACGGTAAGATAAGTTTTGTGCTGCTCCCTGTACCCGAAGAGCAGAATACTTATTGTTACTTGGGCTGAAAGAGGCTCGCTATTGAGGCGCTCTCAGACAGCGGAGCATAGTTAGAGCTAGGAGAGCTATTTGTTTCAGCTGTCCACACAGCTCTTAGCCATTCATCATACAGAGAAGCCTGAGCAACTATCAATGCACTTCCAATAACACAGATTGCCTCAGAGTCTACGCAGGCGGTGGACTTTTCAGGTGTTTGAAATGGGACCGGCACTGTAAAACACACACATACACAGGAACACATTCCCTCCTCAAAGGCCAATCACCTTGGCGTTGACCTCACCCCCTTCCCCTCCTCTCTCTGGCTCCATTTCCTTCAGTCTGGAGGGTTTGCAGGGTCAGAACAATTGAACAAGCTGGAAGGTACATGTTGTGCTGCTATTTAACAGTGATGTCAAGTCACGCACCAAGGTAATAGAAAAACTTGAGAGCTGCTAACAGCCAATAATATACTCTTAGTGCCCTGCTGAGGGCTGCAAAGGCAAACTCAGAAATCCATTTCTCGCCGCTCCAGCTGCACACAGCAGCATTGACGTGCCTGGTTTGCCATGACACAAAACCCCCCGTGTGTTTTCTCCACAGCGCAAACCCGGGCTCGTCCCTCCTTCTCTTTCCAGGCTCATTTCAGAGCCTCTGAGGCAACACGAGAGAGGAAATTGTTGTGGAGTAAATAAGTCACGTCGCATCAGCGGTGCAGTAATGTGTTTCTAATGACCGTCGAAAATGAGAAATCCTCTCGTATTAGGCTGAGGTAATTAATAATAGAAAGAGTAAAGTGACAATGAGCGGCGAAACAATACGGGGTGTGCTCGACTAACGAGCTCGCAATATGGATTTATGCTGATGTATTCACATGACGGAGACATAAAAGTACAGTCAAAGGGCCCCAAGTTTGACACCAAAACATATCATTAAAAATAAGACTTTCATGACATATTTCTCATATTTACTTAATTCTGAAGTTTTATTTTATTTCTATGAAACGTAATTAGAAATAGGAGTGGGAGGATTATAGCGTGGTCTTTAGAGCAGTTTATTATTCACTTTATAACCGCCCGATCATTAAAATGTGACTTTTAGATGCATTTTACCCACGCAGAAAAATAAAAAGTTGAGAGAACTTTTGCAAAGTTCTGCACACCAAAACTTAAATAATGATACAAAGATCAAATGTACCCTAATCAGGAAAGGCTGACCAGTGACCACACACAAAATAAATGTTTCTTTCTTTATTTTTTTTGATAAAAGAAAATGTTCTACTAGACTTCATATAAGCCACATTTACCTGAAAAGCACAGAAAAATACATCAATATTAATCCATAATGATATTTCAAGATTACTGTCTTGATTTAAAACATTCCAATTTCAAGAAACCTCTCCTACCACATTGGGCAGATTATTTTTATTTATTTATTCATTTATTTATTTTTTTAGTGGTTAAATTTTTGAGTTTCATTAATATAAATATTCATTTCAATTGAGCTATTTTATTTTTTAAATGGTTGTGATTGCAAAGATTAAAAAAGCTAATGATTGAAAATAATATAATTCATTCATTTATTCATTTATTCATTCACCAAAAAGTGCTTCAGAAAATCTTGTGGGTAGACAGGGCTTAAATCAAGGAAAAAATTGGAACACATGGTTTCTGTTGGAGCATTCACTATGGTAACATTGAATGGTGGGAACACTGGATTGTGCGAACATTGAACTGTGTGAACATTGGACAGTGGGAACATAGGACAGTGGGAACATTGGTTGAAGAACATTGGGTTGTTGGAACATTGGACTGTGGTAACATTGGCTGTGTGACTATTTGATTGTGGAAAAATTCCACTCTGGGAACATTTGGCTGTGGGACCATTGTACTGTGGGAACGTTCGACTCTAGGAACCTTTGAGTGTGGGAATATAGTACTTTGGAAACTTTAAACTGTTGAAACATTGGCAGTGAGAGCATTAGACTGTGGGAACATTGGCTGTGGGAACATTTGACTGTGGGAACATTGGCTGGTGGGAACATTGGACTGTGGAAACATTGGACAGCTGGAACATTGGCTGTGGGAAAATTGGACTATGGGAACACTGGACTGTGGAATCACTGGATGTTGGAAAATTGGACTGTAGGAACATTGGACTGTGGGAACATTGGACTGTGGGATCATTGGACTGTGGAAACATCAGACTGTGGGATCATTGGACAGTAGGAACTTAGGACTGTGGGAACATTGAGCTGTGGGAACATTGGACTGTGGGAGCACTGGCTGTTAGATTATTGTACTGTGGGGACATTCCACTCTGGGAGCATTTGAGTGTGGGAACATTGTTCTTTGGAAACATTAAACTGTGGAAACATTGGCTGTGTGAGCATTGGACTGTGAGAACGTTGGCTGTGGGAACATTTGACTGTGGGGACATTAGATGGTGGGAACATTGGACTGTGAAAACATTGGACAGTTGGAACATTGGCTGTGGGAAAATTGGACAGTGGGAACATTGGCTGTGGGAACATTGTACTGTGGGAACACTGGCCGTAGAAACATTGGACTGTGGGAAATTTGGGCTGTGGGAACTTCAGGCTGATTCTGTAGATGGCAGACATGAACACTTCATGGAAAGAAGATTATCACTGGAAGCCATTCAACATGTTCAAGTTACTGGGACTTTGAGGCATATTTTCCATTTTATCAATGCTTTGAATGGCTAACTAAAGAGAGAGTATGTAAATAACAATCTAAATAGTAGAGTCCCTTTTAATGTTTAACCCTTAAGTGATCTTTGTGCAGCACACTAGTAACGTCTAACACTTAGCTGTTAACCAATGCCTGATGTGCAACAAAAAATAATTCCTCTGAGAGCTTCAGGTTTGTGGAAAATAAAATGGAAAATGAGACAAAGAAAGAATAACTTTTTTTTCCTGACCAAGGTGCCCTTCATTAAGACACTTCACCTCCAGCCGCTCCAGCACCAATCAATCCAAGGCCGTGACTTTAATTGACGTCCATTGTGTGTGAAAACTCATAACACCAGACTTGTTGAACAGGGGCTGGAAGGATGCTCCCAGGGAGAAAAAGACGAGTGGTAAAAATGGTGCAAACAGCTTCTAGATCATCACTGTCAATGACTAAGACTGTGTGTGTGTGTGGGGACAATGTGTGTAGTGACAGTGTGTCTGTGTGTGTGTTTGGTGACATCACTGATGGCACAAGCTGTCAGTGACTCAAGCCTCCGATGTCAGCTGTCATGCACATGGAGCAGCACCCGCTGACATGGGAGGCCTGAGGCAGCTGTCCTGTGTGCGTGTAGACATGCATGGCCACGATGTTGGTTGAGATATCATCTGCATCCCAGCACATGCTCCCATCCTGCCACTGCCATCTTAACACATGATCTAGAGAGTTACGTGAGCGCACGTTGATATAATCGAAACTCACTGTCCAAGGAAAAAACTAGTTTTAGCGTGTGAGGTGACTTTTTTCTGCTTTTTGACAGGTTTTTGACAAATCAATCACACTGAAAGAAGAAGCTGGGTAAATATTTATTTTTAGATCATTTCAAAAATAGAAAATAGCTCTCAGCTCCACACACTTCAGTATTGGAAAGATGTATTATTGTTGTAAGAATCCCACCAATTTAATCTTTATATTCTTATAATGCTTCAGTTGTCAAAATACTTAACGCCTGAGTCAAGATCTAAAACCTAAAGTTTTTGGGAAGGCTGTGAAACTTAAATATTTTTTACATCTGTTGTGAGAATCAAATCCATTTTGTTGCAGCTTAAATTGTCCACTTCAGACAAAATGGTAGGTATCGTTGCATCAACCTGTAGGTGGGACGAGCAACCAACCTCGGATTGAATAAAAACCTCTGATTGGCTGGGCGGTTTCTCTCTGACTCGCCGAAAAGTCTGTCAATCTCAGAGCAGGACAGATTGTTTTGTAGTTTTGCACCAAATATCTCAGCAGAACTGGAAGTACGATTTCTGACTTGCACTTTTAGAAAACAGAGAATGTGTGACTCGTGGGGAGGAATTCCAGTGGTTGTAAGTTGCAATTTGTGTTTGTGTGTTAGAGGACACAGCTATTTTCGAGGTCAATTATGTCACATACTTATTGCACAAATTCACATTCAGATTTACACATATTCAAATTCTCAGTGCACCTTCACTTCATACGATACAGGTGCACAAGTATGTTTTGCACCTAGTGCGCTGCAACAATAGGTGCAAAATGTGAGCATGTCAGTGTTGAAATATGTGACTTGTAGAAAAGGATTTGTGCACCTGTAAATGTGATTTGTGCACCTGGAATTAAGATTTTGTGAATGTGTATTTTTGTGTTGTATTTGTGGGTAGAAAAAAATAGACACATACAAGAAATTATTTCACAAGTACACAACTAATAAAGTGTGGGGAATCAGATATACTGATACACATACAAATTCAATGTACTCAACTACAAATTTGGTGTTACAGGTGCTCAAACATTTTGCACCCAAAATGCCTTTGTGGAAGTTGTGCAAATCCACTGAAACCATGTCAAAAGGCACGTTGACTATCATATTTAGCTTGACGATAACAACAAAGCGACATCCTGAGCCTATCACGAATGAGAAGAGGATCATCACTCGGGTTGAAATGGAGGGGACCCGATCTTGGCTGGTGTTACTGGATGGTTATTCCCCTCTTAGTTTGTTAAGGGGTTTTGACCAATCAGAATTAAGCACCTTACACACCACGAAAACTAGTAAGAAAGCTGGCTAATAATGATTAATATTGGGTAGTTTGGCACTGTGAGCACACCTCTGCTCTTTCTAGTGTGGATATATGAAAAGCTAAGTCAGGGAGAGCAGCAGCAAAGACCCTCAGGTCCGGCTGAGGTTGACTTGTGGCCTTATTCACCCATGCTGTGCTCAAATTGTGTATTAGTGGCGTAAAGTGGTGTCAAGAATTTTGATCGATTCTCCTCTGATCGGCTTGGAGAAATGTTTTTTTAGGCTATTTTTGACATCTTAAGTGCTCTAAAGCTTCGCTCCAGTCATGTGAAAATATTCTGATTTAGTATGAGGGAAATTGTATGAATAAGAAAAATCAAATGCGTGTGTGTACTGGTGGATTTTTTCTTTCATACTCTGCAATCAGCACACACACAGCTTTTTATCATTTTCCTCTTTCCGTTTACAGCAAGTGTTTACTGAATACCAGAACTCAAAACCTAATTCATTACTTATCATTGACAAGCAACAAAGGCTTGCATCCAGGGGTTCAGATTACACTTTATTGGAGACTTCAAATGACTAATTTCACATCATAAAAGTAATCCATCGCGATAAAACCAACAATCAGACCCCTACATGGAGTGCATCAATGTCAAAAAACAAATTGGGTGACAGCGAGATAAGTTGGGGAGCTGAACAGTGTGAATGCAAACACTTTGTCAAGATGATTAAAATCAAGACATAAAAGTCAGAATCAGGCCTCTTTCAACAGAGAGGGGAAAAACAGGAAGAGAAATCTGCTGGTTGTGTTTGGCTGCTGTGCTACTTCAAACAGAGATGGAGCAGTGAAGTTTGTGTGTCAGTATGAAGATAGGACTCCAATTTACTCACAGCGGAGGATTCACACCCAGCAGGAAAAAGTCTTTTTTCACTTGGACTATAATATCTTTTGTTGTTTATTTTCATCATTCAGGAATAATCCTACTTTCATTAATGATTTTATCATTATCTAGGAGAACTTTTTCTGCTGCTCATGGCCTCACAAATAGGGAACGTGAACTTTTAAAACTAATGGCTATCTATGAGCAATACTAACAGACACGACACACATGAATTGAAGAGACTAGCAAGGGTAACGTCAAGCAGCATCCCTTGGTCTACACATATGGGGCCTATGCAGGAGTCCAAAGGGCTCATCTGAGGCTGGTTACAGAGACACCGGAAACCACAGCAACAATAGACACATTCACACCCTGGTTTCAGAAACAGTTCGGATCTTCATGGGTCATTTCTTCATCAGCACAATTTATTTTTTTTTTTTTTAAATAAATATCACTTTGTTTGGAGTTGTTAAACTTATGAGTTTTTCCCATATAAGGGCATGACCGACTTGACTGACAGGTGGCCACCTCATAGCCCTCTGTTGAGAGATTTAAAGCTTTCCTTTTAACCCCATCCTAACTGAATGAAGCTAGGTCGAGTTCATGTCCAATATGGGGCCTGTTTGGCAAAGAGCTAACTAATGACTAATGTCACAAAGAATAAGTCCTTACATTGTACAGTCTGTGGGTAACACCAACCATTTTTTTCACTCACTTGACCTTTGCCTGAAACCTGACATGCCAGATAGACTGCTTCACATTTCCATGTTATGGTTCATTTTCCTGGCCTATTTTGGCAACACCCAAGACACTGCATTTGGAATAATTAAAAAAAACCTTTAAAAAATTAACAACAACAACAACAAAAAACAAAACAAAAAACAAAAAACAAAACAAAACAGAGAATGAATGGTCAAGCAACATGTAATAAAATAAAGACAGTTTGTAAAATCTGAGGATTTTAAAAGAATTTGGTTTGTATCTAATTTTAGCTTTCATTCATTTATTGACTTATTAACAACTCAAGCGTACATAAATTCATGTTGATTTATTTTTTGCCAATGGTGGAGATATCTTTAAAAAAAAAACAAAAAAAAAACACCTAAAATAATTAACAAACAAAAAAATAAATAAATATATAAAAAATACAATGATTATAATAATACAAACAATACAAAAAACATGGCTCCCAAGCCCCCATAATAATAATTATAATAATAATAATAATAATAATAATAATAATAATAAAAAAGTCCACTGAATGCATCACACCTTTTTGTCAATCATTGGCTCACGCCTTTGGATGTAACTGTAACCATGTGCTGGTCTAAGGGTCTCAACATGACTTTTTTCCTCTACACAGAGCATTTATTAATATTTTCTCTATTAAATTGGCTTTATATATTCCCAGCATAAATTTAGTCACACTTTAAGAAGCCTGTCACATTAACATTTCCTCCACGTAGTGTTCTCTAAAATGCTGTGTCGCCATTATGCTTAAATCTATAAACTGATGGACACATTAGCTCTGTATAGGCCTTGTTTTATTCCTTCTCCACTGGCTTCTGCTGCTGTCATCTCTGTGCAGTGGTATTTGTTTTGCTCTGTTTGTTCTGTTGTCTGACTTGTATTGTGTTGCTTTAATGCTGCTGATTTATGCTCTTTGGAAATATATATACTCGGGCTTAAGCTGTGTCGGCTACTGCAGCATTGGCTGTTTGGTGAGACGGGCTGGACGGGCTAGAAAACAGGTTGAGCTGTTGGTGATTATGTCCATCCCAACCCACATAAGTTTTGTTGTAGCAGTTATTCTTCAGTGGTCTGTTCCAACTTGAGAGTCTATCAATAAAATGAAGAGTGAGGTTACGTTAGCTCTGCTTGGTGAGGTTGGAGTTGGTAGATGAGCTCTGGTAGAACATCACCAGGGTTCACTAATACATTACCTCATTGCCTCATTGCCTCTTTGCATCCAGTAAAAAGTAGTCTTGAAACAAAGAAAAGTAATGTTAAGTACTTCTGAATTATTGGCAGCTCCAATTTGCCAACTGCACATGAAATAATCCATCAGCTGCAGCTCTCTTGGCATGATATCAACAACTTTTGTCTAACACACAAAGTTAAGTGCCCATTCCCCATTTTCATTGAATATGCATGTTGACATTGATGTTGACATGTACTTTGCAACACTTTCACTGTCACATTTGTGCACTAATTGCTTTTAATTTGAAATCAGTTTGATGTTTCTTTCAGCCCTTTGAGGGTTGAATTGTTGGGGGTTATGACTGAATCATGCAGGTTTTTGTTTGAACAATGGGAATTGATGAAACTATTCTGACAGGAGTGACAGATCCCAATAATCATTTTAATGCCTTTTATTTCAGTTTGTCACAAGTTCCAGGAATCAAGATGGTTGAAGAAGAAACCTGTAGGTCTTGAATCAGCTTGAAGCAGAAAAGAAAAGTTGAGATTAAAAAGTACATAAGTTATGTCTTGCTGTTTAACTGTGTCTTTGTGCTTCACTTTACATTCCTTTTATGCTTTCTTGTGTGCAATAATAGAAGTAATGGCTGTTGAAATGAATACCCTTTGCACAGCAAGTCACTTCAGCACTGCTATAGAAAATCAGCTTCCTGCTGTATAATTTGTCTTCACATTTTTTTCACATATTCATATCCCTGATAACATCACAGTCCTCCATAGGGGAATTGTAACAAGGTTTGTATTTTTCAACATGCGCTGTAATGTTCAGAGACAGTAGATGTGATGTTGTAATTTTCATCACTTATTGTCAATCAAAACATGGTGAAACATCACTCTCTGGTCCCAGTTAAGTAAAATTACATGTTTGTTGTGTGCTATCTATTATTGAAAGTGTAAATCAGAGATGTAGTCAGTTAACTCATGCATTGCCTCTGTGACTTTTATGGTTAGGAGATATTTTCTGCTTGAACAGTTGGTGTGTTGGGCTGCAGGCTTGCATGTGCGCAAAAATGGATACTTAAGTTATGCTCTACTGCAGTGTTTCTTGAATTGTTTTGGACCAAAGACCACTTATCCTCCTTCACCAAAACAAACAAATAAACATAAAGAAAACCAAACCAAACCCTCACAGACCACCAAGCAAAATAGCTGGTGTATTATGAACTCGCATAATACATGTTACATATTTTTTTTCTTTTCTTTATATTTCCACAAAGAAAAAATAAAAATAAAATAAAATAAAATATATATATATATATATATATATATATATATATATATATATATATATATATATATATATATATATATATATATATATATATATATATATATATACATATATATATATATTTTGTGTGTGTCCTATTTGCCTAGAAAGGCATGTTTAGGAAACTGAACATGCCAGAGGAAAATTTGGCAGTAAAAGCGGCTTTTTGATTTTTGTATTTAAGTGTCTCTTCCTGGGTTGCAGCGATCCTGGTATCATGTAGCAGTCCAACGCAGACTCAAAAAGTTAAATTTAGGAATCAACTGTGTATGATTATAACATCTGCTCAAAGGGGCTGTGAGGAGCTTGAAAGTGATCTTGAAAAAGTCTCCCTTCTAGACTCATGCCCAATTGTAATCCACACTTCAAAATGAGATTATCCCAACAATGTAGGTTTTTTCGAAATGCTACTTTGTAGCTTCTACTCAGCTTCCCAATGGGGTCCAGCAAGACTGGATTGATTTATGCCACATCCAAGTCTCTATGACAACACCACACCATCTGTCGAAGTTTAGAAGTGAAATACAGATACGTTGTGGCAGCAGGTTGCCATTCGCGCTACATATAGCTAGCTACTGATGTACGGTACAAACTTACTTACGCTTACTTGTTTTCACGCTTCAAACAACAGCACTATGTAACTGTATTGATCAATACCTAACCTTGTCACATTGTATCCAGTAAAAAGTTGTCTTGGACAAAGAAAATTTGTTCCAAATCAATCACTCACCTGGTTAAAGGTCACATTTCTACGACAGTGTTCGAACAGTGAGACTCTGGGCCTGAAGGTGGTGGGTCAGTCTGACTAAAACAGATCCTCCTCGCAGCATCTCTAAAGTAACATAACTACGGCAGTCTGGGGATTGTCCACACTTGTGATGCCACAAGTTGAAGAGAGGGCGGGGTGATAGAGACACACACCATTATCAACTGCTTTGAGGAAGAGCACTGAGATCTGAGGCCTATATCACGAAGCGCGGTCAACTTATCCGCGGTAACTCACATCTATCCAGGATTGAGTAACCATAACAATGGCAATCAGGATATTCGCAAGTTATCAACACGGTAACTCAACCCAGGATTGTCTCATCAAGAGCCGTGAACGCGCACGTAAAAGAGGAGGGCTCAGAGGCAGCTGACCAATCACAATCATGAGCGACTAAGAAAGCTTCGTACTTCACAGCTGAAGAGCAGCGGCTGATAATGCAGCAGTACAAGCAATAACTCGGTAAGGGGGAACACGGTAGCAGCAGCCAACCGCAGGCAAAATGCATGGCAATGCATAGCGGACTGTGTAAAAGCCTAAGTTACTCATCAGTGGCTCAGTATGATAGTGATCACACTAAATCTCATAAAATAATAAATGCTACTGTGCAAATGACTTGCGTGTATTCCAATTATCATGTCATTCTCCCAGATGTAATCCTTCTGGAGTCAGAAGAACATGGGAGCAGATAAAAAACAAATACCAGAACATCATCACGTCTGATAAGTCTGTTTCAAGCAGTGGCGATTGCTTTAAGACTACAAGGGAAGCTCAGCTTTCCCTAAATGTTCCCAAAAAAGTGGTGATGTGTTCTGCTGTGTGTACATTTCATTGACAAAATCTGCGCTAGAATTCCTTTATCTTTTGTTCAGAATCAGCTACCTATCACAGGTAACTGGCTCCACTTCCTTCTCATTCATCCTGGGAACGCTATGAATTCGTCCCTAAGTTGCGTGAGGGCAGCAGCTACTTGCTGCACAACGCGGGATGCCGTAAACTTGCTCAGCCGCTCCGCATCCCCGACAGAGTACATGTAGCTGCCCTTGGCAAAGAATCGCAGGGCGATGCACAATGTCTGTGGGACAGTCAGTGCACCGCTCCTGTGGGTTGCACGGGCAATGTACGGCTCTAATATTTCACAGAGGTAGAGTAGTCCGGGCCGTCAGAACCTATACCTCTCATACAGCGAATCGTCGCTTTGATCGAGTGGATCTGATCGATCTTTAAACAAACTTTCTCTTCGTAAAACTCTTCTTACAACTTGTGCGCCTCTGTCCACCGGGAGAAAAGGGCAGGCCATTGTTTCTGAGAAGCCGATTGGCCAGTGGGAGGGGCTTTTTATAGGATCAGATTCAACCTCCAACTCATCCTGCTCCAGAGCAGGATAACCGTTCAGAGTTCGTCACCATGGTGATCTACTCTGATAAAAAAGGAACCGGCTTCGTGCTATTGGTAAGCAAGAGGTAACCCTGAAGTTATCTTGCTAAGACACTAATCCTGCTTCGTGATATAGGCCTCAGGTGATACTTGGCTGATAAAATGCTGTCTGATCACCAAATTTCTTTAATATGTTTCCACATCTTTCTTATGTGAAGTGTTGGCAGCTCATGTTTGCTAACCATATATGTGGAGTATCTCTTGAGTATTTTGATACCTGCTGCACTAATGTAAGTACTCATCTCTTACATTAGTACATACTTTGCAAAGCTTTTGCTTGTGTAGAGTGTTCAATGATGTTAATTTTGAAGCAATTTGGTGTTATTGACCAGCCTTTCAGGGGTTTGTTCATAGCTTGCAATGGGATGCTTTAACTTTGTTGGGGAGAAAAAATATCTCATATTGTTTGTGTTTAATTTTCCCCTTGTGGTCATTATTTGAGTGTTGACAGTCTGAGGGCTTTTCATTGGCTCTCTGGTTGCAGAATTTCTGTTTTCCTCATATTTCTGTACTCTTCTCCTGGATTCTTATTGCCTTTGCTTCCAAACTGCGCAGACATTGAATTTTCTTCCATGCTTTTTAATTTTTGCTTCAGTCTTCTTAAACGCTTTAACACAGCAGTTGTGAAATATTTGCAACTCGTGTGCTAACTGTTGCTCTAAAATGCTGAGAAACGTGGATGTTTTTTGTGTACTTTTCACCACTTTAGCTCTCATGTTGCTGATTGCTCTCTAGGATTCTGTGAGGCTCCAGTGATGTCTTTCTTGCACTGAGCTGATTCACGTAATTACTACCCTGTGTTTCTGGCGTCATTGAGCCTCAGAATGGCTTTTGTCACTGACAAGAATGGCTGTCACGTTCCCGTTTCCTCTGCACACCTCACATTCAGCAAAAACATTAAAGCAATGTTCCTACTTGAGCTTCATGTGACAGCTTGCTCTGCTTCCCTTTTCTTCCCCCTGCATCTTCCCCTATATCTCCCAGCTCTGCTTTCTGCTGATGCGAGATGTGTCGCAGGCCTTTGATGGCTGCTCCCATTGTTACGCCATTGTACTGCAACACTTTTTCTGGTTGCCAACACTGCGCAGGAATTCCTTTCTGGTGTTTAAGTCTCTCAGATGAACCCGCAGCTGGAAGTTGCGTGATAACAACCAATGTGGCCATTGTGTCCTGAGGCGCTGCACGGGTGACATTGAACAGATTCCGTGGCGCTCTGAGGCGCGTGGACTTACAACCTCAGTGAAGAGCCCGAGCAAGGGGAAAGCAGAAGAAATCCTCTTTCTCCTTCTCGCTAACACGAGGCTGAGCTGGCGGTAGTACAAGGCTAGGATAAATGGAAGTACATCAGAGCGGAGGGATGAGATTATCCTGGTTGGGATTTGGATTGGGACTTTGAGGAAATGCTGAAGGTGGGAGTACAGAAGAAGTTCTAACCTAAGCTACTGCAGACTGTTGGAGAGCCGTGGAGAAAAGGAACACTTCCTCCTCAGCAGGAGAAATGACAAAAGCTGTGTTTGTGTGTAAGTTATGTAAGTGATGTATCGAGGAGGCATTCTGCAGCTCATTTCACGAGTGCTTATGTGGTAATAAAAGCAATTATTTGTGCACAATTAGATATTTTGTTGACTTCATTAGTAAGAATTCCCATGCTGATACATGCAATTAGAAGCATTTGAACACACACTTTAATGTGTGTATTTTGGAATATTTCATGCACCAATTAAGCCGTCCTCTTTAACTTTCTGTAAGCAGAGTTCTCCAGGGCACGCTGGTACAGTGAGAGCATGCAAACCTCCTGCTCTGACCTTGTGACATTGCTTCTGGTGCTGCGGAGATTAGCAAATGGCAAGCCTGGCTTTATTAAAAAAAAAAAAAAAAAAGGAAAAAAAGAAAAAAGAAAGTCATAGCTGTGTCGAGAGCGAACAAAGAGTCCTGTGCTACATTAGCAGCCTCTCAAAGAAAGTGTGTCATTAAATTTTCACAACTCCTCAGCTTTTGTCTCTGGCGTGACATATCCATTCAAGTGGTTTGAAGTAACAAAATACACCACGGAGCGCGCTTCAGTTTTGTTTTCTGTTAGAGCACTATTTGAACTGCAGAGAAAGCTGCTTTAAAGGCAAATTTGCACGTATAGGACTTCCTGTAGAGTGGATGCAAGGTTTGATTTATGTAAAACACTTTGAAGAGTCTTCTCCCTGCAAAACACACTTCAGCACGATCCCTTTCCTTGATTGCTTACCCTTAAATGACCCTGTCGCAGTGCAAGGACGTGTCCAGGGTGTACTCTTGTCCACTAGTCAGTCCTGTGTGAAGTGTTTTTGTGCCTGTTTACGAGGAAATCAACAGCTAAGTGCAGTCCTCGTCTGCAATCTTTAAGATCGGTCTTTCAGTGACAGACAACACCTTCAACTTTACAGTGTCCTAAATCTCTCAACAGAGAGCAATATATTCCAAAAAAGCCACTCGCAGTCGTGCATGGGTTTTTAAATCAACAAGACCCCATGTCTGGAGACAGAAACACATCAGATCATCAGGGCTTCATATTGCGGTTTCTCAGTCTGCTGGATCACATGTGTGCTAAACAGTCTCACTCACTCTGACATGATGCAAGGACAATCTACTGACGCAGTCACTTCCTGACAGTATACTTGTGGTGGTTTCAGTCCTAACTAGCATAATATTAGAAATGCAGTATCACTAATCTGATCCCTTTCACTCCAAACAGGCCATATCTTTTACACCAATTTCAAATATGTGTTGCTGTAATTTTTCTGCACTTTTGCCAGCCCTAAAAAACTTAAACTCACTTTTATGTATATATAACACCTTTTATACATTAGTCACATAAAATACTTGAAAGTAAGAATAAAATCGATGCAATGAAATCAATACAACAAGATATGATGAACACCATAAAATAAGTAAATAAAATGGGTTAAAATATACAATGAAATAAAAATCCCTTTAAAAATAGTGATAAAAGTGGTGGAAATAGTAATGAGGTCCAGGACTATAAAAAAGTATGCCAAATTAAAAGCTAGATTAAAGAGTCCTGTCTTTAGTTTGCCCTTGGTAACACACAGAGAGCCTGTCATTTTGATTTCCAGGGGCAGAGAATCCAACTGCTTTGGGGCATACAAACAGAAAGCACTCTGGCTGGTGCATATAAAGGAAACGGGGAGCATCCAAAAAACAATTCGAGGACCTCAGTGATGGAGAAACCCATGGTTACACGTACACGCCAGACATCTCTGCCTGCTGAACGTCCAACATGCTGATGCCTCTCAAAGACCCTGGAACTGCCCTAACAGCCTTTTTAAATTATAACCAACAATCATTAGACTCAATATTTTTTTCTTATGTGTAAGAAATGGTCATGTAGCATGGAAGTCAAAGGAAAAGAAATCATAGTATAAGTTCCTTCCATCCATCCATCCATCCATCCATCCATCCATCCATCCGTCCATCCGTCCATCCGTTCATCCATCCATCCATCCATCCATCCATCCATCCATCCATCCATCAATCTGTCCACCTATATGATGATCTGTTCTTCATAACAGTTAAATACAAAGAAGTAATGGACATAGACAGTTTTTTTTTATCATATAAAAGACTAAATCACTGTAAGGAAGAATCTCTTAGAGCTTTGTAGCCTGCAAGAGTCCAGATAGCACAGCTAGCACTGTGTACTTTAGCCTCGACCTCATTAGCTAACTATTCATAGCCCAAAACACGGTGTGGTTTAGGATCTTCTTCTTTCTCAGTCCAAATAATGTCTTAATTGTACATACTCACTATCATATTTTCATTTCACTTTAAAACAGGACTTTTCATGTTCAGGTCAAGTTTCACATATTGGTTGAGCACTAGCACTAGCTCTCATGTTAGCTACCACTGTGTCGACCGTGCTCACTGTGGGTGAATCATCTCAATGTTGCACCTTCCCCTGGCCAGTGTCAGAGGTCTCCTCCTCCTCATTTATTTTTCTTTTAACTGCCATCATCTTAAGCCACTGATACATGATGATTTAACCAGTAAACTGGTTAATGGAGTAATGTTAGCTGGACTGTTTTTTTTCTGAAGAGGGGGTTTCATGAAACTTTTGTGGGTCCAAACCAACTTGTCTCTTAAATTATGCTTTATTTATTTTATTTTGTTTTTTGAATGTTCCATAAAAAAAACACAGTTTACTCACGGACCACTGAGGGGTAGTGACAGACCACTAGTGGTCCCCGGACCACAATTTGAGAAACACTGATCTAAACTGTCTAACTTCTCCATTCTGATACTTGTTTCTTCAGCAGGTCTACATGCCTAAATGCACTGAGTTGCTGCAATGTGATTGGCTGGTAGATATTTACGTTAATGAGCAGCAATGATTGTAGGTTGTTTGTCTTCACCTGAAAAAATGGTTCACATATTCATTGGCTAGTGCTCTTAAAGGTACACATATAGTTCATTTTTCCTCTGCTGAGGTATGTTTCTTACAGCCAAACAGATCATTAAAAGCAGCACACTGCTTCTCGTTACCTGAGAGCTCAAGGCCAACGTGAGGGTCAACGGAGCACTATGTGAGCCTGCTGGCTTTAGTATTGTATTGTTTATGCTGTTGATAACTTAAATTGGCAGAAACAAGAGATATCTATACAGTAAATGCATTTTGAATTGTTGGATATAAAGGATATAAGATGACTGAACATGTGTGGATAGAAAGTTCAGAATGAAGCTTGTTTGATTTAAAAAGGAAAAGTTGATGTCGTGTTAAATTCAGTATTATTTGCATTATGACTCCTGCTTTTGTGTAACAATTTACCCAGTCATTTATTCAATTATTTGTTCAAACAGTATATTAATTAGTTGTCTATGGCATGATAATTGTTCAAAGGCGAACAAGTATTACAAATTATTCTATATCCAGCCAATTAGCAGTGCTTTGATCTCTAAATTGGACCAATCACAACTGGTCTCTCGCACCAATAAAAAGACAGCTGGAGAGAAATTTGGAGCAAGGGACAAAAAGGGAATGGAAGAGGAAACATGATGGCCTCATAATTAGCATCTAAAAATGGTTATTTCATGGCTAACTTTAAAGATTTTTAGGCTCTGTGTCCTGCTGTCATAGAGGGAACAAAAACGCTTCATTGTGTAACGGCCTCAAAATGAACCATGGTGTCTTTTCTGTGGCACTAATAGGGACCGCATAAGAAATCAAATAAACACGGGGAACTTCTGGAATAGATGTAAATATAAGAAAGCTTCACAGTTGCATCAGATGCCCCTGGAAGTGGGAGAGCTGCTCCCCCTCGGTCATGAAAAACTCTTCATGAACCTTAAATGTGAAATAAAAAGAAAAAAGAAGGCAACGACTGCATTTGACTTTTAGATACTTGGGATGAAGCAAAAAAAAAAAAAAAAAGCACATGAATTATTTATGTCATCATGACAACATTATAATTAAATGCATTAACACAAAATAGTGCTCTTTAATAATTCAACTCCAGTGTTTTCTGAAGGAATGTCATGTAGTTTGTTGGAAACGGGGAGGTTGCATGCATAACTGAGCAGGAAGATTTCCATAATGGGAACTAAACTGCATTCAAAGTGGTAGAAGGTTACAAAGAAAACATTCAAAAGAGAGACAGAGACTCGTGTGGAGTCTCCAAAAGTATATTTATCTGCGGGGTATCTGAATTTCTTCTGCTGTGAAAATATCTCAAATTGAAGTCATTAAAACAGCTTTGCTGAAAAGCACAAGTACCCGGCCAAAGACGACCATGTCTGCTTTTGTAACACAATAATTGTATTGTTCTGTCTAACCTTCAGTGTTTCCAAAATGGGCCTCTTGTGGAAATATTCATGAAGACACACTTGGTTACTGCTTCTCTTTTCTCTCTTTAACTCTTCCTGGAAATAAAGCAGACTGCGGAAACATCTAGATAGTGATAACTCGATTGACATTACCGCACCCACATTAAAGATGTTCCATATCAGACCAGGCAAGACGAATAGCTCTTTCTCTAGTCTGGCAGCAGCCACTGAATCTCATCCCTTGGCTGATGATTTTGGTTTAAATTAATGGACAATAAAATCAATTACCTAGATCAGAACATTCAATCAATGGCTTAATTACAGGTAATTTAATGCCTCAACTGGAATTGATTCTATTTATTATGCAGCTGTGAATTAATCAAATGTAAGTGGTGTGCAGGAAGGAAGAAGCTGCAGAAGACGTGTTTTGGGTGAAAATGGTGGAGTTCCCCTCGTGGCACACGGGCCATTAAACCAGAAAGTTCTGTTTGACTTTTCAGACAACTTTTCAGCTGCTTTCAGAAGGAAGTTTCTCTGATATATGGGCCTGTGACCTCCCCATCACTGTAGACATCTACATTGACTAGCTAGCACCAGAATGACGATTCATTAACTTAGATTAATACTATGTAATTAATGGCCTGAAACCCCAGTCATACTTTGTTTCCAAAGGTTTTTTTCAACTAGAAGGTCCAGGAACTTTCATGTCCTGGTAAAACCTTCATGGCTCCTGTTATTCATTGTTTTTCTGTGTTTCAACCACGGGCTGAAGTCATATAGATGATGCAAATCAGGCCAGGAGAAAAAAAAAGTAATTGCAACACACCACAAGACCAGTAGAGGGCAGCAAGACAACAGTGAGGTCCATTCAGCAAAAATGACACCACAGAAGGCAAAAACAGGCCAGCATCATTCTGTGCAGCACTACAGTTAGCTTGTTAGCATGAAGGAGAATCAGCCTGTGCTGGTTTGTTTCGTGCTTTATTTTACTTTAAATGGATTTGATGACACTTAAAAGTTGACAGTCACAAGTGGCATTGGTTGAAGCTGTTTTGAAATAGCACTAAACAGCTTCAACTGTCAAAGATGGTATATCATCCCCTGTTTCAGCTTTTATAGCAAGCCTGTTGATCAACAACTTACAGCTGGATGTGTCCTTCTCAGACAGTCATGGAATACACATCTGATGATGATATTTTGACACATACAGTATATAGAAAACTAAACTAGGATGCATTATGCATGCCCTTAGGACTTCTCAGCAGGTCTCCAGTTTACAGGGTCACTCTTTAAACTGTAACACTGAGGGCTGACAGAGACACATTCACTCTATCAGACCCAAAAAAGGCCATTGTTTATGAGTCATTAAACCAAGTCAGTCACAGCAGTATGTGACCTTATTGTGTTCTTATTGCAAGATAAAAACAGTGTTTATGCATCACAGCTAGGAAAGTCTAAGGCAAGGGGTAAATATGTGAAACAGTGACAGGCTCACTTGTAAGCCTACCTTAGTGATTTCATTTTATTAGGATTGACAATTAATTAACCCAAGGGGGCTGTGAGGAATTTGAAAGCGATCTTGAAAAAGGCTCCCTTCTAGATATATACCTTATCGTAATCCACAGTTTAAAATCAGATTACAGCACCAATATTACAGGATATGGTTATTTCGAAACGCTTCCTCGTAGCTTCCCGATTGAGTCAAGCAGGACCATATTGGTTTACAGCACGTCTGGGAATCTATGACATCACCACACCAGCTGATGAAGTTTTGAAGTGAGAAGAAAGATCTGTGTTTACTCTGCTGAAAACGATTTCTGTGACTAGTTTTGTGATGATGGTGGACACAGGAGCCTAACTGTCAGACAGAAAAAGGACAGAAGGGTAGAAGAAGGCTAAACCAGAGAGTGATACAGCCCAAGCTAAAGGCTAACACAGGGGCTAAACTTTTTGTGATAATGTTGATTTCAACCCACATGCAGCAGTTATTCTGCAGTGGTCTGTTCAAACTTGGCGACTGGCAGAATAATTACCGACAGAATTTACTGACTTTACACATTATAGATTGCTACTAAACTACTTACAAAAGGAGAGTGTTTACTTGTTGTCATGTTAGCTTACAGATGCGTTGGAGCATCGGGCTGCCGATAGCACTACATATAACCGGCTCCTACAACGTTTGCTTGTTGACACATTTCAAAGTGTATCGCTACATAACTGTACTGATAAATACCTTACCCTTGGGCGTTGTATTTGATAAAAAGTAGTCTTGAACAGAGAATTTTTTTTTCGATTAAGTTCTTTTTAATTCCAAAACAAATACATACCTCGCTAAAAGCCGTTACGACAGTGTAAGTGAGACTCCGGGCCAGAAGGTGGCGAGGCAGTCCTATTAAACGGATCCTCCTCAAAGCATCTTTAAGTCTGTGAGGCCAAGTCTTTGTCCTTTTGTTTATCTTTGGCTGATTCATAACCCCTCTTTGTTTTTGAAACAAACAAAATACAACCAAACAAAACAAAACATGCATTATAACGAGTTTTATCCTGCAGCCATACAAGCGCGTACTTCCTTTAAAACTCTGTGTCTGGTACATTTCACACTATCAATATTGCAACAAAGCCATTTACCGAGCCATCGCCGTCATGACTGTACTCTAATGAAGTTTGAAAGTTCAGACTGTCCAGGATGAAACTCAGTCTGCAGGTAAGATCAGAGATGGCATTGATCTCTCATTCCCACAGAGGAGCTAATGATAACACAGCCATGCCTATTTTGTTTCCATCCATAATGCAGCAGCGTCAGCGAGAGTGTTTGCCTGACTCTTGCAGGCTTTCAACTCAGATTGCAGGAGCTTTCACAAAATCTGTAGCCTCAAGCATCTGTCTCATTGTTAGTCTGCCTTTATTTTAAGTGTTTCATGGCACCTAGCAGTTGGCAGAGATGGAGACATACTCCTGCTGCTGAATTAATGCATGAGATGGAGGGGTACCCTTGGCTATTGTTCACACAGAAGCTGAATTTACACAAGCTTCAATGACATAAGGAGAGAAAACTGTCGCCATTACGAGAAGGCTGCTTTCACTAGTATTCTCACACTGAGTAAACAGCACTTTACACCACATGTTGCCGCCTGACTTTTAAGACTACATGTTCATTCTCCAAGGCCTTTTTTTCGGAAGTGTGGGCTGTATTTTGAAAGGTGTTTATACCCTTTAAAGAGTTGAGAAAGCTTAACAATGACAAGCAATTTACTGGTATACAACTGTTGACTCTTATCCAAATCCTGTATCACAGCTGAAACCCACTGGCATCACAAACATTGGTAATGGATGTGCTCCCTTTTCCTTCCTAATTTCTTCTTTTTTTCCCCCTTGTGATTGCTAAATGTCAAATCCAGGAACCACTTGTTCTTAAAGGACAATAAAATCTCCTGCATTGAAAACCATTAAAGGTTATAGTCGGCAGACATCTAGAAATAAACACCTATGCTATGAATTCACTCGACATCTACAGGTCATTGCACTCTTGTCGCTTTACTCTGATACAAAAGTGCTTTATAAAACTGTATTATTCTCAGCACTCCAAGGAAAATAACTCTGGGTTCATGGTTGAGGGTATTTGCGTTTGGTGGATTATTTCTTTGTTGGAATAATACTTCTTGGTAATAACTCTTATACCATTAGAAAGTTTATTTCTCTTTTAAATTGCGCCCTGTTTGTAAGAAACGTGCATTTGAAGGATAAAAAGCACAGCTAAGTATGTGGGTAGTGCCCCTGAAAATTTTGCTAAGTTTTCTCTGCCAATGCCAAACCACTTGTTCTACTGTCAGCTTTTGATTTGAGCTCTGGTATCCCTTGGTGGCAGCACCTGCAGCCCACCTACAGTGGTCATTAGGATTCTGCTCCAAGAATTGAAATGATAAGTTTAACTGATAGAAAGATAGAACTTTATTTGTCATTGCTACAAGTACAACGGAATTGCTGTTACATCCCTTCCAAGACATATAAGAAAACAAACTTAGACAAGGGGAGACTGGAATGGGATAAACCCGGGAGCCAGCTACCCAGCGCTCCTTTGACTAGATAAGAAATTACAGCATTGGGAGAGGAAAGGGGGTCAAAAAAAAGTCAATTCCAGACTATTTCCCCGCAGGGGGCGTAGGCAGCCTTACTTGGGCGCCCACACATCGCCCTCTGCAGCTGAACTGGGACAGAGCCAAAAAAGGCGTTGAGTCCAAGATTGTGTGTGCCATGTGAGTTCATGTGAGTGTTTGTGTAAGCCCATGGACTTCATCCTCTCCAGACTCAACAATGTCCGCTGTCTGATGGTTGCCGTGGAGACGACCTCGAAGAGTTCTGAACCAGAGACAAGTTCACAGAAGAAAGGTGGTGGTGGTGAAGGGGTAACATCTCATCACGAACCGAACCGGTCGGCTTGGTGGAAATGCCGCTTAAGTAGCAGCTTGCAGCTTCTGAAGTTTGCATTAAATCAGGAAACCGCCAGCTCCAAACAGCAGATCACCTGATATCATGAATCCAAATATGTAGATGTCTTCAACATCCTCGATGGAAAGAATTGACATGCATAGGGTCCTCCAAGTACCCTAGGAGTCGGTCGTATACACGGCTACAAGCATTCCGCCGGGTCAAGCAAGCCCCCCTTTGCCCAGTTTCCTCATTGAGAAAATTTGATCAATTGCGTTGAGAGATCAGCCGATCAAATCCATGAATTAAGGTTTTGGATAAAATACAAAGAGAGGCTCTGATAGTTCAGACAGAGACAGATCAAGAGCAAGCAGGGAAGATAGGGAGGAGGGAGCTAGAAGGAAACCGTCCGCCTTTGTTGAGAGCTGAAGAGAAAAAGGGGGAAAAAAAAAAAAAAAGGAACTCAAAATGCAGAATTCTGCCCCTTAATTCAGATTATGTATTGACATCTTTAGAGATTATGTACGACAATATTACAGCATACTTGTCACCAAGCTAGCACATCCATTTATTGCCTTATACTCACTTGTTTGATGGTTAACCCAACTGGGGCCCTTATGGGACACTTTTCACCTCAGTTTCAAGGAATGCCCCATTACGGTTGTGTGTTTAGAAAGGTCTATTTGAGACCAGTGTAGTTGTAATTTTCATTCTCTTAATAGTGGGCCCATTTCTAAACCATGTTTACTCCAAAGGGTTTCCCACGTACACCCAGCTCGTCCTTATTAGATAAATTAAAACAAATCTCACATGGATTTTTTTTATTGCAAGGTGATTTGCCAACTAAATTCAGATCTTCCTACAAAAAATCATTGAGTCTAAAAATGTTTAAACTAATAAGAATATCCATGTTAAAGCCTCTTCAGTACAGTCAAGGGACTAAGTCTCCAACTCCCCAAGCAAAATACCATGGCTGTGTAGTTTCATCTGTTTGGAAAGTAACTCAATGTTTTTAGAGTTTTGTAAACTCTCTTTTGTTTATTCCATATTTAGTTTATAGAATTCAATAAAGCACTCAGTAGGAAGAAAAATAATGACTGAAGAAGCAAAGTAAATGTGCTATTTTTGCCTCGTCTGTTTTTCATTCAGTGCAGGAAGTTGGCAAATGAGTGTAAGTCTTGATATCGCTCATGGAAATATTGGCACCAACACAGACCTAAATGCCACAAAGTATTATAGTGTAGCAATATTGCCACCGGCACAAATGTAACTTTACTCTTAGCACTGCATTTCTGACAACGAGAGGATCCCAGGAGTAGCAGCTCTGCTCGACACTAGGAATGCTGTCATTGTAGTGTGACTTCATGTGATGTTTCATCAGTCTGGAATGACAGAGAGCAGACTTCGAGCAGCAGAGGCAATATCAGGCTTGCTTGTGACACATTTTTTATGTTTTTTTTCTAATCTTATTTGGATTAAAGTACCCTTCAATTATTAAAACTGTCAAGGTGTTTCAACAAGAGTCAATACTGAGCAAATAAAAATGCTAAATATCCTGTTCTTTTGTGTCTTAGGCCCTCACACCTCTCACCAGGGCTTTCAAAATCTTTATCTCAGCTTCACTGGACATATTTGAAGTAAACAGACACCCAAAGCTGTGCAAAGAGGTTGTGTGTGGCAAACCAGGGTGACCTAAAGTGACAGCGCTGATAAATAAGGGCCAACACCACTACACGTCAACAAAAACAGTCCCCTGGGACTTCTGAAAGACCTGCTTACATCTTGGAGGACAGAAAGCATTCACAACCAGTTCCTCTGCTAGAAATATGAGGCCGTAGAGTTTTCTGTCTGCTCTCTGCGGAGTTAGGACCGCTATCATAGCGGTGCTGTGGGTGCCAGATGGCGTGGTCTCAAAAAGTGCGTGGATGAGTGAGTAACGTAGGAAACTGGAGGTGTGACATGATTTAATAAAAAAGGCTATGGGAAAGTGAAATGTATCACACTGCTCTGACTTTTGCTATTTTTACAGATCGTGCACAATAAAGGTCATGTAATAAAGTGTTTCATTTATTTGTTAACTTTACTGCCCACTCTGATGCTCTGTCTTTGGTGGCACGTCTTTAATCAAATAAAGAATAGAGACTTTTGCTTCCTTGGTTTAGAAATAAATCTGACCTGTCTGAAAGCAAACTGTTCCAAAAGAGTTGACAGCTGAATGTGAGGAAGGATCCCCAAAGGAGGAAACTTGTCTGATTGTGTCTGAAGTTCTTTGTTGTTTGAGGAAAAAGTAGTTCCTCCAGGCAAAAACTGACTCGAGGTCTCACAAACAGATCTTAACAAAGACTTTAATCTCCATCAAATGAAAAGTGATGACCAAAGATTGCAGAGGAATGACTACTAGTACACAAAAACATCAAGCAATTTTTGGTAACACTTTACTTTAGAGGTTTGCAAATTTCATCCCACTTAGGTAATGATTAGACAAAGTTTTTTCTTATTTCTTTAAAATTACCCCCAAAATTTCATGAGAATTTGGTGAAAATTAGCACATAACTTCTGGACAGATTCTGTTTGCAGTGCGCCTGTACTTGCAGTGTCTATCACAATCAGGTAAGGCCAATTTACAACCACACTCTTGGTGGATGTCACATCTGAAGCCTGCAGTTATATCATGTAAAACGTTATAGGCCTAATCATAAAGGTTTATCATTTTGCATGTGATCTCAATTATCATCAACAAACTCTGTACTAAAGAATTTGGTGAAATTAAATAACAAATAGCTAACTATCAACTGCTTATTGGGAAATTGAATCATTCACTTAACATTTCAAAGGTAATTATCAGAGAAAGCAATGAACCTAACTTTTGTATTCAAGAACTAAGCAGCTATTTATCACTTGCTTCTCTGGAAGAGAGAAGCAACTTCTAAAAACACTTTGTGGTGGGTTGGGATTTAATTTAAAATAAATTATTTGATAATCTTCAACTTAACCTATCAATTGTGACTTGCGACAATAAATTTGGACATTATTTTAAAGTTACGTGCTAAGTTCAAACGGCTGAAATACATCAGATGTGTGTCTACTCTTGAATGGCATTGGATCAGATCAGTTTCCGTTCAAGGATCTGTCAACTTACTCTGGATCCGCTTCGCTCCGTTGCAGTCAAGCTCTGTGGCTGGCTGCAGGTAATATACGGCCATCTTGTTTTTGCCAGATGGGAGCTCCGATCAAGGGGTAACAGCAGTGTTGCCAACTTGCAATTTTGTCTCTATTTTTAGCGACTTTCTGGACCCCCCCCACCCCAGCGAGAATATTCGAGAAAAGCGACAAGTGAGAAATCTAGCGACTTTTTTTTGGTGGTCTGAGGCTCCAAGATCGCTGTCTTTCCATGTTCAGAGAGAGAGGGGCAGAGCGGTACTCCATGCATTGTGCGTCTGGCTGCCTGCCTGCATGGCCAGCTGAACACTACGGGAACCATGACTACTCAGTTAACAGGTAGGCAGCCAAACAGGCTGTAAATGGGTTAATTTCTGCTTTGAAAACTGCTCTTTTTGACTTGTTGTGTATGTGACTTCAGGTACTTCCGGAGACAGCCTTAATTGGACACTTAAGAAACAGCAGATTTTAGCACTTCCGCCTTGTCTCATATTCTTAGACCGGAGGTTGCCGCTTGGTTTTTAACAAAAATAAAACATTATTAGACTTCATTTGAGCCTTATTGACCTCTGAAGTCCTATATGATATGTAATTTGAGATGTTAAAAACCAAAACTGATGCCTGAATTCCTTTTCAAGAGTTAAAAAATTGCTAAATGTACCTGTTTTTTTTTTCTGTGTGAAGCATGTACGAGACACTAGGTGATTTCCCAACAGAAACTCTCTCATGTTTGATTCATCTTTCTGTCTTCTATGATTTGTTACGTCACAAGGTGGCCAATGAAACTACAGTGAGCTTTGCACCTGCCAAAGTCAGGAGCATAAACAAAATGGCAAAGTGAAAGAAGAATAATGAAGATGTTGCTGATGGATGTTACCATGAGACGGAGAAAAAGTGTCGAGCTCTGGCCTCAACATCCTTGCCTTTATATACTTCAACACTAAAAACAAGGCTGTAAGTGTTTTTGTCCAAATTCAAGTAAAGAAGATATTAGCATTTCTCACAGCATCTTGAAAACACAGCTTTAATGATAGAGGCTGGAAGTGTAATTTCATCCAGCAGCAGAATGAGTTCAGGAAAGAGTCTTGTTCCTCTTATTACACAGCCCGACACTTAAGCAGCAATGGCTGCGGTCAGAGGGAGGGATATTTAGTTTTGCACAAGTGGTCTTAAATTGACTTCACAGGCACTCTGATACATGCAATAACCAAACAGTACAGTGTGCTGCACTCCAAATGATTCGTGCTGCCAGCAGCTAAACAATCCTCTGCTGCCTCAGAGTTTGACTTTGATACGAGGCCGTGAACCGGTACAGTCGAATGCAGAAGGCACTCGAGATTGTAGTTAAGAGCGAGTGAACCACATCATGACTTTGGTGTGCTGCTTTTATGAAAACCACCCAGGACATTGCCAGCCCTTTGCCAGAGCAGGGGCAAGAGGAGGTGGTGGTGGGGTTGGGGCTGGCGGGGTTAGCTTGAAGCACTGATGGAAAGGGCAGCAAAGACAAAAATCAATATTTGCAGGGTGGATAGAAATTCCCTGAGCTTCCAAGGCGGTTGTCTGGAGGAGTTTGGCTGCTTTTCTTCCCTGCTGTTTTCCACTCCGGGTGCCCTTTATCTCTTGCCAGGATCCCCGGGTTGCTGTGCTTACTCTGGAGCTCTTTATCATACAGATTGAAAACACAGGGATTCTTGAAGGAGGGAATTACATGTGGTTGGGAATTTGCCATCCACCGCATGGCTGTGCACCTACTCCACTGGAGCTGTAACCTTTTCCATTGGACCTCATTAGTAGCATTGTGCATGTGGGTATCAGTATGTGCGCGCCTGTAGCTTATTGATGCATTGGTGTCCCAGTCACTGCTGCTGCTACCTACAGCTGATAAATGATGGCCGACCTCACCTCCCCCTCTCAGGACCTGGTGCTGCCTCTGGCTACTTTCTCTGCTGTGTATTGATGTAGAGACCTCAAGAGCAGTGTCGCTTGTGCCCTTTGACCCAACCTCCCAATTTGCCTTCAGTGTATGGAAGGTGGGATTGAGAATTTGCTGACTTGTACTCACACTATTTCATGAGGAATAACCTTCATGAGTCCTTTAGAAATGAGTTCATTATGATGTAGAAGCATTATCTACAGCCTAGAATTTGGCTTGAACCACTAAAAATGTGGCGTTGGTGTGTCTTATTAAGAATCCACCAAACAAAGGAAAACAATAATGAGAACATTTGTTTGAAAAAGCTATTTTGTCCTGTTTAGATTGTTTTTCAGATAAGAGGATGTTGCAGATTGATTTATTTGACATCTTTCTGGCTTTACTCTGGTTCCAATACCAGAAAAAAATTGACGCCATTAGAGTCCAGCACATCAAAGTACCTCAAAGAGTCTAAGTCTGTACCAGAAAAAGGCAGACTGCTGAGGTTCCAAGTGCAACGTGATTATTCATTAAATTTTGATATAAGCCTTGTTTTCACCAAGCAGTCCGGTTTAGATCAGTACAGTTTTGTACTGGATGGCTCGGTTAAGCCTATTCTTGTTTACGTTTCCACAGCCAACTGTGCCCCTTTGTGGTAGGCGACGTGTAAGCTGGATGCTGATATCAGCAGCTGTTAAATAATAGTGTGACGTCATAGCAGTGCTACACAGTGTACCCCACTGATTAACCCAATGAAGAAGAAGAACGTGACACAGTAAACAAAGAGCAGCTATGATCCCCAAGAACCCCTGTAAACTGACCCGCCTGGTGGAAACAGGGCTTGGCCATACCCGTATTTTACAATACTTATGCAACATTTGCTGAGTGGCCTTTCTTTCATCCAAAAGGAGCTAATGCCAGAGAGCTAATGGTTGACTCTAAAATGCTAGCTAGTCTGGGGTTTTGACTTTGGAACCAAAGCACTTCCAGTATTTTTTAACACTTGCTGCTGAAATTTGTTTATGACCAGCATGCAGTCATTTCTTAAATTTAAAAACAGGTGACAGCAGTATTGTTTATTAGTAATCATTGCAGAACCATGCTAATATTAAATTATAATCACCATATAACTCTTTTGTTCAAGTGTAACCGCCTCTAGTACAGGCTCAGATTGTGAAAGGTTTTCAAGAAATTCCATCTATTCATCCATCCATTTTCCACCGCTTATTTGGGGTCCGGGTCATGGGGGCAGCAGTGCCAACAGTGAAGACCAATGGCTCCTGTCCCCAGCCACTTCCACCAGATCCTCTGAGGGGATACTAAGGCGTTCCCAGGCCAGTTGAGACATATAATCTCTCCACCGTGTCCTGGGTCTGCCCCAGGGTGTCCTCCCAGCTGAACATGCCCAAAACACCCCCCCCCCAGGGAGGAGTCTGGGAGACATCTGCACCAGATGCCCGAACCACCTCATCTGGCTCCTCTTGATGTGGAGGAGCAGTGGTTCTACTCCGAGCCTCCCCCAGATGCCCAAGCTTCGAACCCTATCTCTAAAGCTGAGCCCAGACACCCTGTGGAGAAAACTCGTTTCAGCGGCTTGTTTCCACAAACTTGTTCTTTTGGTCACTACCCACAGCTCGTGGTCATAGGAGAGGGTTGGAATGTAGATTGACTGGTAAATTGAGAACCTTGCCTTGTGGCTCAACTCTCTCTGCACCACGATGGACTGGTATAGCGTCCACATCACTGCAGATGCCGCTCTGATCCGGCTGTCAATCTCTTGCTCCATTTTCCCCTCACTCATGAACAAGACCCCGAGATACTTAAACCCCTCCACTTGGGGCAAAGAATCTCTCTCCACCTGGAAGAGGCAGTCCACCCTTTTTTGACTGAGCTTTCAAGAACCTAAATTAAGTAAATGCATTTTCAAATTTCTCCCTCTTCTGAACGCTAACCATCATGAATACACGAATACACTCTAAGGCAGTGATTCTTAGCTCGTGTGACCAAAAAAAATGTGTAGAAAAAAAATCCCATGCTTTTATTTTAAAGTAGATTTTTTTATGATGTAGGATAATGTCTATTTATGCTCCATAACAGTATGTGGCAATAATTCCATGTACTGCTAATTAACACTGGTCATTTACAGTAAAGATGAAGACCATGCAAAGTTGGTTTTCATCTGCTAATCAAACTTGGCTGAACACAAGTAGACAATGCTGACATTAGATATGGATTTTATTTTAATTTGAGGACCAATGAGGACAAAAACCTCAGTGTTTTCTGCAGTGAGGTACATTAAAAAATGAAGCCATCACAGACTGGCACTCTGTGATATTCTTCAGTGTCTCAGGCTCAAACTGCATCTTCTTTTCATCAAATAATTTAGAAAGTTGGGAATCTTCCTCGACTTAGGTCACGGTTTGTTATCAAGGGTTGATGGTGGAGTTCTTGAGCCAGACCAGCTGACTGCCCTGAGGTCTTTGGTGGAATTACAGTTATGAATTTTAGTTCCCAGTAGTGTTGACCTCAAAGACTGGCCTCACACCAGCTAACTTTTGGGCCAATTTTGATTTCAAATAAACACACAAATCCACAAATACAATTCTGGAAAGTTTTGAAAAGGTTCAAACTTTGGTGTTTTTTTTATGTTGGTCATAAAACGAAATTCCAGCTGTTTTATGGCATTTTTTTCTTGTTTGGTGTTAAAATCAAACTTTTTAGCAGTTATAAAAGGTCTTAAGTCGCGTTCTATAGAAACAATGTCATGACATATGTTCATCATTAACCAGGTCTACTCTGGTCAGCACCAAAACAGTAGTGGTAAGCCACAAACTAGTAAAAGAAACATGATTGGTAGGCTAAAAAAATGTGTGCTTATCTTTTTCTTCCTTTGGGTTCTTACAACTGCAGTCAATACAGAACTCCTGAAGTGGAATAGTTAAATTACAGCTGAAGATTTGGTTTACTGAGACTCAGACCTTTCAGATTATCTCAGTAAACTACTAAACTAAATAAATCTGCAGTGTTCCCACCATGTCATCCATGTTTTATAGAGCAACAGCTAGACGGCACATACAACACATCAGTCACGGCCCCCTGCTTTAGTGGCAATGAGGCAATCAGTCAAGATGTCACAGTGAGCATGTGTCAACTGGTGGCAGTGATAGAGGGCACAGCTATGTGCAAGTACGGACGGGGGATGCTTGCTGACTTTTGGCTGGATAAATCTTCAATGGCAGCTTCCAGCAGCTCCTGCCAAAACACTCGGTCTCAACATCAAGCCAGTAAAATGCATCCATGTAGGAGCCTCCTTATTGGATGAGTCGATAGCCGCAGGCGAGGAAAAGTTTTCCCACATCTCAATTTCACATTGACAAGAAGTCTGCTGTGAGGATGATTGTGGATTTGTTGCTCAGCACTTTGAACCAGAGCGAGGAACAGACAGGGGAGGGAGGAAAAGAGGGAGGACTGAAGTATTAAAGCTGATGAAACAATCTGATAAGTTGAACATTGTAAAGCAACTTTTACTTTTGAAAAGAATTGCCAGTTTGCAATGAATGTGTGGAATAAATATGCTCCTGAAAATGGCTGTACAGCATATTTTGTTTGTATTAAATTCTGCCAGAGCATGTAAGTACTAAACCAATCCACAATAAGCTCCTGTTGTGTTTTACTCCTCCCAGCAATCTACTCTGTGTAAGATATAATGAGACACAATCCACCTAAATGAACCAGAACCCAGCTTGGTACATGATAAGAGGTGAAGCTAAAAACAAAGAACATTGATAAGATTCAAGTTTAAACTGTTGAATGTTACAAAAGACAAACTTAAGATTTTCATTATCTTTTTATGTGAAGCTTTCTTTTTTAGTTTACTCGTTAATAAGTCAACCTGCTGTACTTTTTTTATGTGGATCTCATTGACTTATCTCCCTTTTTTGATTATATTGTTTTGAGACAAAACATATCAGTTTTGGGTCTAATTAATCGGCCATTTGTTATGGCTTTCAAATGAGCTCCATTACTTTAGGGGGCTGTGAGGAGTTCGAAAGTGATCTTGAAAAAGTCTCCCTTCTAAATATATGCCCAATCATAATCCACACTTTAAAATGAGATTATCAGCACTAATATAGGAAAGGGTACAAGATACACCCCATAGCCCAGCCACTAGGATACCTAGTGTGGTGGTTACATGTACCTCCATGGACACTGTTTGACCATTTTAACACTCAGAATCTCAAAAAAAATTTTTAAAAAACAGAACGAAAGTTCACTTTCTTCAAATCATTTCAAAAGACGTCTGGGCAAGGAATGTCTGAGTGTATGGGGATGGCTATACACACTGTGATTGGCTCCTAGGCGGGACCTAGCTATAGACCAATTGAGAGACAACCGACTCTATAACTGAGCCACAGCTATCTTGTGTCGTCTTCTCAGGGGCCATTTACACAACAACGGTTTTAGTGATAAACGCAAAAGTTTTGTTGAGTCTCAGCCTCACGTTTACATGGAAGCGATGTGTCAGCCAGCCTAAAACGCAAACTTTTGAAAATGGCCTCCAAAGTAAAATTTTTTTGAAACGCTGTTTACACCATTGCCGTATAAACAGTAAGCAGGCGTTTTCAGGGGAAACACTGACGTCACACTCTGCTTCACGTGAGCAAAGGACAACAGTTCCGTTGTCATGATCCTTGTGAACTACCATGTTGTGCTGCTCAATCTGCTGAATCAGCTGACTGTCTTCATACAAAATACTTGTACATGTACATTTGTTGCTCCACTTTTGCACTTAGTATTTCCCAATACACCAGGTAATTCGCTCAACTCTACTTCAGTGGAGATCTCCCATAAGCGGCTTCTGGACAAGACAGTCATAGCGCCAACTACAGGCCTGGTATGCTTACTACACGGTTTCAGTTCCTGGGCGTTTCCGTGTACACGCAGATTTTTTTCACTGCGTTTTCAGATGAAACGTCGTGTTAATGGGGCCTCAGTTTTGGTTTGCTCCTTTTTGGGTCACCTCAGTGGATCACTCATTTCCAATTTGTATTCTGCACAGATTCCTTTCCTGACACAACTTCTAGCTCCCAGTGGCGGGCTAGAAACATAGCAGGAGCCATTTGGGGTTCATTTGAGAAATGATGAACTCTACGACTGAACAACATCTTTCATGTGTGAAGTCATAACTTTCAGAGCAGTTGTAGTATAGGTCTTAAAACCTCCTCTATTATAACCATAGACTATATAATGACTGGTTGTAGTCTCTGGGACATCTCTCTTTAGCAGGGGCCATACTGGAAATTTTATACACATCTTCTTTGGCTTTGTAGGTACATAGTTCCCAGTACTTTCATGGCCAGCCTCAAGTGAAGTCCTGTTTTTACCACTTCCTCTTCAGCTTAATTTTTCTTGTCATGGGTGGTTGTGACATGATCAAAACAGACAGAACATGGATCAAACTTGAGAACTGACATACAGTGCAAACAAATACATTTTCTCCAAACATAGTTGTCATCACACTTGATTTGTGAGCAGTTTGTCATTTGTTAAAGTTTCTTTGAGTTATCTGAAGTATCTGTGATGACTGATTGACAGCTCTGTTGACATGTGGGACTCCTGCAGCATCCGCTACCAAATCAGCAGAGTAGAGAGGCAGCAGTGACAGAAAATGTGACAAATACTAACACAAGAGTCACTGAACTCCCAAATAAGTGTTTGTTTCAAATCAACTCGAGAATCTGTTCGGCTGTGGACTGTTCTGGCCTGAGAGATCTTCAACATTTTACCAACAAATTAACTTTTAAGGCATATAAACTTTGGAGGTATCAGGGCAGTATGTTGTACATTTTCTAGTCCAAGGTACAACCCAAGTGATCTTGTATTATATTTACCACCACTTCTGGGATTTCCTCACTTTGAAACATATTGAACTAGAAAAGCACTCAGAAAGCGCAGACCTCCGACAAGCATATTGTGATTCTCCCACAACACTTAAGTCCGACTTTAATGTTATACTCCCTTTCAGCAGACTGTCTGCTACAATTTGGTGTTGTAGGTTTGTACGATACTTTGTTACTTGACAGTGTTGAAAATTATGATGACCCAGTACACATTTCATATTCTGCATCTTAGTATCCAGAATATTGCCAGGATCTGGATTGTATTTTTACATGTGTCAGAAATTATCTTGTATTGTTTTGCAAAGCAATCCGACCATTTATCATGGGGTTATATACACATATGGTGAAAACAGCCCTATCTCACAATAGTAAAGAAGTCTTTAAAAAGTCCTGGATCCAGACTGTGATCTGGATCACCTCCAAAATTTAATCACATCTTCCTTATCCCATTTTGAACATTTCCTGAAAATTTCATCAAGATCCGTTCATAACTTTTTGAATTATAGCTTTCACAGAAAAACAGACAAACTCTCTCAAAAACATAACCTCTTGGCGGAGGTAATGAGGAACATTTTCTTTAACTACAAATGTTGTCTGTGTCAGAGAGGTTGTTGAAAGGTTTGTGTTGCAGTTGGTTTTGTTTTGAGTGCAGAACGAAAGAAGTCTAACTTTGACTAAAAATGTGTGAACTGAATTCAGTGAGTGACTTCAGTAGATTAGTATGCAACCTTTGACTTTTTGGACTGTCTGTGTTCTTTTGTCTTCAGAGAAACAACAGAAACACTGGTTTTCACACTGAAGAAGTTGAGTTTGATTCGTGCTCCCAGTCACCCCACTCACAGCAGGGGATCTTAGCATCAGCAATGAGCAGGTGCTATCCACTAAAACAATGAATCACCGGACCTCTCGCCCAGTTCGTGAAAAATCACCTGATTCAGAGCATCACCCTCTCACTCCTGCCATTTTCTTGCAGGCCCATTGAACTCGTCTTCCTGCTTCCCAGCTGGTGTCTCCACCACACACCAGATGGCTCTGCTTGCCTGCAAAACATTTACCCTTTCGATCTGAACGTGACAGATTCTTTGCCAGGCGTTCACATCCTTACCCACCAGTATGGAGGTGGCGTGGTGGCTCAGCGGTTGGCACTGTCATTTCACAGCAACAAGGTTTGGTTCTTGTGTCTGTGTGGACGGTTTCACATTCACCCCGTGTTTGTGTAGGTTTCCTCCCACCAGTCAAACATGAACAAGTTAGTTGGAGTGAAGGAAGTGATTTCCTCTCTGTGTTGGATTGTCTTCAGCTCTCCATTTAAAGAGCCGCTGCCTTGTCCTTGATCTTTGTGACTCTCAGTGATTCTGGGACACTTTTGAAGCCTCAGTAGGATTAAGTAGGTAAATGGAGCATATGCAGGCAGGAGTTAAAGTTGGAGAAAACTCCAAATTCGTGATGTCCTACTGACATTGAACATGGCAAGCAGCCTTCGACAACCCACGGATTCATTGGCAGTCATTAATATCTCTTTAGCCATATTTCAGAACCTCTACTGTTTTAGTAATGAATGAATGATGAAGGGTTCTCTTTCACCAACAAGAATGAAAAAAGAGATTTTAGCATGTTGTAGATCTGAAGTGCCAAATTAGGAAGGTCAAAACTAAAAGTGTGACTACAGACATTTCAACTAACATCGCTGTATTTCACATGGTGAAAAAGTTGATGTAAACTCTTCAATAAATTATTGGCAGAAAGGTGCAGTAATTTACCGTAAAAGTATTTACTGTATCAGTACTAAATCTTTATTTACAGTATCATTGTTGTATTTTTTCCCACAATTCTTTGCCGTTTACAGTAATAGGTTAGGTTCAGTTGGGTTATTTTATTTCTAATTGTAGGGAGATGTGTTTTACAGCATGATGATGATGACGACATCCACTTTGACATTAGTCACAAAATGACAAAACCACACACACAAAAAATACATAACAGTCAGAAGTGACACACAAATTAAAACACCACAACATTATTAAAAATGTATGCCAGTTTCACAAACATTTACATTTAAGGGGGTGTGAGGAGTTTCAAAGTGATCTTGAAAAGGCCCCCTTCTAGATAGATACACGATTGTAATCCACACTTTAAAGCTGTGGTGAATCTGCTGCGCTCTGGGAGCGCTCCTCTCCTTCCCCCTCCCCTCCCTGTTCCTCTCTCCCGCGGCTGCAGCCTGCACGGCTGCAGCAGATCTACAATCAGGCGCCGGCTTCTTAAGACGCTCGTCATGGGTGGACCGGCGCCAGTGGATTCCGTCCTGCTACGTGGTAGTTTGGCCTCTCTAGTGTTGAGTATACCGACCTCACGTCGTTGAGTACCTTTTTTCCTGTGAGTTTTATGCTGATCCTGTTTTTCTGCTGCTTTGTCCTAGTGCCTCCCTCGAGTCCCTGCTTCAGCCCTTGCCACCTTCCACAGCCGCGACTCTCTGTGCCCAGCGCTCTCAGGAGAGAGCTGTTCACAAGCCGGACTCTCATTCTCAATTACTCCCTCTGTGCAATAAAAACTCTTAAAACTGCTTCCTTGCCTCCGCCTCGCTTTTGGGTCCAGCGAGTACCTTGCTAGTTCTGCCCAGAACTGTAACAGAATCCACTGGCCTTAAGTATGGATCCAACCTCTCCAGAGGAGTTTAAGGAAGCCCTCACCCACCAAGGCATGCTGCTTGGAAGGCACGATAAGATGCTACAGGGGATTTTGGAGACTCTACAAGGCCTGCATCTTCAGATCAACCAGCTCACCCCACAGGCTCCTTCCAGTGAGGTTAGAGTGCCCTCTGCTGACAGCAGTCCTGTGCAGCCTGACCCCCAACCCTCTGGCTCTGTTAGAGAGCCTTATGTTCCCTCTCCCGAGCCTTTTTCAGGTGATTTAGGAGCTTGTGCTCAGTTTTTGTTAAACTGCTCTCTAGTTTTTGATTTGCAGCCCTCCAGCTATCCCAGTGATAAAGCTAAGGTAGCATATGTAATTAATTTACTTCGCGGCCGGGCCGCTAAATGGGCCACTGCCCTTTGGCACAGTAATTCTCCTGTGCTTTCTTCTTTTTCAAGTTTTTCTTCTGAGTTAAAGAGAGTGTTTGATCACCCGGTTAGGGGGAGGGAGGCTACCAGGAGACTTCTAGCTCTAACTCAGGGTTCTCATTCTGTGGCTGACTACTCCATAGAATTCCGTATTCTAGCCTGTGAGTGTGGGTGGGACGAGTCAGCCCTGATGGGTGTTTTTGCTAAGGGTCTCTCTGATCAGTTAAAGGATGAGTTGGCTACCAGGGATGAACCAGTCTCCCTGGAGGATTTAATTTCGCTCGCTATTAGGATTGATAATAGATTGAGAGAGAGGGTTAGAGAGCGGGGTGCTAGATCCCGCAGACCAGCCCTGCTAGTTGAGCCTACAGCCCCAGAGATCCCGTCCTCTGCCCCCATGGTCAAGTCACCTAATCCCCAACCCCTGGAAGAACCCATGCAGCTGGGCAGAGCACACCTCCATCCACAAGAGCGCAGGAGGCGCATGAGCAACAATTTGTGTATCTACTGTGGCGAGGCCGGCCATTACATCGCCTCCTGCCCTTCATCGGTAAAAGGGGAGGCTCACCGCTGAGAGAGGGGATCACGGTGAGCCAGATCTCTACCCCTGCCAGTTCCATTCCTCGCATGTTGGTACCTGCTCAGGTCCTGTGGGGACAGGAGTCTTCTTCCCTTCAGGCTCTTATTGACTCTGGTGCGGATGACAGCTTCATCCACGAAGGGCTGGTTCAACAGCTTAGGCTGTCACAAATCCCCCTTTCCGAGCCAAAGAGGGTTACCGCCCTGGATGGCCGCCTCCTGGCGATGGTAACTCATCAATCCGAGCCTTTCACCCTCATCATCTCTGGGAACCATAGAGAGACTTTTCAGCCCTTCATTATCCACTCCCCCACTACTCCTCTGATCCTTGGTTACCCCTGGCTGAAACTGCATAACCCCTCTATAGACTGGTCAACCTTATCCATAACAGGCTGGAGCGCTTCCTGTCATGCAAACTGCCTGCAATCTGCCGTCCCTATTACCAGAGCTCCTCCGTCTTCCTCTCCACCTCCGGACCTGTCTGCCATTCCTCCCGAGTACCACGATCTCGCTCCAGTTTTCAGTAAGGACCGTGCCCTGTCTCTGCCACCTCACCGCCGGTATGACTGCGCCATCAACCTTCTACCTGGTTCCCCCCTTCCCTCCAGTAGACTGTACAACCTCTCTCGTCCCGAGAAACACGCCATGGAGGCGTATATTAAGGACTCGTTGGCCTCTGGATTTATCCGACCATCCTCTTCCCCTCTCGGAGCAGGATTCTTCTTTGTCAAGAAGAAGGATTCATCCCTGCGACCCTGTATTGACTTCCGGGGGCTCAACGAGATAACCATTAAGGATAAGACTCCTCTACCCCTCATCGACCCCTCGTTCGAGCCTCTGTGTGAGGCCCGGGTCTTCTCAAAACTGGATCTCCGCAACGCCTATCATCTGATTCGCATCCGGGAAGGAGATGAATGGAAGACAGCGTTTAATACACCTCTAGGACATTACGAATACCAAGTAATGCCATTTGGCCTCACCAACGCCCCTGCTGTTTTCCAAACCTTGATGAATGACGTTCTTCGTGATATGCTGAACCGTTTTGTCTTCGTCTATCTGGATGACATACTCATCTTCTCTCGCAATCTCCAGGAACACAAGCAGCATGTCCGTTCTGTCCTCCAGCGTCTCCTTGAGAACAAGCTCTTCATCAAACCCGAGAAGTGTGAGTTTCATGTTTCGTCTGTGCACTTCCTGGGCTATATCATCGCCCAGGGTAGGCTTCAAGCGGACCCAGCCAAGATTCAGGCGGTTGCCGATTGGCCCCCTCCCTCCACTCGCAAGGAGTTACAGCGTTTTCTGGGATTCGCAAACTTCTACAGGAGGTTCATCCGCAATTTTAGCCTGGTGGCTAGCCCGCTCACCCGTCTGACCTCTACCTCCTCTCCCTTCCTGTGGACCCCAGAGGCTGAGGCAGCCTTCCACCAGCTGAAGGCGCTGTTTACCTCCGCACCCATTCTCCGCCATCCTGACCCGTCTCTCCAGTTCATTGTGGAGGTGGATGCTTCGGACACTGGAGCAGGAGCTGTGCTCTCCCAACGGGATCCCTCTACCCAAAGGATTCATCCCTGTGCCTTCTTCTCCCGACGCCTCTCTCCAGCGGAGCGCAACTACGACGTGGGTAACAGAGAGTTGCTGGCTGTGGTATGGGCTCTGCAGGAGTGGAGGCACTGGCTGGAGGGGACTGCTGTCCCCTTCATTATATGGACTGATCACAAAAACCTTGCTTACCTTCGCTCTGCCAAAAGACTAAACCCCAGACAAGCTCGGTGGTCCCTTTTTTTGAGCAGGTTTGAGTTTACCCTCTCCTACCGGCCTGGTTCCAAAAATACCAAACCTGACGCACTCTCTCGCCTTCATTCCCCCTCTTCGGATTCGGAGGACCCGGATTTTATCCTTCCTTCCTCCTGTTTCGTGGGAGCTGCTCAGTGGGAGATCGAACACGAGGTTAAAAAGGCCCTCAAGGCCCAACCGGACCCAGGGACAGGACCCAAGGATCGGCAGTTTGTTCCCGAGTCCGCCCGTGCCAAAGTCCTCCAGTGGGGACACTCCTCGAGGCTGGCCTGCCACCCCGGAGTGACCCGCACTCTCGAGTTTCTTCAGCAGCGTTTCTGGTGGCCCAACATGAGCAAGGACACACGGGAGTTTGTCCTTGCGTGCTCTGTCTGTGCCAGAGGCAAGGCTTCTCACCACCCGCCTGCTGGTTTGCTGCGCCCCCTCCCCGTGCCTAGTCGACCCTGGTCCCATATCGCTCTGGATTTCATCACTGGTCTGCCATCCTCCGAAGGTAACACAGTTATACTCACCATTATTGACAGATTTTCCAAAATGGTTCATTACATTCCCCTGCCCAAGCTCCCTACTGCTTTAGAGACCGCCAACCTTCTTGTCCTCCACGTATTCAAGCTCCACGGTATCCCAGTTGACATAGTTTCTGACAGAGGACCCCAGTTCATCTCGCAGGTTTGGAGGGATTTTTGCTCCTCGGTGGGCGCAGCAGCCAGCCTCTCCTCGGGATACCACCCTCAAACTAACGGCCAGACAGAGCGGGCCAACCAGAGTCTCGAGTCTGCGCTCCGGTGTGTGGCGGCCCAGCATCCTGCCTCTTGGAGCACCTGCCTGCCATGGATTGAATACTCTCACAACTCCTTCACCAGCTCGGCCACAGGTATGTCCCCCTTCATGGTCTGTAACGGTTTTCAGCCCCCTGTGTTTCCCGAGCAGGAACAGACTGTGGCCGTGCCGTCGGTGAGGGAGCACCACCGCCGCATCAGGACCATCTGGCGGGAGGCGCGGGCGGCGCTCCTCAGAACAGCTGACCGGAATAAGCGTCTGGCTGATGCCCATCGCTCCCCCGCTCCTGTCTACCAGCCAGGTCAAAAGGTGTGGCTCTCAACCCGGGACCTCCCCCTCCTCTCGGATGCACGTAAGCTCTCGCCACGGTTCATCGGACCCTTCCCAGTGGTAAAGGTCATCAACCCCTCATGTGTCAAGTTGAAGTTGCCTGCCTCCCTTCGGATTCACCCCTCGTTCCATGTGTCACTAATCAAGCCTGTCTCCTCCAGTGACCTTAGTCCTCCAGCCGACCCCCCCCCTCCCCCCCGGATCATCGATGACCATCCGGCCTTCTCTGTCTCTCGGATTCTGGACGTCCGTCCCCGGGGGAGGGGATTCCAATTCCTGGTGGACTGGGAGGGCTATGGTCCGGAGGAGAGATCCTGGATTTCCCGTAAGTTGATCTTGGACAATTCTCTGATTGCTGACTTTTATCGTGCCAACCCTGGGAAGCCTGGTAGGACGCCAGGAGGCGTCCGTTGAGGGGGGGGTACTGTGGTGAATCTGCTGCGCTCTGGGAGCGCTCCTCTCCTTCCCCCTCCCCTCCCTGTTCCTCTCTCCCGCGGCTGCAGCCTGCACGGCTGCAGCAGATCTACAATCAGGCGCCGGCTTCTTAAGACGCTCGTCATGGGTGGACCGGCGCCAGTGGATTCCGTCCTGCTACGTGGTAGTTTGGCCTCTCTAGTGTTGAGTATACCGACCTCACGTCGTTGAGTACCTTTTTTCCTGTGAGTTTTATGCTGATCCTGTTTTTCTGCTGCTTTGTCCTAGTGCCTCCCTCGAGTCCCTGCTTCAGCCCTTGCCACCTTCCACAGCCGCGACTCTCTGTGCCCAGCGCTCTCAGGAGAGAGCTGTTCACAAGCCGGACTCTCATTCTCAATTACTCCCTCTGTGCAATAAAAACTCTTAAAACTGCTTCCTTGCCTCCGCCTCGCTTTTGGGTCCAGCGAGTACCTTGCTAGTTCTGCCCAGAACTGTAACAAAAGCGCCAGTATTACAGGTTACAGGTTGTTTTAATTTGCTATTTCTCAGCTTCCCGATTGGGTTGAGCAGAACCCGATTGATTAATGGCAACACCATTAATCAATCGGGTGACAACACCACGCCAGCTGACTAGTAGTGAGAAGAGATAAAACACAGAGATCTGTGTTTTTCTCTGCCCAAAATGATTTCTGTGATTAACTTTGTAGTGATGGTGGACACAGGAGCCTAACTGTCGGACAGAAAAAAGACAGAAGAGCAGAAGAAAGCTAAACAGGAGAGTGATAGAGCCTGAGCTAAAGGCTAACACAGGGGCTAAACTGTTTGTGCTAATGTTCATTCCAACCCACAGTCAGCAGTTATTCTACAGTGGTCTGTTCAAACTTGAGAGTCTATCAATAAAATGAAGAGTGAGGTTACATTAGCTCTGCTTGGTAGATGACTGGCAGGACATAGCTAACCAGGATTCACTAATGTTACACATTACAGACACGTCTTAGAGCACCGGGCTGCCAGCTGAAAACTGACAGTGTTTACTTGTTGTCACTTTAGCCTACAGATATGTTGGAGCACTGGGTTGCCGATGACACTACATAGTCGGCTACTATAACATTTGCTTGAGGTCATGTTTCAAACCATATCGCTATATAACTGTCCTGTAAATACCTTACCTTGGTACGTTCTATCCAGTAAAAAAGTTGTCTTGAAGAAAGAAAATTTGTTTTTTGATCCGATCTCCATTTGATTCCAAAACAAACACACGCCTTGCTAAAAGTAATTTATGACAGTGTGCGGAGACTCCGGGCCAGAAGGTAGTGAGGCAGTCCAATTAAAACAGATCCTACTCAGAGCACCTTTAAGACAAATGAATAAAAGTGATCATGGAGAACTGAATAACACAAAAGTAAAATTAAGATAAAAGCAATAATAAAAAAGAAACCTTGATTAAAGCCACAATGAGACCAGATAAACAGTGGGAATTAATAAATAGGTATGTGCAAATATCAGGACATATTGTTCAACTTAGTGAAAGCAGCAGGAACAAAACTCTTTCTGTATCTTGGAAATGTAAACCTCAACATTTCACAGTGTTATAGTAAAATGGAGTAAAGATTACAAAAAAATGTATCAAAGGCTTTACCATTGTAGAATTTGGAGATTTAGAATGAATCAATTTTGCATCTAAAGATTCTTTGATTTAAACCAACATCTCAGTGTTTCTGTAAAACATCTTGCTGAGTAAATCTATAAAAGCAACCAATTGTGGAACTAGAAATTCAACAAGTTTTTGTTCCTAGCATCCACAGTTTCATAATGAGAAAATGTGTAATGGCTAAATCAATGACACACTGGAGAAGTTAAACTTGTATTGACAGAGTATAAAATTAAATTCTTAAATCAATGAGAGAAGATAAGACAGACATGCTTTACAACAGTGAGAACATTAATTAGAGGCTCCAAATGATGAATCATAAACCTCAGTCCTGCATTTTCAAAGACCATCATAAGAGAGCTGGTTACAACAGAAGATTTGACTGTAAATTAAAATAGTTGTCTTTTTTCTCAAAAGCAGCAGGTTCCCTTCTTAAACCCCTTCAAGTAAAAGAAAATTGTCTTGTGACATTTCCGTATAAAGACATAATAAAAGACAACAACTCGCTCTGTTGCTCAGAAGCTGACACAAAAAAAGTACAATCCATGAAGCGAGAAAGTGTTAGAGTGTTCGACCTTCATTTACACAAGGCTTGACACTGGTGAGGACAGGACACGTAATTATGTGACCTTTTCTCACAGTCACAGTTGTAACTGCAACACACACACACAGACACACACACACACACACACACACACACACACAGAGCACAGGACACGCCATGAAATGCCAAGGACCTAATTTGTGTCAAGATTGTGACCAGTATAGGTCCTTAGATTTTAATGAAACACTCAAAGTTCCTTTAAGGAAGGTGTAATTTATTTAAAAAGGAAAGAATTTAATCTATTTGCCATCTCTTCCTTTGTTACCAACCCTTCAGATTATTATCTCCAAGGAGAGGTTTATCATAAATAGATTACAGGTATGTAAAGATACAGAATTCACATGATTCAAAGTTCTTTTCTGGAGTTAAGTTTTATTGTCCCAGTTAATCATGGGGACTAGGTATTTCTTCTGTTGGGTTGGTGTGCAATTTGGATTGTTTTTTTGTTATGCTTTTCTTCTAATGCAACGCGTTATAGCTATATAAAAAAAGCGAAGAGTAGTATCTGTTTAAGAGTTGAATGCAGTGACATCTTTGGTCAGAATTGGTATTGCAATTGGTAGTGTTCTTCTCATGGGCACTATCACCCACTGTTATAAAGACGCCACCCAAGACACTCCAGCTGCAGACCTCCACTCTCAGCTGACTCTACTCCTCCACTGTCAGAAGGAAGTGACATTAGGATATGAAGTAAAAATTTCAAAATAAAAGTTGCCTTGAAAGTTACATTAAACAAATCTTGTTTTTCTGCATTTTGATTACCTTAGTTAACCTGATTCCTTAATGGTATTACATTTAGAAAACAAAACATGTAAAATGCACATCTTCAATAACACAACATGAATTGATGGGGACCTACGTTTGGTGTAAAGATCTCATTTTCCTTTTTCTTAGTTGTTTCATGCCCCAGCTACCTTAGCTTAACAGATGGATAACAGTTCCCCTGAAAAAAAATCTGATTTGGTATTTCCACTTAAAAGTTTTACTGAAGAACTGCTCAAAGAAATCGACATTACTCCCTCACACAAAGATTCTGATTCAGTACATTCAGTAAATATTATACATCTCCTGATGTACCAAAAGCAATAGGAGGAAACAAAAATAGCGCTAGCTTGATGCTAACATATAGGGGAAATTGCATTTATATGCTAACAGTTAGCGTATATTGATATAACTTTGATTTTAAACCTGCATTTCAGCTTTCATCACAGCAACATATCACGGTTATTCTTAGTACTCAAAACTCTAAATTTCAAAATACTAACAGACAAATGTTTTTCAAGAGGAAAATAAAATAAAACTTACATGCAGGCTATGGCTCAAATTATTGCTACTAACACTTCAGGACACTAGATGGCGTACATCAATCAATAACATGTAACAAAACAATAAATTGATGATGGGCGACATGCATTTTTTTGTCCGGAGATACCCAGATCTATTGACCAATTTCAAACTTATTTTATTGTAAACTGTTTGTTAGCTCAATAAAATGTTGTTTGTTTGTTTTTAATTTTATTTATTTACTTGTTAAACTTTACATCCTCATGTCACTTCCTTCTGACAGTGGAGGGGGTCTTAGAGTGGGGCCTCCAAGAGAGTCTGCTGAGAGTGGAGGTCTGCAGATGGACCCCTATCTAAGATGGGCATTTGTTTTGGAGATTAGATCTTTTTACTTTTCTTTGTTCAAGACAACTTCTTGCAGGATGCAAAACAACAAGCTAAATCTTGATCTGTTGTTACAAAGTGCTGTTGTTTGAAATGTGACAACAAGCAAACTTTGTTTTTGCAGTTTGTAGCCTGGTTTAGGCTTCATGCGACACTGTCAGCACTGTCAGCAGTGATGGAGCTTAATAGTGGAAATATTTTTGTGCTCTTTTCTATTCAAAGAAACTTTCTCTTTCCCTTTTCTCTGTCTTGCAGGGTTTTGTAGATCTATTTTTAAACTGAATCACACTCAAAACACCACCATATGCACCATATGCATCACTTCTTCAGCGCTCTGCTGCCTCACAGCATACAGCTGGTGCCCTTATAATCCTTCGCGCCCCTGCCCCTCTGGCAGCCTGAGTCTGCTACTATCCATATGTTTTCACTGGGTAACAACTCAAAACATGGACCACCCAAAAGGCTGAAGCTAGTTTGGATGTTGAAGTCTGTATCGAAGTGTCACTTGGTAACAAACTCAAAAATTGGAAAGAAATACATAAACATTACTTGAAGCATTTGAATCACTGTATTGTGATGCGCATTTCTTACTTTTTATGTCCAGTTGTTGCTGAATCCTCAGCCCAAACTGAAGACAAAGCACTCAGAGTGTCCTTGTGGGTCAGATCGGTGGCAGATTTGGAGCTGAGCAGGCCACAATCTTTTCCTCTGCTACTCAGCGGAGAGTGCACAGCTCAGCCACGCTGGTTTGGTGGCCATCGTCTGGCTGACAGCGATAGGGTTGAGGTTACTTGAGATTTTGTTTGTCCAAAAAGAAATGACCCAGTCTTCTGAGAAGGCCATTATAGAATGTCAAGAATGTTTTCCTATCAGCTTTCGCAACTCTCCAGCACCCAGGAGCTGGCTCGATGGGGCAAATTGAAGTGCCAAAGTTTCCTTCTATTTTCACCCTCTTAAAGAGAAATACCTACTGGACCTGATAAGCTACAAGGCTGAAGAATGTCTGAAGGCTATGCAAACACTCAGGGGGTACAGTGAAAGGAGCACAAACCAGACTGCCCAGGAAAAAACACAATACTTTCCTTTATAGTGCTGTCTACCCCTCTGCGATCCCCAAGAGGGACTTACAGGAAGCATGAAAATGATATTGGTGGTCTCTCTGGAGTTCAGCAGATGTCGAGGCTGTGGTCCAGAATTTTTAGTGGAGGGAGAATATGTGGGGCCGAAAAAGCTTTTGGAAAGTGAAATTGTAGATTTGGAAAGTGAATTCAAATTGTGCCCTCCTGAACATTCACCTTGACACTGTCGCAGTAAAAGGTATCCCTCCCACGTTTACGAGTTTCTGCTAGCTCCCTGTTAGCGCTTCATGTGGAGTGCTTCCATCAAAACCTTCCAAATCATAAAAGTGTTCACTTCAGCCTGTGTGAGACAGTACATATGGGGGAAGACATGATGGAAATGTGGTAATTGAGCTGTTCCACAGCAGCTCCAGGCTGTCTTATTATGAGCTGTGTGAGTCGACCATGTTATCACGATACTTTAGACTTTGAAAGGGAAGAGGTGACCGAGAGCTGATTAAAAAATGACAAGCTTTCAGCACACGGGACCACTGTGACTCTAAAAAAACAGGGTTTTTCCCCAACTGCTACATCAGGGTTAAACTTTTTTTTTTTTTTTACTCTGTATGGGTAAACAGACTTTTCCATCAACACATAAACAAATACATAGGACGAGTTGTTCAAAGGCAATCCAACAGATTTTGGTTATCGAATTGGAGTAAATTCTCCAGATGGGTTGTTCAGAAGGGAAAGAAAGATTTCTTTAAAGAATTGATTGTTTAATCCAATCCTAGTTTTAATCAAACCTTCAGTTTGTGTTGTTCAGGACTTTTCAGTAGGATTTGGATTGCTTTGATCCAAGAAACAGGATTATTCTGATCCCACCAGATAAAGAAGAATCCTGAACATTTTTTGTTTAAACTTTTCTAACTATTAGACATTTTGCCTTTTTTTTTTTTTTTAATATCCACTTTGTATTTGTTTTATGCATATTTGCCATTCCTTTGTTGTGGCTCAGATGAATGGTCATAAAAGAAATTAAAAATGAAAGTTCATGTTATTTATTTATTTATTTTTAATTGAAAAAAACCCCACCTACAATGACCTCATATTGGCTCTTCTACCTGTTCTTTACAGAGCTGAATACCCACATTATAAAATCTTGTCCCGTTTAGAGCACTGGCAATCGATTTGGTCATTTTAAAAACTGTGTATCCGGATCAGGGTGATCCAATCCAATGTTGCTTTGAAAAAACGGCATAAAACTGAGACAGATTACCTGGTCATGGATAGCAAGAAATGGGATTTTCAAATCCAGATCATTTTGATCCAGATTAAATTCTTTGAGCAACTGGCCCATTAAGATAAAAGCTAAAGAACTCAAAACATCAATATTCTAAAATAGGAAAGAGATGTAGAAATGAATGAGTGTATAAATTACTAAATTAAGGGAACATAACTTTTATAAAATATAAGTTATTATACCATGAACACCCTACAAAAAATTGGAGCAGGGAACCTGCAGCTATTTGTATGCCACTATAACCTGAACTACCCAAAGTGTAACCTTTAATATTCGATAAAAAAAATCTGGAAGTGAAAAAGCTGCAGTACTTCAAGTGTCCACTTGAGACTGGCTGCAGAAGCGAAGGATTCCCATTAAACATCTGTGATAAAATGCTTAACTTCACAAAGTTCAGTGTTAGCATCCTGATTTAAAAACAGTTTTGGTTTATGCAGCTTATTTCTGTATTTTACACCCTGTGGAGGATTATTTTCTAGCTGTTTGCCAAAAGGTGACAGCTTTTCTCATTTTCAGTTCTTTGCTTGTGTCTGTGCCTGGGTTAATTAAGGTTAGGATGAGTCAGCATTTCCAGTCTGGCAGTTTTCATGTTTGAGCTTCAAAGTATGTCGTCAGAATCCAAAGGCAAGCATCAAAAGCTACATTTAGATTATTCTCAGTCTAAGATGCTCAATTAAAATCAATAACAATCATTCCGGTGAACTCTAATGTAGCCACCACTTTGGCATCAGTGTTTGAGGATGGAGGCACAATCCGAGCAGCACCTGATGGGTTTTTTATCCGTTTGGGAATACTTAATGAACAACCCTCTAAATGATATGCTGTTTTGCATACAGAGTGACATACATCGCCCATACCTGCTAATGTTCCTCATAACAATGAGCAGAAGGAGACAGGTGGCTGGTGACCTGAGAGAGCAGGTCCCGCTGGACGCTGCCTGATGATGGTGAAAACATGGATGGGCATTGTATTAATCCAATTCCATGGCAGTAATGTGGAAAATCCAGCAGCTGTCTGAGCTTTATATAGAAAAGCCTGAGGCATGAGAAACCTGCAGTGATTCAAATGGCACAAAGGCATTGGGCCTGAAATACAGCACTCCTCCCCTGGCATATAGATTTCCCAGACTCCCTTTTGCCTCTTTCTCCCTCTCTCTGCTTAATTTCACCTTGCCTCCAATTTCCTCATTTGCTGTCTCTTATACTCTGATGGTCTTTCTGCTTATTTCTCTGCCTGCAGTACCCCGTCTTTCATCTTCCCCTTACAACCCAATTGCCAGGGCAGTTACAGCCCAAATCTATCCTTTTTACCTCCCATCTCCACATTCAGACGTGCTCTCACCTTGTCCTTCCCTCATGCCTTTGCTCTTAATGGGGACTCTGGATTCCCCAGGGATGCTGTCTCACTCCATGGGGCCTTAAGGTGTTGCTAAAAAATAGAAAGAGGAACATTATTTCCTATTTAATAAAAAATTCCACTTTAAGTCTGCAGGGGTTGATAAGCCTGAGGATCAATACCAGATGTTTTAACACTAAACTGCACCTGGACTTTAGAATCCAAAGACACAAACACTCACACTGTTTCTTTCAGCTGCTCAACAATGGAGTGCAATGACCAGCACCACCAGATATTTCCGCCATAAAGGCTAATGAGGCTCAGTCTCACGCCAAAAAGCAAATGACCATAATAATGACCATAATTACAGTACTCTGCATCACAATACCCTATATTAGCTCCTCACTAGGCAGCACAGGATGGGATACTGAGGCTGATGGGGAAATGGCTAAAGAGAGAGTCTCTGAAATACTGACTCATCTAGTGGCTGCTTCCAAAAAGTTATCCATGCAAGTTACGAGAAGAGGGGCTAATTTTCCTACAGAAGCTGAACTTTTAGATTGCAGTTCATATGAGATCTGAATAACGCAGAGAAGGAGAAATTTTAGTTCTATTTTCACCAAATCTCAAACATTCACACACCACTCCCCACTCCCTAACTTAATCGAGTTCTTAGATCAGGCTTTCTTATTCAGACACTCGAGGAGGGCATGCTGAAATGGTTATCTGTATCATTTAAAATCAATCTGAACCCAGTCTGAATAAATCGACACCCTGCCTCGATAAAAAGACAACAGAAGATGAAAAATGTCTGCAGATCTGTTTTTCTCCTTTTCTGTTGATTTATTTATCCAGCACCTGCAGAGGTTTCGGGCAGTATGCATGCTCTCCTCTCTGGCTGTTTTTGAATGAATAAGACATGAAACTCTCTGGATGTTTGCTTATCAATACACAAAACAAAGTTTCCACTCAGATTTTGCTCATTCTGTTAAAGTTTCCCTCTCTTATGCTGGCTTTTTAGATGAAAAAGTGTCACCACTTAATAAGTTGGCGTCAATGAATGGAATCAGTTTTGTTTTATGAAATATATTTATGAAATTGAACGGGAATCATTCTCCCATGTGGTTTCTGTAATTGAACACCAGTGTTTTTAAGGTTCCTGTTTAGCTTTGTGCATAGAAGTCTATTAGAATTACATTGGTATTTCCTTTTCAAGTAGTTCACGTTTCACACTTAAATATAGCTGGTCTAAAATGAGGGGCATTTTAAACATTTATTCAGACACTTAAAATTCCAAAACCTGTTAAAAAATGAAACAAAAGGAAATTCTTTACTTTGTTTGGCATGCGTTTTCCATTTTACAGTTGTATATCAGGGGTGGGCAACATAGGGCATGTGAGGCTTTGTATGTTGGCACTCAAAAAATAATTTAAATAGGGCAGAGGACAAAATAAATGATAAAACTATTGTGTTGTATTCTATTTAACACTTAATAAGAAACTGAGCACACTATACATGTTTTTATGCAGCAATTTAACAAAAACGTTAAATAATAAATTAAAATCATGATGTTACAAGTGCGCAAATATGTCTTGCAAGTGTTTCACCTCAAATCTCTCGGGACGTCAGTCTGATAGCTTGCAATTGCATCCATTTCACGGCATTATCAAGGCAAACAAACCAAGTTCCAGTCATTCTTTCTTACATATAGGCTGAAGATGGAGCCATATGCATCCTTTGCTGTAAAAGTATGGGATATAGGACATCAAGTGGACAGCGTTTTTTTGAGACCAAATATGAAAACAGAGTTAGCAAAGTATGGGAAACAAAGTAACACATTTAAAACGTTCTGTTCTGTTAACAACCAGGCAACAGGAGGAAGTTACAGCATTTCTCACTGCATAGCTAAGCATTGAAATCCATTCAAGGAGACTCTCCTATCAACTGTCAATGATTTTGTGAAAGAAGTATATCTTGGCACTTTGGGCACGAGTGGATTTTAAAGCAGCATGAGTCATGGAAAAGGTTGCCTACCCTTGGTGTATATAAGGTGACCTAGGAAGAAAAAAGGGGACTCATTTGGTGCAATACCACAGTTGACCACAGGGGGAAAGTGAAAGCATGGACTGGATACCAAAAATGGACGCCATTGGAGCGCTAATGTAAAGCCAAAAGATCATAAAATACATTTACTGTAATACTGACATAAAACAGAGGCCAGGCTTTGAAACTTAAGAATGCATCAATTTTTTTGTTTTGTTTCAAACACAGATTCTGCCGTTACAAAATCTGCTTCCACTGGTTCATGTCCAAGTGCTAATTTTTCTGATAAGTGTAGTCTTGGGTTGTTATTCAAGTTTCAGGACATGTAATAGATGCAATACCACAAATCAAAGCTCTATTGACAAAAATGGCTTTTGCCGCATGCAGCACCTGATTAGCAGAATAGAGATTAGAAAAGGTATTTGACCATAAGTTTAACACAAGTTTTGGTAAATATTCATGGTGTGATGACAATATGACAGTGATGTATGACATACATCTGTTTCTGATAGAGAGTTTTGAGGCTAACTGTCGTTGGGAGCCATATTGGAAATGGGGCATGCTGTGAGCGGTGCCTCTTATTGAGCAAACTCGTAGTCGTAATATCTTCTGAACTGACGAGCTAGAAAAAAAATCACCCCCCCTGAACAGCATGTGCCACTAGAGAAAATAGCATTTCAGACAGAGGATGGTTTTTTTTTTTGTACCAGGCTGTAAAAAATGCATGTTTCTGCTGTAAAAAATGGCTTTTATAAGCCAGCCTCAAGTGGACACCAGATGAATTTCCACATTGTCTCATATTTTGTGCTTGAGTTGCTCCCATGTAGCCTTGATCGCATTGCCACAGTATGTCAGTGCCACTGACTGTATAATAAAATGGATGCAGTATCTGTGATGTCACCCAACTGTTTCTGGTGCAGGCTTTTGAAGCTAATGTTGTGCTGAGTCATATCGCGAATGTGAAACCTAAGATGTGGATTTGAGTCTCCTTAACCTAAGGTCTTTTTTCTTTTTAATGAAGGTGCAAACTGTTTCTGGTACCTCTGGAGTAGGCCCCAAGTGGACACTTGATGAACTGCAGTTTTTCGCACTTCAGCACCCACATTTCTTAGGGCCAGTTTTCTGCTTGTCCTGAGCCCCTGGAGGCTGTCCTTTAGCTTTATAGCTCATGGTAGACTGAAATAAAGTGATATTTCTTTTTTATTAAACAGCCAATAGCAGAAAGGCAGTTTATTCTTGCCCCATTCTCTTAACAGTAAGTGGTATATTGTTCATAAACAGCCACCACAAGTCTGAGTTTGAATCGATGAATAAAAGAGCTGACTTCTGGAAAAAGCAGCCTCTAAGAGAGGTCAAAACCCTGCTTAAAATACATTTTTCACTTCGTATACTGAGATTTGGGCAGCAATGAGACTAAAGGTCAGGAACTATTGCTTTAAATAGTCAATAAACGGTACTTTTTGACAGCCATTATTTCCCTTCGCTAAGTCTGGCCACTTTAAGCTTTGGAAAGTTGGCAATGTCCTCCCTCCTCATTCTGTCACTTCCTTCTCCTCCGCTAACAGTTGTGACCTTTCATCTTTTACCGTACCAATAATTGCAGCGCCCGAGGTACTGAGCTTTAACGGTCAGAGCCGGAGAGCTGGGGAATGAAAAGAAAGATAGAATGAGCGAGGGAGACGAGGAATAGCTGTTACCCAAACCCCGAGCAGGCCGCTACTGCTGCTGCCTCCCCAGCCCCCTCTTCAATACTCTTGTCTTTCTCCACCTCTCCCTCCCTCGCTCCTTTCCTCTCCTCTCCTCTCCCCTCATCTTTTCTCATTTCGATTGAAGGCTAATGTTCAGGTGTCACATGCCTCAGCCTCGTGAGCCCCCGTGTGAGCCGATGATTTTACCCCGTAGCAGGAAAGACTTCTCATTTCACGGTGGAACAAAAAAGGGTACACACACAAAACAAATGAGGGAAAGGTTAATGTATTCCAAACACCTTATCTACATTGAAAGACGACATGCCGTCTCGTCGACGCAGCTCTTCGGTAAGACTGAAGTCAGACGAGCGGACGACATCCCGGCCTCTCAGTCGCTTACTTAAATTATCCGCTCCACGAGAACTAATGCAACGACTGTTTTCCCTTGCCAGTGGACCATAGTGAGCCTATTAAAATCCCATCGCTGCTCGCCTTTCTCCACAATGTGTCCCTCATTATGAGCCTGTGGCTGCATTAAATGAACGAGCCTGAAGACAATGCAGAGAACTCGTGGATTTGATGCATCTTGATTATGATATTGAAAATGGCCCCTAAACACCATGACCAGCTATATCAACAGACGCTGAAGGCATATTCATCAGCTCTATCGTACTGGAGCTCGTTTCACAAGGAAGCTGGAGGAAAAAACACGAGGCAGTCTGGGTCGGGGCCGCACCAAAGGGCACGCACAATTGCCGTCGTGATCGGAGAAAATGACGATCGCATCTTGAAGGGAAAGATTACTCATGCCTGCGTGTGTGTGGGTAGTAGCAGAAATCACTGCAGAAAGTGTGGAGTGCCGGTGTGTCCTCACCAGGCAGTCAGTTGCCAAGTGGGCACGGCGCTTTTAATGGCACAGACCTGCGAGACAGAAGAGCACAGGTTCCTTTTAACGTTACACAATGAGGAAGTGGGAGACTGGAGTTGCGTAACTCAGAGTTCACATAAACGCAGACACAGATGTCGGGCATCAGCAAAGGAGAGGCTGTTTTTGAGATGAGGTTAATTTTGTCCTTTAAATCCTCGAGTTTAAAACTGAAACGACATCAGTGCAAGGATGTGTCAAGGTTTCCTAAAAGTTTGGTCTATCAGCAGGGTCAAAGAATGAAGGAGTAGGTGGCTGACTGATTCCAGTATTTTTTAATCTCTGCCAATTTCTCTCTTCTTGGAGAGCACTGGTGAGGCCTTTAAGGCGATATATAGGAGTCTGCAAACTCACAGTGCTGCCCACACGGCAGCTTCACAGAACAGAAATAACTTTCACTTATCACGATCTGCTTTTACCAATGCTTTGTCATGATCTGAATTCTAAGAAGCAGGAATCAAACACATTCAGTCGATCCATCAAAGGCCTTCATGCAGTTTAATACACTCCTTGAGTTTGCTCAGCAGTTATTTAAAAGCAGAGGTCATGATGTGGTTAACTGAGCTCTGAATAAAAAAAAGTGAGAAGACATCAAGCATGAAATTAATGGAAATCTTATCTCGTCACTGGAGCATCAACTTTACATTAAACTTCTTTTTTAAAGCTCAGTCCTACCTTTAATTTAAGGCCGCTCTAACCTCATTGATGAGCTGTCATTTACACAGGGCTCAGTGTTGTTTTATGCAGACACGGCATAGCACAGGACGGCCTTTTTATTAGTGGAGATGAAGTTTCAGAGCTTGCAGGACCTGACCATTTATTGACAGCTTGCAGTGTTTCCTCAGAGCTCAGTGAAGAGAGTTAAGGATCTGAAGGAAGCTAGTCATCAGCCTGGTGTGGAATAGGAAATGGGGAATTAATAATTATGAGACTGTTTGATTTTCAGTTTGAAAAACACTAGGGGATGATAATTAGGAGGATTCAGTTTGCGGCGATTAAGAGTTTTAGCTTTAGCCTGAATTAAGGCTGGGATAGCAGCAAATATGACACCAAAAAGTCACAGCCGTTGGGTAAACCTTTGTTTAAATAGTTTTTACCACGTTGATATTTTAGACTAATTCAAAGCTTGGTGTCATAAAAGAAGACTATGTGTGCTGTAGCAGGCTGACTGACTCCTACATGTAAACAATCTTGAATATTGTTTACAACTTCCTTGAGTTACAAAAGTTTCCATGAAAAAAAAACGAGTTGTCCACTGTATCACCGTAAAAAAATAACTACTTCAACTTACCTTTATTTAATTTACATGGCACTTTTCATGCATTCTGCAACACAAAGTGCCCCACAGAAGAAAAACAAAATCAAAACAAAAACAAAACAAAGCTAAACAAAAAAGAAACAAAGGAATACCGTAAAAACCCCAAACCTCCCACCCCCACAAATATACCCATGGCTACAAAGTTACATATACACCCACGCACATACTTAAGCTGCGTTTCCACCAAGCAGTACAGGTCGGTTCAGTACGGTTTGGGACGGTTTGGGACAGTTAAGTCTCATCCCGATTGCGTTTCCACAGCAAACTGTGCCCTCTCGTGGTGGGTGGCGTGTAAGCTGGATGCCGGAAGCCACAGCTGGTAAACAATAGTGCAACGCCGTAGCAGCTTACCCCGCTATTAAATCCAACAAAGAAGAAAAAGCGACACAGTAAACAAAGAGCACGGATGGAAGACATGCAGCATTTCGTCCTCTCTGTGATTTTCATGTAACTCTCTGTTACAAAGTGCAATCAAGCTTTGTTTCAGAGAAGTCTGTGTGCTGCCAGGAGAAATGCAGCCGCTGTCGGGGTAAGTGACGATTCTTTTGACCAATCAACCGTCTGCAGTGTGTAGCTCCACCTTCCGAGAGCGGATCGGTTCAGTCTGGCACCCATATGAAAGGGTCCCAAAAAAGCGGGACGGCTCGTCTCGGTTTTTAGGGATCCGTCCCGGGTTGGGTCAGTGGAAACGCCGCTAAAAGCGCACCGTACCGAGACAAACCGACCCGGACTGCTTGGTGGAAACGCGGCTATAGACATACGCACAGACATACATATCCACACACACACAAACATACACACACACACACACACACACACACACACACACACACACACAGGCTGTCGCTGAGGAGACATGGCTAGGTACCAAGATCTGAGGATAGGAAAAAGCCACCTTTGGGGGCCGCGCAGACCGGGGGGAGCCATAGCCCATGGCTGCAGGGGGCGCCACCGCATAGACCACCGCAGCCCAAGCAGACAAGAGGCTCCACACCAAGGTGTAGAGCTCTCTAGCCACCAGGGCCGGAGCCATCCATGGGACAGTGCCCCAATGAGTGGACCAGAATCAGCTCCTGGTGTGGCAGGCCCCCAGGAGGAAACACTGGAAAACTGAGGGACTAAAATAGTAGAATGTGATAAAATAAGGTGGGGGGGTAGCTTATGCACAGTCCATATGTAGTTTAGTGAGACATTACTAGATATACTTTGTTTTTTGTTTGTGCACTTGACAGGAAATGTGGATGTGCACATCATTCAGAACATGGTACATTTCAGTGCCATAGTTAATGCATTGTAAGATGAAAGCTGGGAGCTGTAAAATGGGCCTCAGGCCTTGATTGGCCCTAGAGCCTGACATCTGACATGCCTGGAGAACAAATGACGCACTTATCACTCACACTTTGCATTATGGGAGTCAGGCTACTGATGTCAACCACTGTTACTGACTTTGTCTACCATCAAGATGAGTCCTGGGTGGACATGAAGGAGATCAGATGCCTTGTCAAGATCCTATGAGACCCTCTGCTCTGCTTTCTAGTGTTGAGTCTCCTCATTTTAAATGTATGTCTGCACAAATATGCAGAAAATGAACGGAAATGAAGCACAATAAGATGATTACCATAACAAATGAGTAATTAAATGATGCACACACCAGCAGCTCTCCTCTCTGACCTGTGGGACTACTTTCAAATCTCACCACACTCTCTGTGTAACCACACTGAGAAACACGTGAAAGCGTTAATTAAATCTACAATTGATGAAGGCAGCTTGAGAACACAAGAGGTATAGTTTTCCATAGCGTCTCGGTGGATCCTGTCAAACAAATGTCTTTGGGGACCCCTGAATGAAACGTGATGACCCACAAGGAAGTGAGGTAAAACTGGGTAAGATGTATAGTAGATTCATGGTGCTTTTGCAGCTGATTGGAGTAAAGTTGTAGATTGTTGGGTAGTTTTTCCTTATTGGCACATCATTCGGACATCTGCAAACATGGGCATTGTACTCTATTTCTGAAACCAAACACGCTGCAGATCTGTGATTTTATCTGGTCCTGTTTTTTGTTACTGTCGCTCCTGTCCTGGAGCTGGATATTCAATGTCTGTTCAGTAGCGTAATAGATGTTATTTTGCTGCTCTCATCCAAGCAATGGCATGATAGCTACAAAGTCTTAGCCCTACTAAACGCAAAGATGAGGAGACAAGCCTATGAAAGCTTTGGTTGTACCACTACTTGGGGGAGAACTGTATGTCCCCTGGTATGTACGTCAAGACTATACTGCATAGTATATAGGTATACTGCCTGTGATGTCACCCATTTGTTTCTTATTAAGAGTTTTGAAGCCCATCGGCAGTAGCCATATTGGTAATGCTGAACTCAACTTAGTATTGTTAATTTTTGGATGTGATAAAAGAGACGGGCTTTTAGCCTGTTTGCAGACAGTTAAAGGCTGCCCACCTGTCAATCTAGACCAGGTGTGTCAAACTAATTTTCACTGAGGGCCACATCAGCATTATGGTTTCCCTCAAAGGGCCAGATCTAACTGTTAGACAGTATTAAATGCAGCTAAATGAAACTAAATGTAATGTAAATAAATGCAACCACTCCTTAAAAAATGCACCCTCTGAAGAAGACATAGCAGCGCATATTTGCCTTCCCATCTGTCTTGAAACAGCCTTCCATCTGCAACAACTTTTCTCTTCCTGGACATTTTGGGATCATTTTTTTATTTCTCAATTCCACTAATTTGGAAAATGGCACTGATGCAAAAACACTGCATTCTAGTGGCGGGATGCTGTCTCTTCATGGGTAACCTAATCAGTAGGGATTATGGGAAACATAGTTTATAGTCAATGCACCCCTTTGACTTATCAATTACAAGACAATCAGACCTTTTAAGTTCTCGTGGGCCACATTAAATGACTTGGCGGACCACATTTGGCCCGTGGGCCTTGAGTTTTACACATGTGGTCTAGACCAACATGGCCTTCTCAAAAGTTGGCAAAGTCAACAGTTTATCAGTTGTGGGAAAAAGGGAGTTTAAAATGTGATAATGATTTGAAGATAACATTTGGGCTGTCTTGTATTCAAGTCCTCTTTTTTTTTTTTTTGAAAAGTGTCGCTTCCAGTAGTTATACGAGGTTGAAAACGAGGCTTTCCACAACGTTTATCAATGATTAACAGCTACCGTTCTTGTGTATTTTTTCAGGGATTGTAAAATATGTCGAGAGGTAAAGTCAAGAAATGATTAGACTCTCGAAAGGAAAAAAAAAAAAATATTATTTTTGTCACCCAGCTCTGCTCAGAATCTTCCAGAATCCTTCATTGTCTCTACTGAGCAGACTCTGGCTGCAATTTCTGCCAATGGCTGCACCTGTGACGGGGGAATTTTGGCTTCAAAACCATACAATGATAAATGGCGGAGCCACACTGTCCACTCTATATACAGTCTATGTACACACCTGAGAAATGTGTGTCTCAGATTGTATGGCAGAGAAGACCACCAGCAACCAATGACCAGAGATGCCATCCAAAGATGACTCAACCTACGTTCTTGGAGAAAACACTGTTAGCCTTTATAGGGGTGTGATAGACAGACGGGGACAGACTTCATGAACTACCCCAACACATGTTGTGGTAAGGGAAGTGAAGCTGTGCCCAGAGACTCTGTAAAATGCACATTATTGAAGTATTGTTACTAACATGGCAATCAACTTGGAACTCCTCCTCTTCCTTCCTCATCAAACGATCATCGCAGAAAGTAATAGTTCCGGCTTGGTCTATTTACTAATATCACTAGTTTTTGCTTTATTTCAAAGTTATCATCACTGTGTGCTAATTTGCTGCAGTTTCTTTAAAAAGTGGTAATGAAGTTAATAGTATTTGTATTCAAAAACTGTGAGAGAATGAGATTTATAACAGAAAACTAGTTTGTTCAAACGAGAAAGAGCAGAAGTAGTTTGACACTGACACTTCAGGCATGGAAATTATCCTGATCTAGAGAAGAATGTTAATAAAGCCGGGATCAGAAACTGCCTTTGGATTAAAAAAAAAAAAAGACTCATTCTCAGATGATACAAGAGATCCCAATTAGACATACAAGTTACTTATGCAGCTCCGAATATGTGGCCTCCTCCACCAGCTCACTGCCGGCCATTCTCTGGATTCTCTCTCCGGCAGCCTCAGGTCAAAGAAATAACTGTGATAAAATGTCATGATGAGAACAGAAAAATGTCATTCTTGTTAGTATTGCAACGTGACTTGAAGTCTGATTCTTGTTTGCGATGCATATATCTCTCCTGTCACACACACACATGAACACAGATACACACACACAGAACTCTCTGACCTATTTCAATATTAGAGAGAAATCCCTCTTTGACATGGCCGTACATGTACACACAGACACACTGCGGCAAACATCAAAATAGATACACTCATGCAGGCACACACATGTGCACACATACAGCGGGCGGATTAATGCAAGATAAAATGTCCAGTTTTTTGTCAGCTAAGTCAACAGTGGTGACAGCAAAAGGGCAAAGGCACACACGAAAATACATAACACACAACACGCTCCACAGCTAGTTGGTGTTGTGACAGAGCGCCTGTTATTAAGGAGAATTCATTAGACTGTTGTCACCTCACAACATGACACAGCCAGGTGAGAGAAAGAGAGGGAGACTTGATGAAGGTGAAGATGGTGTCTGGAGACTGGAGCCAGCTGGAGGAAGGATCACACGAAACATGGGCTGAGCTGAGCAAAGAGCTGGAACATGCTCATGTTTCTGTCTGGATCATGCAGGGCATGCAGAGAGATCACAAAGATGGCAGTGCTTGATATTTTCTTCATAGTTTTGAAACCAATGATGAGGGGCAAAAAAACCGTTAAGTCCAGACAAAATACCACAAGTGTTCCAACCAATTGTAATGACATCAAGGGTAAACATTTGCCCCGTGTTATCCTTAGTTGCTACCACGAGGTTGACATTTAAATTCCCAGGGAAGCAGGAAGAACTCTGTCATCGTCACCAAATTTGATGCAAGCGTTCATATCTTTCACTAAAACGGGAAACTAAATCTGTTCATCACATTCCCATCAGCCTCAGCTAGAATCTCTACCAGTTAAACTGGCTAGCTTTTTCACAGTTGTATTAGGGTTAATCAAGATGGTTTAACATTTTAATCATAGCACAAGTAACTTCCTCGAACTCTTTAAAAACTAACAATGGCTGATCTATGGACACAGATGTAGTTTGCAGTTCAAGGCTACCACACAAATTGTATTTCAATACACTTGCAGGCACAAGTCCAGGCATAATACATGGATTTAGTCCATGACATCATCCATTTGTTTCTGAAGCACAGTTTTGAAGCGTATTGTCATCAGCAGCAGAAATAGAAATGCTACCTAACTTTGGTCTAGGTAAGATGAGGTGAAAGGGAGGAGTTGAGACGGGTTTTACTGACAGCTACAGTGTGCCCACTCACTCAGGCCACCTGTGCTCCTCATCACATTAATCTAGTAATCTTAATATATTCAAAATTACTGAGTTATATATAGATATATAAACAAATCCACTCCTCTCATTTGAGATCAGAACTATTCAAGCTAACGTTTTATCTTGTACCAGGCAAACATTCTTATTATTAATGTTTAAATGTGCTTTTTTAAAGTAGTGTGTAAATTGTTTCTGGAACTTTCAGAGCCAGGCTCCAGCAGACACTTGACAAACTGCAGGTTTTAGCACTTCTGCATAAGGTAAATAAATAAGTAAAAAAATCATGATTTCAATGGTCAAGTTATAACAACTTTGTAATATGTTGTTGGAATAACTTTTTTGACATTCAGGTCAAAGCTTTACAAAGGTAACTTCAATATATATATATATATATATATATATATATATATATATATATATATATATATATATATATATATATATATATATATATATGAACCATACCTTCAACCTGGTAACATATAACCCAGTTAATATTGTCTTTTTTTAAATGAGTGTATATGTGATTTTCAGCACTTCCAGAGCCAGCCTCAAGTGGACACTCGGAGAACTTCAGATTTTAGCACTTCTGCATCGGCTCCTTGGTCCAGAAAGTGGGTTTCCCCAACTTGGGCGGTGACTCAGGTTCCGAATTAAGCATGATGAGGACCACACAAACGACATGCATTATTTCACACTTTCTGTCTACATTCATTTAATCTACTGTAACTACTTGTGGTAACGTAAATAATAAAGTATCAACGATAAAATAACCTCACCCTAAGAGCCAGGGAGTAATGTTGGTGGCTGTTTTATACAAAGTAACAAGTATGAAAACCTTGTAAACATCCATCATCGGCAGAATAAATGTTGTAGTTTGGCATGACAGAAAAGATTTGGCAATTTCTTTTCATGGGTGCAATCCACAAACTCAGCTCTGTATGTTCCTTACAAGTGTGGCACCATTTAAAAGGGAAACAAATACGTTTTCCAACAGTCTAGTGAGTAAAGCATTTTGGGGAAACCAACTACTTTTGGATTTGTAGTGGGCCCATGCCACCCCTAGTCAACCCTGTGAACTCAACCCTGTCCATACAGTTACATTCAATGAGGTAAAATTGCAAGAAGAAATCAAAAATGGTTGATTTATTTGTTCAAATTTGTTAAATATTAGTCTTACCAGTCATTTATTTCACATAGTTAACTGTATAACAGAGCAGATAACATATCTGCAGGCCTTAAACTTGCCTCCTTTTCTCTATGACCTTAAATATAACAAGAGGAAATCTTAATTGTCAAAGCTGTGATATCAACACTCCCTCCCAAGTGTTGAGTAGTATTACAGTTGACACCTTTCTCATCTTCTTCCAGTGATTCAGCTGACTTGTTTGACACGTACCCATAAATCCAGACATCTTCCTCTCATTCACACCCTTCCCTGTCTTATTAAATGTGTGTGGTGAATGTCACACACGCACACACACCCACACCTGCACAGAGGACCCTGAGCATTTAGATTGAAAGATAGAATAAATGCTGCCATTTGCACCCACCTGCAGCCTCCAGCGTCACTTTTCAAGGATTTAGTTAGAGATGCAGGGACTTTGACAATTAATGCGCTCTATTTTCTGTGGAAAAAGTTTGGTTTCTGTCAGGCAGCTGGGATGTGAAAGTTGTTGACACTGGGGAAACACTCGCCCTTCAAAAACCACAAGCTTCTTAGATGACAGCATGCTCTGAAATGTGCATTTTTGGCAACCCAAATGGTAGCTATTAAAGCCGTTTTCAAGGATTTGCTTCTGAGCGATACGTCTGTCACTGCTTTACTGACACTGATGCACTTTACATTGAGTGTCATTTGTGGGTTTTTTCTCCAGTAAATCACTGTTTGTTCAGAGGCAGACTAAGGAGGAAAACAAGTCATTTGCATACCCTCAACCTCCAAAATACACACGACTTCCTGGGCACAGAAATGACAAATAGTGGGGGAGAAATAGTCACATATAATGAGGTCTCTCTCATGACTGGAGCATAGGCAGAAAACTCAAGAATCAACCCGAAAGACATGTTGTAATGAAAAATTCAGGCTTCATCTTCAAGATATGGCATCCAAACATCCCCAGAAACGTAGGAGGCTGATTTCTTCTTCTGTTGAGTGTTATGCAATTACAGTAAACACAACAAACTGATGCTCATGAAAATAACAACTGATGACAGGCATATGCTTAAATCCATGGAGACGCTCCTCTGCAATATGCTGCATTATATGCAAATTGTTTGCAAGGACTGTGTGTGTTAAATCCCCCTCTTTGAGAGCCATTATTTCCTCCATGTGCATCCAAGAAATAGATTTTGTCTCAGCGATTAATAAAAATGATGCAAATACCACCCACTCACTTTGGAGCACTGACTCTGCAGCAGTGAAGGGACTGATGTTATTGAACGCCAGCGAGCCTGCAGTGTTGATGCCAAATTCATTGGCTTAATGCATAGATTAAAAATCCTCCAAGGCAAGGCGTCTTCTGCAACTCACAGCATGCAATTAGCGAAGAATAACAATGCCATGTGGCGTGTAATTAGCAACGGGGATCAACCTCTTCCCCACTTATTACGGCGCCCTGACCTCAACAAGTATTAAGAAAAGGCAGCACTTTGCCAGGAGAAGCTGTGTAACATTTAACAGCTGTCTGACCTCGAGAGGCCCTGACCAGTGGAACCGCTAATAAAGTCAACTTATAGGAAAAAAAACGCTGCCATTTCCCCAGCTAAGAATATGTTTATGTGGAAAGGCATTTGTCTAATGAAGCAGTTTTAATTGCGCCTCCTTTATTGTTTGCTCTCCAGTTAAATCCACTTTGGCTAATCCTGAAAAACCTTGGCCATATTTCCCCAGACGGAATATAGCTGTTGCTTTACGCTTGGTTTCAAATTAACCTCTCATGCCGCAGTCCTCGCGATTAAGGCTTTCAATCATACAGCTTCTACAAGGATGGAGCGTGGACTTCTTTTGTAGTAAATTGTGTTTGTACCTTACTTAACCCTCAGTTTGCAAGAGTGGGAAAGAAGGGGGATTACACAAACAATCCTAGACATTCAGGCAAACCAACACAGTATTAAATTCAGACTTCATAGTCACATGAAGACTTGGGGATGTTGTTTTCTGGCAGCATTTTTAAATCAAACTCATTTTTTTGCTTTAAATCTATGCTTACAAGATCTAATCTATACAGGTGCATCTAAAATGTTGGAACATGACCCATAAGTTAAATATTTTCTATACTTTTTTAGATTGTGAACTTTCTTAAACTAAGACATTTTAACAATGTTTACATTCCAGTTATTGCAAAGGGACCCCAGCTGTTGTAGTCCTGATTATCGGACCAAAAAGATGAACAACAAAAACGTGTGTCCTTAAACATTGAAGGCTGCTTTGAGGAATGTTGTCACTCTCATGTTTCACTCTTCAATGTTAAATATTAAACCCAAGGGAAGAATACCTTTGATGTTAGTGGTAAAAGCATTTGTTCCTAGACTGGGTAATTCAGTGTCACTCATTCATATGTGCCTGTAAACATATACTATTGATAAGAGTACCTCAGCGCACAGGGCCCTTTTCAGAGGAAAATTTATCATTAGGAAACACATGGTGGACACCAAACAACAGAACTCTAGCACTACAAATTTGGCAAAATAGACCAGAGTTAGCATTTTTTTTTCTAACTCAACAGTTTGGAGGACACTTGGTTTGCAGCTTTGTCCAATCAGAGGCACAGCCCACATCTGGAACCCTATAACTGTTAGTATAGAGGCTCAAAACCCACCTCATTTTCTGTGGCCCCCACTGACGATTGGTCATGTCACGGGGACTATGTCTATATATTATACACATGGACCGTAAAAAAAAAATGGACGTCATCTTGCTCGGCTGGAAGTGAGGTTGCCACAAAAACTGGCTGGCTGCAGCATAGGTAAAAAAAAAAAAATCAATATCCACAGCCATTCCAGATGGGCTGTGGTCAAACTTTAGAATAATTAATATACCCCTTAGAAATGTATGTCAGATCATATATATATATATTTTTTACGGTATTAAATGGTGAAGCCACACATTCCACTCTATATACAGTCAATTATTATACAGCCTATGGCTCTGGCACCTGTACACGGATGATGTCCCCCCTGTAAAGGTTGGTGCCCAAGCTCTCTCCTCACTCTACGCAGAATTTTTACCTTCACCTCCCAATTCTACCACAAAAAGTCTGAATTTAATCTTAACAACAGTTGTAGCTATTCACTCAAGCTACTGTTGTAAATTCTTTCACCTGCGTTATGGTCTTTGAGGGTGCAACTTGGGAAACACAAGGAGTGATATACCAAAGACATTTGTGAAAACTATATAAAAGTTTTAATAAAGAGCTGCCCAAACATTTAAAGGTCGAACAAATAATGTACTTGCAGATAAGTGATTAACAGGAGCAGAACTAAAAGTTAGTGTGCATCAAGGTCTCTAGGGCTGAAAGAGCATGCCAAACACACACACACACACACACACACGAAAATGAGACATCTTACTCAAACATAGAGAACACACTTGGCGCCCTAATTGGCCACAAAAGTAAAGAGAAAGTGGGCAAAGACCCCTTGGAGGCTTCCTTAATGTTAGGAAACTAGTTCACTCCATCACCTCACTCACAAATTAACAACGGCAAAGCAGAGCTACAAACATAAGCAGTCACAGAACCATAGTTTAAGTGTATAAATTCTTGCTCATGTTGAGATCTACTAAGCGAGTCAGGTCTATATTTCCTGGAGGCATTAAAGAATATTTAGTGAAGCAGAAGGCGGGGAAATTGATGAGCAGAAAGATGCTTGTCTGTACAATAAACAAACATGAATCAGCATGCGATGCATACTAATAAAACATTAATACAACAAAGTACCTAAGTTCTCTTCTATTTTTAATGCGTACTCTAAGGTAAAGAAGAGCCTCAGTACAAGTTTCTGCTGTATTTGCAGTGACAGACTCTCTTGAAAAATCCAGAAATGATTCCATTAAAGTAGGATGCAGATGTTAAGATCCCTTTGTCACATTTGGAAAAGGCAGCAAGCACCAACTCACTGATTTCATTTTGAACTCTTTTGTATTGAAATGATGCAGTTTACCACAGCTCAACAGAGCATGAACGGGAAATGTTGAGTTCATAGACTTGGCAAACGTTCTACAACACTGCAGATATGAAGGTGCAATAACATGCATATGGTATTATATAACACAACAAATAACATCACTCAGCTGATGCAGATTTGTCTGCTGAACATCCAAAATGAGAATCTTCTGTTTCACCACATCCCAAAGGAGATCTACTTGATTGAGATCTGGTGACTGTGGAGGCCATTTGAGTACAATGAACTCATTGTCATGTTGAAGAAACCAGTCTGAGATGATTTGAGCTTTGTGATATAGAGCATCATCCTGCGGGAAGTACACATCAAGATGGGTACACTGTGCTCACAAAGGGATGGACATGAGCAGCAACAATACTCAGGAAGGCTGTGGTGTCCCCCACACCATTACACCAGCAGCGGCCTGAAGCAATGATACAACGCAGGATGGATCCATGCTTCCTTCTGAACGTGGAGCAGAAATCCAGACTCATCAGACCAGGAAGCATTTTTCAATCTTGTATTGTCCCATTTTCGTGTTGCTGTGTAAATTGTACCCTCAGTTTCTTGTTCTTAGCTGACAGGAGAGTCACCTGTGGTGGCCCTCTGCTGCTGGTGGTCTTCTTCAAGGCTGGATGTGTTGTTCAGAGATGGTCTTCAGAGAGTAATTTTTTGAGTTACTGTTCCCTTTCTATCATCTCCAACCAGTCGTCCATTCTCTTCTTGACCTTTGGCATCAACTAGGCTTTTTTTTCCCAGAAAACAGCTGCTTATACATTCTCTTTTTGGATCACTCTCTGTAAACCCTAGAGATGGTTGTGTGTGAATTTCCCAGTGGATCAGCAGTTTGGAAAATACTCAGACCAACAGCCATGCCATGTTTAAAGTCTTTTACATCACCTTTCTTCTCCATTCTGATACTTTGTTTGAACTTCAGCTGCTTGTCTTCACTAACAATGCATGGAGCTGCTGCTATGTGATTGGCTGAGTTGATATTTGAGTTATTTAGCAGCAGTGTTGGGAAGTAACGATTATTTTTTGTTACGTTACCTAACAAAACTACTTTTCTCTGTAACTTCTAACGTAACGTGTTACTTTTGTCATTCTATAGTGCCGTTATAGTTCTTTTGAATTAAATAGGTGCGTTAGTTGCGTTATAATTGAGCACTCCCTGTTCCTCCTCCTCCTCCTCTCACAAACGCATGGATGAGGAGCGGTGAGCTCTCATACTAACATGAATCTGTTGCTGAGAAAGCGGGTGATAGCGATGATTGGTTAACACAGGGGAACTGCTGACGGTAAGCCAATCAGAAACAGAGTTGGGCGGGCCCATGCTGCTGCACACACACAGACATGAGTATGATCAAGCGCGCGCACACACAGTAAACAAACACGACAAGATGAGCAGCAGCGAGCAGACGAGTACCTCACAACCATCTACAATGGAAGGCAGTGGTGCCTGCTTTGCAGGATAGAAGTACAACCATTATTTTGAATTTGTGGAGGTAAAGGCAGACGACAAAAACATTGTCGTGAAATGCAAACTCTGCCCAGGGCAGAAACGTTTATCCACGTCAAAATCCAGCAATGCCAATCTTTTAAAGCACCTGACCACGAAACACACGACAAAGAAACTAGTCACTGTTACACTGCGAAAAGAGAGCAATTCTGGTTTACAAAAATTAATATTCCTGTCAATATTTCTTTATCTATTTGTTGTGTTTTATTGTCCCACTACATGTCATAAAAATAGTAGCTATAATGATAAAGTTGACTTTTCTGTTACTGAGCCACCAACATTTTTTTAAGTAAAGTAAAGTAACTAGTTACTTTTATAATTTAGGAACTAGTAAAGTAACTAATTACATTTTCTCAGCACTAACTATAACTATAACTAGTTACTTTTTAAAAGTAACTTTCCCAACACTGTTTAGCAGTTACCAAACAGGTGTTCCTAGGTCCAGTCCAACCTTATAGTCTTAAATTATTGAACATCCATGATGTCTCTCTTGTTATTTTAGCACCTGTATCCAACTCAAGCCTGACATCTTTCCAGCTCCTTAATCCTCACTTTGTTGTTCGGCACACTGCTTGTTTTCCCACCTTGCAACTTGGCCTTTGAGAAATAACAACTTGTCTCCCAGACATGTTTTGACAAAACACTTGTTAAGGGGAAGAGTGCAAACCCAAAAGGAGAGAAATCCAAAAAATTCTCTTGTTCAAAAGGTCACAGTGCCAAAGTTTTCCCAAAAGTGTTCTAATTCACATCTATGCAAACACAAGCACAGCCACAACATCGAGCATGTGTCGGCTTATCCCTAAAGGAGTGGTCTCTGGGTGGACGGATTAAGCCTTCTTCATAGAAAAACATGACTTTTTTATTATTGAGAAGATGAGTGTAGTGCAGAACAGGGCTCAGTTCATGTCCGTCATACTGGCTTCTTAATTGAAAAGCTGGGCGCCCCCCTGATCACCCCACACACTGGCAGCAGTACACACAAGCACGCACACACATGCACACACACACTGGCACTGATACCCTATAGACACAGCAGATCAAACAGACACACACGGCTGTATCAGTCATAATTAAACTGCCTCCCTGACAGGGCCTCTGAGATTAAAAGTCTGAGGGACGAATTTCACCCTCACCTTCAGCAAAGGGCAGATTTCAGACACTAGAGCTGGAGACAAAACTCTGCTGTCAGATCCTTCCGGTTGCAGCCGGCCGGAGGATTAGATGGCTAATGTTAATGGGTTGGAGGAATCCTGCAGAGCCACCAGCAGCAGACATCCGCCCGGCTCTGTCCTGAGAAACCTGATAACCATACTAAGATGCATGAGAGGGCTGCTTTTGATGATTATTTGACTGCGGGCCAGGCCTGAACTGCAGGGCTCACACTCCCATACAAGTATTGGCACAGACCGAGGATGAGATTATCACAGTTTGAGTAGATGTACCTGAGGTGAACGGAGTGGAGTATATGATTACAAAGATGCTGTTTGCTGCCTAAACATAGAGAACACATCTCACTGGGAGGCTGTGTTTCTGTTTCAACATCCATGTTGCCTGAGGCTCACCATGTGTTGTATTTGTGAAATAATGTAGGTATGCGTGAATCACTCCCTCTATCACATTGAGAAAAACAAGATGGTGTCGTAAACTGCATCGGAGCTTCTAGACATCTGTCAGTTTTGATTTTAAAATGACCCCAAATTAAGATTCATGCCTGAGCCTTCATGCAACTATTTGAGGCATTAATCCTTGTCACTCTTGGTACCTCATTTCCTTGCTTTTTCAAAAGTAACTGGCAGACCAGCCTGGCACAGAGAGCGAGGAATGGACAGTATCCCCAGACAGTTCACTCCATCGGCTTTGTCAAACCAAGACCGAATATAATGAGAATTTGAAAGGAAGAAAGAGCTACAACAAGTTCTGCTGCCCATCTGAGAATTTATGTGTTACACAGCTAAAGCTTTGTGGAGATGAGAACATTTTATGTTCTTAAGTGATTTTTAAAACTTGGGAGATAATTGGCAACCAGCTGCTAGTTTGGAAACTTTTTGACATGATGCAGCGTAAATGAATCAGCAAAGTAACAAAGACTCAGTGTACAAATCTTTGGCATCAAATTGTGTGCTGTTTTCAAGAGGTGCTATTTGAACCTTTTATCCAGTTTTGAAGGGATGTAGTTTATGTTACTGTTTATTTTAATTGTCCTATATCAAAACTTGTTTCTAAATTTTTGTTTGGCAAAATTTGTACTAAAATTGGGGCAGCAGTAGCTCAGACTTGGCTTGGGAACTGGAGAGTCATAGGTTGGTCACCCAATTGGGATTGTAGCTAGAGAGATGCTTGTTACTTTCTAGCACAGTGCTGATGTGCCCTTAAGCAAGTCACCAATCAATCAACTGTTAGTTATATAACACCAAACACAAGAAACATTACCCCCAACTGCTTGGGGTTCTGGTCTGATTGCTTGCTCTGAAATATTTCTATAGGTGTGTTCATAAGAACCTGTTTGTGCCGAAACCTAGAGTGAAAAAAAACTTGAACTTTCCCAGTAGGCTCCAATAAAGTACATATTTTCTTTATCTCTCAATATAAAAAAACACGAAGGAAACACAGATTTTAAGTTAAGTCTTGCTCAGACTTCAATGTCTGACTCATATTTTGCAAAACACTTGCAGTGGGTCTTACCAAAGTGATGTAAAGTGTTTTTTAAACCCACAACATTGAATTTTCAGTGCGCCAGATCTTGGAGGAGGCATGTCAGAATTTTTTAGATTGAAGAATGAGGAAGCAATAACCTACTCCTTGCTGAAATATTTTGTTGTATCACCTGTAACACTTTTAACACTTAATCCCTTGAGTGCAATGGAATGGAAATAAAAGGGTTTCAGTTAAGCTAGATAAATGATATATATTGTGTCAGTTTTATCAGTTAAGTTACATGATTCTATTTAGACCAGATGCTACACTCACATGTGTATACCTTTAAGGCTGACTGAAAAAAATGCGCTGTGACTTGCTTAAATACATGAAGGAGGGGACATTTTATGTTATTTATTAATTTTTTTTTTACAAACAGCTTTTCGACAGCTTAGAAAGCTTCCAACCTTAAAGGTGTATCACATGAATATTGCATTCAGTCTAAACGGGTTATCATGCTTTAAAAAGTTGAGTACATGTACTGAAATAGTTTAATAAGTCAGTCAGTTTCCTGAATGATCTGGGTTGGGAAAACTTTAGGTTTAGCCTTAGCTAGCTCAGAATTGTATCCCGCCAAAGCTAGTAAACAGAAGGACAACAGAATATTTAGTTGTACTATAAAGTCCTGATTAGACGTGTCACTCTTAATCATATTTGGCTAAACACTTGAGGGGGCCTTAACATGTTTTACAGATCTTGAGTTTCCCCGCTTATGCTGTGCGGGGTGCCAACTCAGCTTTAGCTTACAGCTGGCTTGACTATTTTGGTGTATCACTGGCAACACAAGTATTTAAGAGGTAAATTCATTCATTTTTAACTCATGTAAAGAATATATACAGCCAAGTTTATGAGTTACAAATACTAAATCACTGGAGTGCCAAAGGAATGAAATGTAGTCCTTTAAGCTAGCTTAACAATAACTATGATGTTAGTTCTGTCAATTTAGCTACATACTCAAATAGTTTAGCATAGTGATGTACTGTAGGTTAGACTTTGTGTAAAGTATTCCAACTTTAGCTTTAGCCGGACCTAGCTTGGCGCATCACTGGAATCACTTAATACATAGGAAGTTGATTCTGCTAGTTAAAACTAATTACTGAGAGGCAAAAGAACATGTACTTTAGTTTTTGAACTGTATGCATTACATGTTGTATTTGAACCATAGCATCTTTATTGAACCTTTTACAATGGGGTAACCTTGAAGCTGCAAAGCTAAGATTGAATTCATTAATTCAACTGTTTCTGGATGTCTTTATCTCATGTGGTGTGTAGCACAAGGACTTAATGTCCCAGTAACTCATTACTCTATTTACAATAAGAAAAATATGACCATTTAATAATGATATGCTATGTTAGCACTGGACAGGGAGCCACCCAAATCTTAACCCAGTGTTTTCTCTGAGTCTTACGTTTACTGTGGGCTAAAATAGTTAGTGATTTAAAATGACATTTCACATTTAGCTGTAAATGCTTTGCCATTCTCTTCATTGCTGCGGCATGTTTACCCAATGCTAAACACATCAGAGCCGGATGTAACCTTGGCTGATGAGGTGCTGAAGTTCCTTTAATTGCCTTACTGCCATATGACTCATCTCGACAGAAAGAGAAGCTGCTCTCAGCTGTTAAATACCATTTCACACCTGGACCACGTACTGCGATATGTTGTCCTTGTGTATTCAGTTAAATGACTCTGAAAAGCCAGCCTACATATCTGTACCAGGTGGTGGTGGGAAATAAAATCACCCATTTGTGAAAGGGGTAAGACGATCAATGGAAGCAAGAAA